>NW_027508833.1:33302500-33622500 GCF_051911475.1 Siphateles boraxobius | reverse complement strand
TAAAATGCACAGCATTTACAATACTTTTATTAACGCTGTAGTATATCTATATAGTCCAAAATTATATGTTTTAGCTTATATTTGATTATAATTTAGAGATTTCACTATAGCACAACAGCACACTTGTCTACTGAATCATAGAGTGCCAATTTCTTTTCTTTTTTATAATTCCAAAACCTAATGGAATTGTGGATAAACATACAGTAATAACAACGTATATAATATAGTGAAAATAAAAACAATGTCAATAAACTGTTAGAGAAAAACAACAAAGAGAAAAATAACAAGAAAAAACAATAATAATAATAAAAAGAAGAATAAGAATAAAATGTTGCACTTCCATATAAAACACCAGGAGGTTCCATCTTCAAAATAAACCAAACTTGGGACTGACAAAAGCAATCCACTGTTAGTTAAAAAGAAAGAAAGAAAGAAATACGTTCGCTGTCAGTTTGGCCAATCAAGCACAGATGCCTCTATCGTTTCTTTTGACTTCCGCCCGCGGCCTTATGGACAGCACGCTATGAAAGACCAAATCTGAAAGCAAAATGTATATCAGTAGGCCTACGTATATATAAAAAATGTGTATTATTATTTGAAAACATAATTTTGAGAAACAAACACCGAAGATGTTAGGTTATTCGTTGGAGAGAAGGGTGGACCTGCATGGCCTTTAAAACGGTCCCATCATAAACACGCGTAGGCCTATAGTTTGAGAAGCCACAAAGCCATGTTGTGCCTCACTGTTTACAAGGTTGATTATTTCACTCAATCTATCCCTATACATTCTTTAATTATTTTGACGAACTAATTCGACTGGCTCTTTCAGAAGAGAATGAAGATATTTCCCTGTCCCGTCTTCTGGGGTGAGGCAGGTTGTCTGTCAGTGAGGTATAGGCGACAGTCTGTCTGCAAGCCGTAAGCTGATCTCCAGAGTGCTAGAGGAAAACGGGCAAGATTCCTGGCCTGCAAGCCGAGATATTGATCTACCTCAGCCACCTAAACAATGCCTCACCTGTTTCCCTTGTCCATACTTTATTTTATGCAGTCTAATGCTTGTTTTGTTTGACATTTCTTTTATTTCCATGGATCCGAACTTTGATACACTTTTGGGAGTACTACATAAACACTGTTTTGTACCTGAACATCCAGATCTCACCAGCAGCATTAGAGACCACCCTTCTCTCCCGGTGCAGAAAATTACTCCCCGTTGTCTTTACAGTTAGGCCAGAAAAGAAAAGTTTTCATTCAGCGGCGCAGTGTCCAATAACATCCAACGTGAGATAAAACTAATTACTCCATTATGCCTCTAGGGTTAATGTTTCATAAATTGGATCCACTAAAAGCTCCTTTATTATTTATCTGGCTTCGCTTTGGGCTGCTTGTTAAACATATCAAGATTACTTTCTGATCTTGTAACAACTATTGGTCTGCAATGGTGTCGCACAGATTCATTCATACAGCCCTGCGCCCACCTCTTTTATCAGTATGTCTTGAACACGGTGCTGCTGCTGACAGACAGCCAACTTAACCAGAGAGGAAAACGTTGCCTCGGCTAATTTCATCCCTTTGTTAATTTCGGATGCAAATGCAAGCGGATTTGTTAGAGCCATAATATTTTACAACATTTGCGCGAGCGAGAACACATATGCGCACGTGCGTACGTGATGGTGAATAAATATTAACATAAACGTCACACGAATTAC
Source organism: Siphateles boraxobius (assembly GCF_051911475.1). Taxonomy (NCBI): domain Eukaryota; kingdom Metazoa; phylum Chordata; class Actinopteri; order Cypriniformes; family Leuciscidae; genus Siphateles; species Siphateles boraxobius. Next base: position 33,620,794 of record NW_027508833.1, on the reverse strand, counting down.
AGAGTAATGCAGAGTGTGAGACTTTATCCTGCCTTGTTGTGTATCATTTTAAAATCATAATTTAAAGAGTTTACGATCCGATTCGTGAAATGACGAAAGCGATTGTCGTGACGATCAAAACAGGGCAGATGGTCACCATATAAAATAAATGCTCTCTGTTGATAATTTTCTAACTATTTATTTGACGCTAAAACACGCAAACAGCAAACTTGTGTACTTTTGCACTTGCTGTCATTTATTTTCAGTAAACAGTGTGTGAGCTCCTGATTGAATGCTATGCAAAATGTGGTGGCTGTTACACTGCTCTTGATCGTCCTTACACCTGTGAAATATATGAATGGACAATACTCTAAATGGTGGCTGTGGCATCATTCCAAAGATAGCAGATAGATGTGGGTCATCTGTGCCCATGGAGTATCTTATCAGTGCATCGCTTTCTGAGGAGGGGACTCTTTATACTGATAGAAATGGTGCCTTACAGCCAGACTTTGGCTGCTCAACAAACAAGGCAAACTTCTCTATTGCCAGCCTGACGGAGATTGTATACAGGAAGATGTGTTAAGATGTCTGATTGTTTGAGAATGTTACAGAGACAGGCTCAAAGGATTTGGGCACAAGGACCTGTGAGATGAGGTTGCAAACCAATGGTGCTCTAATTTGTGAGGCATTGTTGACTAAGATCAAAGGGGTATTCCACAGGACGGATTGGGAGGAAAGATGCGGAGATCTGAGGGAGCATGCGTGTCTATATGGGTAGCTAGCTGAGCACACAGTGCTATCAACTACAAACTGGGGGTCTGTGGGTCTGATTCCCCAGTGGGGCACCAAAGAGAATGAATGGGTAACAGAAGGGTCCTAGTGTATAGTACTGCCGTTATGCACCTGAGCAAAGCACTTAACCCCAAGTTGAGTGCTGCATCATGTTACTCTGGTCCCCTTAACCCCTCCTCCATCCAGGGCACCTCCGCAAAAGAGAAACTGTTCTCCAAGAGTTTTCCCAGGTTAAATAAAGGTATAAGGGGGAAATGGGAGTATTGATATTGTGAGAAAATCTGGCTGTTTGCTTTGAGGTGCAAGAGATATTCCTCTGAAGAAACAATAATGCCGGTATTGAGTGGTGTGAGGTTCTTAAACACTGAGTAAATAAGGATTTGTGCTTTTGATTTAATGTTTTACAAAAAAGATGTACTTTATTTTAAGTTTAACTTTACATATAAAATGTGTACAAGTAAACCACATTGTGATGTATAAAGTTATATGAAGTGTTTATATAAATCATGTCCAAATAAAAGTACTTGAGTTTGGGACCCGGAGTCTGGGAGGAAATAAGGGTGTTTAAGGTGCCTCCTATTGACCTAAACTCTGTCCCTCTGATGCTTTGTGCACAAGCCCGTGACCCGTTGAATAGTTTTCACTATTCATCCTCGTCAGAGTGACCGCACTTCAAGGAGGACCAGAGGAAGGGAGGGAGGCAGAGAAAAAGAAGGAAGAGAGATTAAGTCACATATTATTTGGACGTGACTATTATGAAGATGGTGAAGGTGGAATGTTCATCTACATTGAACATAAATATAGAATTTAGTATTAGTATTATGAATTAGAGCAAAATTTCAATATAACCAGACATTAACCATGCACATAATATAAAACATATACACAGTAACTTGTGAAAAATGGTACAAGCTCCTGTATAAATATAAAATATTGGCTATAGAGATATAATGTACATAAAATGTACATTGTGGTCAGAAATAGTGAAGGATGCTTTAACATAGTATCAGGTTAAATATTATTGGTATCCTTGGCAGGAGATCCTCAGAAGTCGCCATCAATTGATGGAGAACAACAATGCTTTATTTGGCAATAAAACTCAGTATTACTAGCTAAATGTTCACTGAGCTGTAACATTTACAATGTTATTTTATTATGCAAGGCAGACTTCTGAAAACAATTAATATCTGTAAAGGTGGTGAGATGCCCATCACATGTTATCTGTTGCTTTCTGACAGAAAACTCATTTTCCATCAAAATAATAAAAAGGAAAGAAAGTGAATGCCCTTTTATTTATTTTAGTTAAAAAATGAATTTACACAGGGACAGAATAATGGCAACATTGAACTAATGTTCTGTTGCTCTTATTTTGCCATTATAACTGTACAATTTCTTTAATTCATCCATCCATCAATCGAACATGAATGTATTTTATTTTTGCTCTTTACAATAACAAAAAAATGTGTTGCATTAATAAAATTTTACTTATAATAGAATATGACTTGGATGTCCTATAAAATGTATGATTCAAAATATTTTGTGTATTTTAATAAATTCCTCATTTAATACAAAATCTGTTTAAAATTGTCCGTACATTTTGATCTTTATTTCAAATTTACAGGTTTTAAAAATGTTTTTCTGTGCTCACCCTGTTTCTATATTGTCAGTATTCTCTCAGTATCATTTTAGCAGCATATGTTTTTCTTTTCTTTTTTTAAAATATAAGGTAAATTTAGCTATATTACTCTTATGATGAATGATCTGGCATCTGTTAGTGTTACTGTGTCACCATTTCTCTTAGTGCCAAATAGGCAGGGAGGGGGGAGGGGGGACAGAGGGATGTGCATAAATTGAAAAGAGAAATAACAGTCTTAAATTTGTCATTGTCTTCCTCTAGATGTCTGGCAGTGTGTGCTGCAGTAGCCTGAATCCACCCTGTGATGCGTTACTCACCCATGCTGAGAATGTTTACAGTTGTAATCAAGGTCCATGTAACTTGTTTGTGAAATGTTTTGCCTTTATGTTTTAGAGGTGCTATACAATTTGCAAATAGTAGGGCATGAAGTCACAGTTTGATTAAATTGCTGTCAGTACAAAAAGGAAAGAAAAAGAAAACAGAAGCATTGTACAAAACCAGGACTATTATTTTGCATCCCCTTTATAGAAGGAGTTCAATTTTTCTGTCTTTAGACAATCTTTATTAAATTAATTTAAATAGAAAAGAAAAACATGGCATTGTGCAACGATTTGCTTTGCTTAAGAAGATCTGTATATTTTCTATTTTACAAGCAATGTTTTGTGATATTTTGTTTGTTGTCAAGACAGTATTCCCCTGTTGCTAATGTTTTTGCTGTAAAGAAGGAAACATGCTGATCTACTGTGACCCAGTAAATTGTTACTTTGGGAGATAAAAACATACCTGTTGTCATTGATTCCTTTGGAGAGAGGAGCCTTTGCATGACCACTCCTATGCATGAAGCTTCTTTCTATTACCTGAAATTCCCCAATATTTGGCAAGTTTACTGACAGAAATGAGAGTGACGCATAAATAATTTCATATTTGTGTGTGGCAGCTTAAGGAAACCTTGAACAAAGGTCTCCTTAGACACACACACACACACACACACACACACACACACACACACACACACACACACACACACACACACACACACACACACACACACACACACACACACACACACACACACACACACACACACACAGACACAGACACAGACAGAGGTTTAAGCTTGCACACTTTCAACACCCAAAGGCTTCACTCACTGCAGACATTACAGGTCTCCGGAGATATCATCTTGAGGGTTTCTTTTATTGTCTACAGTTTTGAAAGTAAACAACACATGTCTCATTCAAAGAAAACTAATACATCATGGAGGAGATAATGAGGGCTTTTCGTTGCTACCTAGGTGAGAAAACATCATAATGGAAAAGTGTGAAAAAAAAACATGCCTCAAAATGTACACACACACACACACACACACACACACACACACACACACACACACACACACACACACACACACACACACACACACACACACACACACACACATATATATATAAAGAGTGCTTAAGGTAGGGGAAGGGTCGTCAGTGTAATTATAGATGTAATAATCGAAAAACACAAGTAGGCCTATATAAATATATAGCACATATAAGTGCATTGTTGCTATCTAATGATTAATTTAGATTTTTTTTAAATAAAATGATGTATTATATATTTTATTATATATAGGGCCTACATTTATTTCCTCACCACAATATCTGATCTGTCCAGATCTGTCCTTATTTCTAATGCATTAACATCAATGCAAATGTCTAGATAATTGAAATAATGGCATCTATCTATCTATCTATCTATCTATCTATCTATCTATCTATCTATCTATCACAAAACAAAGAACAAAGAAAAAACATATTAAAGATCATTTCTAAAAAGGATCTCACTGCAGGTCATGCATGAATAATTAAAACACAATAAATCAACAATTTAACAAACGCTCTCGGAGGAGGGCAGCTATGCATATGTGTTGTTTCTATAAACACTTCGTCACAAAGACTCAACACGGATCAGAGCTCGAGCCTCAGTTTCAACACAACGGCCCGTGCACAGTCCTCTTTCTCGTGCAACAAATAAAAATACCTCTCTCCTCTACTCATGCTGCGATAGTTTCTGATCATCTGAGAAAATAAAGAGATGCAGACTTTCATTCGGCCCTGTAGGTGGGTGGAACACAGAACCCAAGCTGCCCTCGCCACCAATTTTACAGAGCAATTATCTACTTGGATTCATGGGAGTTTACTAAACAAACGGCAGCCCCGCTGCGCCCCTCTCAGGCTACGGCCCAGATCAATTCTGCATCACAAACCGCCATCGATGATCACCCTGCCTACACTCGAATCACCTATATGCATCGATTATTTTTGTCTTAAAACAGGTGTCCGTTTTATAAATGTGCTACCTCCATGCATCTTATTAGCCTTAATTATTCACCCGAACCGTTCTGTGCGCTGATCCATGGCCATGCTGCTGTTGTTTATAGCAATTATGATTCATATTCTTTTGCCTTGCTTTTAAATAAACAACACTAACAGTCTGTCATCCTCAGACCAGTCAATTGCACTTGTGCGACTATTAGAGCAGATATAGCTCCAGAGTCCCAAAAATCAATGCCACCGTGATTAGACCGATGACAGCAAATTCACAGTTTCAGCCGAGAGTGTTCAGGAAGAGACGAGGTGTATGGCAAATAAGTCGCACTTGTCTGCACACAAAGGAAAAATCCCCCCGTCTTTGTTTATAAGGTGTAAAAATCCGGAATGATTGCACACGGTACCGAGGACATTCGGCCTGTTTTGTCGCCAGCATTTTACGAAAAAATATTTTTGACAATTTTCAAAGCAGTTTTAGGTCATTTAGTCACTGAATAGCCCCACAATCGACAGGTTTGGTTTCATCGACCTCAGAGAACAAATAGCCTACAACAAAATAAAGACATGAAAAAAGAAAGGAAAGAAGATTGGACGGCTATTTTATCTCATGACAAAACAGAACATTCATAAAACAAGAATAATGTAAACGAAAACCTATTGAGAAAATACAACCGTCAAGATTCTGGGTAATCGCCAGTCTGCGAAGAATGACCATTTTTATTCACCTGCATTTTTATTCACCAGCCAAGCTACTTTACGCGCTAGACGCGACCTACAATATGACAATATGTCAGACACACGTCATTGTCACTTATTTTTTATTTAGCCTACTGATTTTACTTTTGAACTACTAATAAATAAATAAATAAATTATCTGCGTCATACATAGCTTCTTTGAGTCTACTACACTGTGAAAGATTAATGTTGGTTTAACATAAGTTTAACAAAAAAAGTAGCCTAACCTGGTGGCCTTAACATTTTAAGTTAATTGTTAATTGAATTAATTGAATTGTTAATACAACGAAGGAGATTGGTTTAATCAAAAGAAACTCAAAATATTAGGTTATCTGCACATACATTATCTAAGTTGATTTGACAAAAAAAAAATTGTGATAACAAACCATGAAAATATTTTTTTACAGTGTATGCCTACATCAATTGTGCGTAGCCTATACTGTCTCTTTGTGCAGCACTTCATAAAAACAAAGAAATAGGCTACTAGTGCTCTAAGCCATGACATGCGTTTTTTAGGCCAAAACATTTTTTGTCACATACAGCAAATGGTATGGAGGGAGGGTCTAGCTATAGCCTCCGTTTTGTTTGACAATACTTTAAACGTCAACAAGAAGTGACGTCACCCGACATCGCTCAGAGCACCTTTAACGGCAAAATGACATCCTGGGGGTGACCATGGAATGCACACTAGGCCTACAACGGATTGAAGGCCCCAATTGCGCACTTAATTCGGCTGGAAGGAGCCTCGGAATAGATTCCTCTTCGCGCCGTGCAAAATGCCGTTTGTAATTCACCCACAATCATAAGCATGGTCTAATAACAAATAATTAGGAAATAACGAACAATAATTAACAAATAACATTGCAACAGTCATTGTCAAGTGTTTGATGACGTTGCACTGTAAAAAAAGTTAACTTAAGTAGGCTACAATTAATCAACTTGGATGTTTAAGTTATTTAAACTTAAATTACACTAATCTGACTTAAAAATGAGTTTCATTTTGTAGAATTTATATAAAAAATGTTGAACATGGCTTAACTTAGGCTATTTTGATGAGTTAAAGCAATGTAAAAACATGTGTTGTCAACTTATTGATCATATATTTTTTTACAGGGTGCTGGTGGGCACGCCAAATTATTTTTTTCTATGGTGAACAACCAGATGCAGTGTGCAGGGAGTATAGTGAACACTGCATGAAAGGATCTTGAACTGGAAGGCAGAGAGTGTAGGCCACGTGGGCTAAGCCCTTTTTAAAACCGACAATTGATAATTTCGATCTGAAGTCGACAAAATAAACCGTTCTTGTTACCCCTAATATGTCAAACACAATTGCGGTTTTGCGCAGTTTTCAGCTCGTCACTCTACGCGGTGAAGACACACGCAGTTTTAAAAAAAAACCTTATAATTGTCTGTGCGTTTAAGCGTATAGCGGAGACAGACATTTGTTTACTAATTGCGGCAGCTATGTTTGTTTGGAGAGTTTTGTGGAAAGAAAATGGAAAGTCTCTGACTGCTGATCTTAACCACACAGTCCAAGATCAATCACTTTCTGCGAATGTATATTATTAAACAGCATGGGGTGGCTGAGGCGCGAGGCGCGAGGCACGGGGCCGTCAGGAGTCCAGGGCTCCGAAGCGGCTCCTCTCTGGCGCTGCAACAGGGCAATTGTTGACACGCTTTTTCCTGCCAATCTGCAGCTCTCCTCCGAACGCGGCTGCCATGGCAACCTGCTCTTACCCGTGGCGGCAGCTGGCAGCCCCTCACTTACGAAGTTGTGCACGCTTCCAATGATTGTCGACTCACGAAAACGAGGGAGAGCTGCTCTCCACTGAACTGGATTTTGTCGTGGTCGGCTGAAATAGAAATAGCCTTACACCACTGCTATTTCAGTTGGCGAGACGTACACTGACAAGAGTCGAACTCGGTTGCCGCATTGGGTGTTGCTGCATGGCTGTGGAATTTGTTTTGGGTGTTTCTTTGCGTCAGGTGTGCGTCCATTTTCTTGACTATGGAACATTTAAAATGACAGCAAAAACAGACATTAGTTTTGTAATATTCACGCTTAAAAATAAAGGTTCTTTACTGGCATTGAATGTTCCAGGAAGAACATTTAAGGAGATGGTTCACCCAAAACTGAAAAGTCTGTAAAAATGTACTCACCCTCAAGTTGTTCCAAACCTGTACAAGTTTTTTTTTCTTTTTTCTGTTGAACACAAAAGAAGATATTTTGAAAAATGTTGGTTACCAGACAGTTGAAGGCACACATTGAATTCCATAGTATTTTTCCCCCTGGAAGTCAATGGCTACCATCAACTGTCTGGTTACCAACATTCTTCAAAATATCTTCCTTTGTGTTTAACGGAACACAGAAACTCATACAGGTAATGAACAAAGAGACTGAGTAAATGATGACAGAGTCAGACAGACTTTTCATTTAACTATCCCTTTAAGGTCCGCTGCACAAAATGTTCTTTATTATGGAAAAATGTTCTGTAGATTATAGGCCTGTAATCTTCTTGACAATAAGGGGGGAAAAAATATTTTAAGAACTGTTCACTAAATGGTTCTTTAGGGATCCAAAAATTGTTCTTCTGCTTCATTGCTGCAAAAAATTTTTTTTTAAGAGTAGCCTATATGCATTTTTGAGATGATAAATGAGAATGAGTGTTTTAATGTTTACAAAGATCATGTATTAAACTCAATGTAATATTCATCTTTCCTTCCTTCACAGGGCCATTACCACCATAAACATTGAGGGGGATACATCCCCCAAAATTCATTTTGTGGTCAATCAACATGAGCTATTCTATGACAGCTTCTTGAACTTTTACCTTCGGTTCCATCGTTGGGTCTGAAGACACGCTTTTCCTTTTACAACAAATCTTTCCTGTCTTATTATCTGCCAATGTACACAATGGCCCCTTCCTATGGTACAATCTTTCTAACAGAACAGCTAAACTACATGTACGGTACCACTTTCTCACATGCTGAATGTGTGCAGGGGACACAAAGACTAGCCTCACTCGTCTCATTATCTTAATCTACTGCTTTCACCTGTGCCCAGCTCCAGCAGGAACACTCTCATATATCGACCCGCTGGCCACAAAGAGCCGCCGCTCCACCACTAAAGCCCGGTAAGCGATACCTCAGGGTGTCATACTGAAAATTAGACTTGGATTCAACCAGGGAGTCTTGCTAAGTAAGGGCAAGACCACAGGAGAAGTCTTTATTCAAAACAGATGTGCTGGAATACACAAGACCCATGCAATGTGTGTCTGTTTTCAGACAGCTAATCTGTGAGTAGGAGAGACAAATAATGAATCAAATGCGTTTGGAGTTTTTGTGAGGTCATGAGGGGGAGATCTGTTCAGTGGGGGTGTGGGTTTGGGGCGGATAGAAGACATGTGGCAAGTGGAAAAGAAGCTTTGTTTTAATATAATCCATACTGTATATTATCCATATGTGAACTGATGCCGTGTTGTCCGCAATTATTGCAAAGCCCTAGCTGATCTTTCCTCATGTTGCGAACACACGAGAAGCACCTGCACCGCAGTAACAAAGCACCTGTGCAGCGGTTATCATGCAATGACAATCATTTGGTACATGTAATGGAAGGAGGGACCAGTATGTCAGAAAGACCACTAATGGAATAACATCAGTAAGAATAGTGTACATCTGTCATTCAGCTACTGAAATACGTCTGATTAGAGAGTAATTAAGTGACCTTCAAAGCCCTGTGTGACAGATTAATATATACCTGACATCTCAGAGGTGTAACTGACATCGTGAGGGCAAAAGTTTTTGCATGGGTGTCTATACTGAGGAGAATATTTATGAAAACGGAAGACACCACAGACAGCCACAATTAGGCCTACCATTACCAACAGTATAAGAATATGAACAGACCAAACAAGCAACAATAGCCTGTAATTGAAAAGATTGTGCATCCCACCCGGACAAAACAAATGTTTTGTGCTTTCTTTTCAAAGCATTTTAAATCTCTTAAATCAGTTGAGTCAGGGCTGAGGAAATCTGGAAAACAACTGATATAACAGGCTACTTAAAAATAGCAGGCCTTGTCTGCAGTTTAATTGCTCTGCAGTCCGAGTACTTGAACAGTTGTCCAACATGTTTGAATTTCAAATAACTCACGTAAAAATGAAGGATTGCGAGGGTTCATGCATTGTTAATAACAGCTGTATCCTTTCAACATTTTCATACAACCATAACAGCTATTATTGTAATTTGCAGGGGTTATCAGTAGGTGATTTATCTGAATGAGTTTTGTATATTTGTTGCATACTTGCAGGGCGTACGGATATTAGGTTATCTATTTCCTTTGTAACCCTTTTCTTAATTCAGATTAAATATCAAAGAGCAAAAGCAAAAATAATTTTTAAATTGAACTAATAATTGTTTCAGTGGCTATAAAGCACACAAGGCATAGGCATAAATCAACTACATATCACAAGCCTGTATATTCAGTTAACAACAACAAAACAGATGTTTTAAAACTTACAAAATAAACCACACTCGCATCACCTAAATGCATCGATTATTTTGTGTGTCTTAAAACAGGTGTCCGTTTTATAAATGTGCTACCTCCATGCATCTTATTAGCCTTAATTATTCACCCGAACCGTTCTGTGCGCTGATCCATGGCCATGCTGCTGTTGTTTATAGCAATTATGATTCATATTCTTTTGCCTTGCTTTTAAATAAACAACACTAACAGTCTGTCATCTCAGACCAGTCAATTGCACTTGTGCGACTTTTGGAGCAGATTTAGCTCCAGAGTCCCAAAAATCAATGCCACCGTGAAACAAAAATAAAACTTATAAAACTTACAAATATAAAATTAGTCAAATAAAAATAATTGACCACACCTGCACAACTGTCCTTGTTTTGTTTATTTATTAAATGCATATTTCACCCCAACATCTCTTAAAAGATGTCATCATTTACACACCCTCTTGTTGTGACTTTCTTTTTTCAGTGGAAAATAAATAAAGATATTTTGAGAAATGTCTCGGTGTTGTTTTTTTTGTCCACAGAATGGAAGTCAATGGTAACCAGAACTGTGTTGTTGTAACCAAAACAACATTCTTCAAAATTTCTTCTTTTGTGCTTCACAGAAAAGAAAGCCATACAGGTTTGGAATGACACGATGAGTAAATGATGATATCATTTTTGGTAGCGCTTTATTTTACATTCCTGTTTTGCATATACATACTATGTACTTATTATAGTAATTACAATAATTGGGTAATAAGTAGGTACTAACCCTGAACCTACCCCTAAACCTGACCTTAACCCATGTAGTTACCAGTACTTTCTCAGGTAAGTTCACTGTAAGTACACGTAAGTGCAGCCGATTTACCCCTTTAATGTTCATTATTAGTCAGTATTAATCAAATCAACTCAGTTTACACTGAAGTGCATTGCAGATTAATATTTATTGCCTTTCAACAAACATTGCATGGTAAGAAAAATAATATTTATCCGTTTCAACCTCTGTGGAACTCATCTTGAAAGTATAAGATTCTTTGTAATAAAACAATCTTATGTAACAGCTGAATGTAGTGTTAATTTTCTTTTAATTATTTACATAGTCATACTGTAGTTCATGCACTTATTTTGATTCGTTAAATAAATATTGTGCATGATAACTGAGGAAATGCATTGCTTCAGTGATACCCCATACCTCAAACTGAAAAAGGACACAAAAACAAAAGTGCACACAAACTCTCCTGGCTCACAGATGTGCTTTTGGGTACTTGTCCAAATTCATCTTACACTTTTGCGACAGATAAGGTGGTTGGAAAGGTCGATATTCGAGCCTTATGCAGTTTTAGGGCTCATGTCCTGGGGCTCATGTCCCTTGCAGCGCGAATGAGTGGTGTATCGCTGACCACTCAACTGTGTGCCCTGACTGACCTGGGAACAGCTGTGAGATAAAGATATCACTGACAGATTGCTTTGTCCATTAGTGTAATCCAGCAGGTATCGAAGCAAACAATGCTTGAGAGAGATCGTAGATGAGATTATAGTGTGAGTCCTATTGAAGATTTATAATCTAAGTAAAAATACAAATTATTTGTTTCACAAGATTCTTGTCTTCTGCTTCTGCTTGTTTTACATATTCCAACAGCTCTGAAACATATGAATTTTGCTCCCGGTAGCTCGCTTCCCCTTTTTTATTCCCTGCATGATCCTTAGGAGACAAGAGTCACTTTTTACTTGGAAAAGTGTGATGCGAGGCACTATTCTTAATTCCGGAGAACCGTAAAGATCCTTTGTAAGAGGAATATATTTTGGTATTTTACAGGACTGTTAAAGACATTTTGCTTTGTTACACTCCATTTTACAGGTTTCACACGGTGAAGGAGGGCATACATTAGCATCTTTTAAGCCTTTGAAACTGTCATGAATTGCGGGAGAGTGATGAGAGTTTCTCTCGTGTTGAAAGATGTCATTTTACAATGTTTTAGAAGTCAAAGATCTGAAACGGTGCACTGTTAACCAGAGTGGAAATGAACTTACAAGTATTAGGACAATAGTACAGCTGAACAATCAAACAGTTTGTTAAGTGGAATAGATTTTCTTGCTCTCAAAGTGCCTTAGAATTGTTTGTGGTTGATATAGGCAATATATTTTCCTGGAGGAGATGGATGTGAGCAGTGAAACATACATAACATTATCATGCAGATATGATGTGGAAAGATAAAGTGTTTTGTAATGTTCAGTCGATTGTATAAAAGCATTTGAATCATTTCATATTGCTGTATAAAAAAAGACTGTAGCCATGCAACAGGTAATTTATGACTCTACTATTCAAGTTGTTCTGGTCAAATGATTTTACATTTCTCAAGCTACTCTTAAAGGTGAAATTCCTTCCTGATCAACACCCATATAAAGTGTATCATCGTGAAATGAGTGGTGAATATAAATAAAATAATTGCATGAATGAAATAAATAAATGATTATATTAAGTTACTTGACTGTTATGGTGAACACAAATAGATCTTCCATTGTGTATCCAATGCAAAACTGTTATTGTTACTATTTTGTCCTGAATCTGCGATTGACTCATGGCTAAAAACTGCATTGAAGGTTATGCTACCCAATTTGACATCTAATAGACTGGACCTCAGTGCAATGGATGAATGCAAATTTAGCCTTAGAAACCAGATGTTATATACAAGCCAATGAAGAATGAGGACCTTTTGGATAGGCTGATTGGGGAGGTGAAGAGTGTGAGGGTGACAAAGTCCAGCCAGAACACAGACGAGGCGAAAAATCCCAGCTGGATGACACCTTAATTGTCTTCTTTTTTCGTTGATTTTTTAGCAAAGAAACATATAGAAATCATTTTAGTTACATATTTAGGATGCTATGAGCTCTAATGCTTGGCAGTTGGACGTTTTGGGTTTAAACATCACAGAGAGGCCAGATACAGTGTTGTTAACAATCCTGTCCTCAATATGCACTTTTAGCATAAACACTGATGGAAAAAACACTGAAAGGGCACACCTGGGGCAACACAGGGTTTGGGCTTCAGGCTGACACTGAGCGACAGACTAAGGGAAGAAGTTTTGAAAGAAAGGGGGAGGAAAAGTGAGATATAGCTCTCTAATTATTTGAACAAGTGGCTGTTGATAGAGAAGAGCGGGCTGAGGCCTGGACTGTGCTTGAGAGTATTAGCTTGAAATCCCAGAGGAGGAATTTATCATGCAACAGAAGAAGGATGATACCAAACATTGCAAAACATTGTTACTTGTGATAAAGTATTGCATGAGGAAGACAGGGTCAAGAGAGTTAAGTCGCAGACTATTCTGAGATCAGGAGAAAAATATTTAGGTAATTATTTGTAATTATGATGACACCACTCCACACATATGCTTTAGCTTAATCTAGCTTAAAAATATGTATATGTTAAGAATCCAATCAAGTAATACATGCAATATCTATCTATCTATCTATCTATCTATCTATCTATCTATCTATCTATCTATCTATCTATCTATCTATCTATCTATCTATCTATCTATCTATCTATCTATCTATCTATCTATCTATCTATCTATCTATCTATCGATCAAAAAAAGAGCATAATGATTTCTGAAGGATCATGTGACACTGTAGAATGGAGTAAGGATGCTGAAAATTCAGCTTTGTCACCACAGAAATAATTTACAAGTTAAAATATTAAAATAGAAAACATTTATTTACAATTTAGTAATATTTCACAATGTTACTGCTTTACTGCAGGTTTGATCAAATAAATACAGCCTTGGTGAGCAGAAGACCAAAAACATTAATTTTGAATGGCATAACAACTAAAATGCTTATTAAATATATCTTATATATTATATATTCATAATTACATGCAAATGTGTAATTATATATTGTGCATTTTTGCAAAAATATACATAAATAATAGAAAAATAATTGTTAAAAAAGAAATCCAGCATTATATACGTATACCATATTTATCCTAATGACTAAACTGGCAGAAGAGGAGCAAAGACTGTAACCTGATCTGATAGCAAAACAAACTGTAAATGGACAAATGGCCATAATACTTGTATTAGACAGTGTCTTGGCCTTTTTATCAGGAGCTGAAATATTGCTAATGATTCCTCCTTATGTTTGTTTTCATTGATCAGAGCTCATTGGTCTGAGTGGTTTAATATGAATTCCAGCTCTATTTGCATTGCTTTCTCAGTGGTGGGCTTTGAGACACTGTGTTTATTAGGCTGTAATTAGATTCTCCACTACATTCTAAGAAACTCCTTTTATAAACTCTTTTTTCAAACGGTTTTGCATTGATTTCTCTCCCACTGTTTACCACTCACTGAGCAATCCTCGGGGACAGCTGAACTTGTGTTCTAAAGCAAACCAGTAAATTCATGAAATATGCCTTTATGGAGCCCACAAAACACCTTACGGCATATTATTCATCTCTTTGTATTCCTCTAAGACTGGCGTCTAAATGTAAAACATGGTAGCATACACTTTTAAGAGTATGGAGAATTAAGTCACATGTAATTAATGTTTCTCTGTTGCACTCTGTCTCTTTCCTCACAGCATTTCAGCAGCGTGAATCATCCTAATGAATCGAGGCAACAGAAGCATGGACTGCATAAATTGACACCAGAGTGGTGTGCCCAATATCACCCTGCCCCCGTGGGAGCTGGGAGGATGAGTGTGTGCTATTTTCCATTTTTAATATTTGCACACATTTTTTTATCCTGAAAATAACAATCCCCAGTTTGTGCGCACACATTCGGAATGACAGGGAAGAAACTGTTACCTAGTTGTTCGGAAGGTGATTCCCAGCAGAGTGCTTGAAAAGTTTTAATCACAGTTACGCCAGAATATTCAATTATCAACAATATCACTATTTTCAAGAGGTTTACACTTGTTGTAAAGTAGTATTCCTGATCCAAATGTTCAACATAGTTGCTCCAGGACAAGATAAAGCGGTCTCCAATGATTTATTTAATCAAAAAAAAAAAACTAAAAAACTAGCTACTCTTCATCAACATGTATCGAACTCCACGGGAAAAGTAACATTAATCTGAATGATGTTAATAAATCTAATAATTAGCCTTTTAACTCTTAAAAAGTGAACATTTCAGTTGCATATGCTATATTCAGCCCTGCTGACAGGGGAAACCAGGAGGTAAAAAAATTAATAGCCTCTCTTGAGATGTCCCCTCACCACAACAAGCTGGAGTTCTTTAGTGGTTAGCGTCTGAATATGACAGCAGTGAACTGCCTTCCAGCTTGAGCCAAGAACACATTCACACTTCAAATCTTACAAAATCAGGATCTATGCCTCTCCTCTCTATTTCCCACAGTCCGCACTCTTTCCTTTTGAAGACAAGACATCAGCCTTCAACACATCTTTCCGGTCACTGCATCACATCGCTTGCCTCACTTGTTTGACCTGTCAATCTAGATAGGTGTTTTGGCAACACTCCTGATGCTAGCCAGTATAGATCCCCCTCCTGGGATAGGGGACAAGACAAAAATTGTTCAATTAAAAGACAGTACAAAAAAATAACAAACACATTATACAACTCTGCAAAGAACCTGCAAGACGTGAATATTTATGATGAAAAGTGACAATTTAATTTATCTCAAGTGTCCAAATGTAAAGCAAAGCAAAGTGCGTTGAGAAAGTATGGGCTCTTATTAAATATGTGCATATCATAATCTTGATGTGTCAGTTTTCTCTGATTACATTACATTACATAATTGTTTTTATGATGTAGGCTTTGAAAAAGTAATTAAGTGCAGTTTTTGAAGTGATGTGACTTAATCATTGATGCTAAGGGTCAGGAATTCACCACATCGTCGGAGCTCATCACACACAGAAATGCTTGTGTGCTTTTTTTATGAAGTGAAGTAAAGTGACATGAAGGCCAATTATGGCAACCCATATTCGGAAGTTGTCCTCTGCATTTAAGCAGTCCAAGTAAGTGCTAGGAGCAAAAATGATTGTTATTAAAATAAAATTAGATTGAGAACATAAATCAAATGTAATACATTTGATTTATAACGGGTTTACTATTTTTAAATAGGCTTGTTAAATGACATATGTGTAATCAAAATGCAAGAAAATTTGTTTTTTTTTGTTACGCAGCACATGGCACCTTTACAGACTTAAAGAGCTTTGTATAGCCTGCCTCATTACAGGAGGAATGGGGTGAGAGGTGTTCTGTTGGCTTTTTAAAGCAACCAGGAAAGAGAAAGAGAAATCTAATTTACACTCTTCCACAGCTTGAGGATTCCTTTCTTTTCGGGGAGAGTGAGGGCAACGAGGTGGGATGGCGGCGTGATCCAAACTACCAACCCTTTGCACTTGTATACGACGCTTCCTATATGATCGGTCCATTTTGTTTGTAAATTGGTTCATTTCTAGTTAATTGCTGTTAACACAAGAGGAACGAGTGGCTTAAGAGGGCTTGACCTACGGGGGTAAAGGCTGGCCCGATGAATGTGTGACGTTTTCCTTACCTGCATTGTCTAGGTCAGGAGGGGTGGGAAGGGCAGACGGGAGCTTTGTTGGCTTTGTGCGAGTGAGAGGGACCCTGTCATTCAGGGCCACGGAGCAGCCAAGGTCTGAGCCCATCCACCCCGACTATGGAAGAAAAGGACAGAGAGAGAGCTGAGGATGGATCTACTCCAGTGAGCGCACACACTTCCCTCAAGGAGGCAGTCCCCCCCCCTCTCCATAATGCCTTGAGGGCACTAGTCATATCTATGGCTCTCACTTTTCAATTCCTTCTGTCCTCATTAAAAAAAAAAAGATGGCAAATCCCACAAATCCCTTCTTCAGGCATGTGATAGAATGGACAGCTCTCTCTCCAATATTAAGAATTAAATATATACATATAAGACCAAAGACCTGAGAAGATGCTAAAATAATCGCCATATCTGTGGGGGAACATCAGTGTGTCTGTCCACATACTGTGAGCGGCAGAGAGTGACACAACCTTCTCAGACATCACAAATCAGCACAATGAACACTGCACAGGTAAGATGTTGTACCCTCAGGAGAACATAACTGACGGCTCATTATAATTGTCCCAGTAGAGAGTCAAAGCCTTATTCCCTCAGGCCTCACAGAGAAATACAGTATCTGATCAGAAGAGAGCACCTGGTCCTCTCTGTATCCTCAGAGAAAAGAGTATTGCCCACAAAGTGGCGTTTTATGTTTAAGTGTCATTGTACATATGCTTAAAAGCTTGTATTTGCCGAAAATCTAGAAGAAGTTGCCATGCAATAGTTGAATATTTTTAACATGCATTTTACATAGAAAAGATGACAGTAAAAAGACACCAAAAGGAAATGCAAATGATCTTGAAAGTGCATTATGTGTTTTTGAATTGCTTCAAATCACAGCCAATAAGTGCATGCAAAATACGAGCTGTGGCAAAACACCTCACATTTAGTATTATAAAGATTAAGGGATTGTTCACACCCATCATGTTATCTTAGTTTTTGTTTTGAAAAGGGAAATGGTTTCACAGCTAAGGCTGGATTCAGAGCAGCCCAGATTACCGGCTTGAAATATAAACAAAAAATTCCTTTCAGTATTACTACAGTGTCCAACTGTTTGTGTTGAATACGTCTTAGTACAATTCAGTTTTCAGAAAAAAACACTGCCTCTTCAAGGTACAGACACTCTTGGCGGCACTAATCTTTAGCACCTGCCTTGGCACCACCAACTGAAACAACTTGACCATAGAACTGGCACAGGCACAGTCAATAAGTATAAGTGGCACCTCTATGGGGCCAAACAAGCCACTAATTGAACAGCACCTCTGCGAAATTAAATACCTAAATTGGTATGATTTAAAAAAATAACAGAAATATTTTGGTCTGCAGTTGGACACATGGGATCTAAAGCAATGCAGCATTGTACTGCTGCACTAAACACGAACAGAATTTATCTGAAAACATAGAAGTTTCCTGATGGGTATGTGGGTTATGGGACCTCCTGAATGGCTCCTATAACCTCCAATGGTTCCTGTAATGATAGTGTGCATGCCGTTGATTTTAAGTCCCAGAAAGGCATGTGAGGAAATGGAGTTCCTGGTAGTGACAACAAACACAAACAAACAGTTTTTTTTATGTGCATTAAAAAAGACTATGTGTGGTAATTTACAAAATATTTATTTACCTCAAAAAATGGACTTCCTTTAATTCCCATTCAAATTCTAATTCAGCTTTCTGTGGGGTGTGGCCAATTCAGTTCACATTCAAACTGAGGTATTGAAAGGGAGCCGATTCTTCACTTCTGAATCGTGCAAAATCCTGCAAAATGCTTATTTAGTTGGATTTGTGTAGTTTACACATACATACACGCACACACACACACACACACACACACACACACACACACACACACACACACACACACACACACACACACACACACACACACACGCACGCACGCACGCACGCACGCACGCACGCACGCACACAAACACACACACAAAGACAGTTTCATGAAACACCATCATCTCTGCTTTTGTCAAAAGGTTTCTGTGACGATTCTCAACGCTACACTGTTAATCAGTTAAGCGGATCACTCAAACACTGATATTGTTTCCTTATGTGGGTGGCATTTCAGAGGGTCGTATCAAACCTGATCTTAAAGACAAGCAACTATTTAAAAGATTAGCTGAGAAAGAGACCTTAGAATAACCCCTGCTATTGAATGAAAATAAACACTATGAGATGGTGTGGATGGCGAGACAGCATCTCATTTGCAGCATGTTTAATTTGTCTAGGTGTGATGGAGAGGAGAAGAACTGGGCTGTTGGAAAAACTAGCGAAGGTGAAACGTAATTTTAGAGGCTAATGATCTTTGCCTTTACAAATGGGCGGGAGAGAGAGCGCCGAGTGAAACTGGATACACCTAGAATCACCCTTGAAAGGTACAACAGTCTTTGTCCCCCCCCCCCCCCCCCCCCCAAAAAGACAAGATGGCAGTCAGCAGGGGCCATTTCTCCGACATGGCCATAGGCACTCATGTTGTCATGACAGTGATTTGCAGAGAACATTGGGATTTATTCTAGATTTATGGTATAGAAGCCACCATACTGATCTAACTAGTAGGCATAACACTTTTGACAATGCAATCTGTTTGAAATTCTCTGAGGGAGTGTCACAAATCTATAATAATGCTGTCAATTTAAACACCTTACATGTATTCGTCAACAATCAGTGAACATTATTATTAGCTGTGGCATTGTAATAACTGATTCCAAAAGATTTCCTCTCGGCAGAGGCGCAGCTACGATTCATCAGTTTTCTTATCACGTATGGCTAGTTTGGTGGGTGCGTGTGTTTTAAAACATAGTCTGTTTCTTTCCCAACCTGAGGCAAATTGTGTTTTAACACATCAGGGAGTTGTCACAGGGTAAATGCTATGTGCATATTCTAATGTGCACATTTCCTCCTCACATTCTTTTTGTAGTATTCAACGGATGTCAGTCACTGTGGCTTTTTACCGAGGAGATGCTGAGCAGTGGTTTCCATCACCATGGAAACTTTGCATGCTCTGTGGCATGAGAAAATCCATTTAAGGTTTAGATTAATTGAAAAAATGTCCGAGAGTGTTTGATGAATGCCATGCACCCTGGCGAAAAACACAGCACTAGCACTGATAGTACATCACTGTTAGAAGAAGATTACAAGTTTTGTCTTCCTGTTTTATCTCATTTAAAAAGAACATCACATAACAAACTGGAAGAAGATGAGAAAAGACTCAACTGTGTCTCTTCTAGAGGTCTCAAAAAAAATGTCAAACTCACATTTGTCTGAGCTCAAACATTTCTAATCAAATGCCCCAATGACTAACATTGTATTCATTTTATAACTCTATCTAATTTGTCACATTTGTGTTTATTTTTGTATTTCTCATTCTTAAAAAAGACTTAAATGAGATCTCTATTAACTCTATTAAAAGAGCAACCTCTACGCAGTAACCTTTTCCTCTGGGATATCAGTCAATGGTCAAACTTTAGTTTACTGTGCCTTTGCTACATATGTTACATTCAGTTACTATAGTAGGCTAATACATATAAATTGTGCATAATTACATGCAACTAAACTAAACCAAACCCTAATCCTAACCGTAAGTGCATGTAGTTATTTAATATTACTTCGTAATATTATAATAAATGTATAATTACAGTGTAACAAATACGCCTTAAAATAAAGTGTAACCAAAATCACAATTGGCCCCTGTTTCTGTATAGTTTCATAACATGGATTTTTGGCTCTGGGCTGCTTATGAGTTTGTATCAGACCTGTGTTTTCATCTGCATGCCTGGACAGGTATGGACCACCACAAAGAGTGGTATCAAGTGTGCTGCTTACTTATTAGAGCTTTGTTTTTGGCACTCTTTCCAAGAGGGGTGCAGTTTCACCAGAGACACTATCTCTGACCCCCGACAACCACGTTCTCCGCTATGGTTAACCTCTGGTCTATCTTCTCATAGGATGTGCTGTGCTGCAGAAGCACGAATCTGACCAGTTGCCCCCGCCTGCTGACAACCTCATGGGTTTCCTTAGTAACCAGTGACCCCACTAATGATCCTTATCAGCGGTTGCCACGGATACCAGTAGCCCCCACAGCCAACTGTCCTCCAAAGCACATATTAGAGGTGAGCTCTCACGACCTCAGTTTTTACCTCGACAGCATTTAGAGTCCACACCCCTTCTCTAAAAGAGGGAGACAAACACTCTTTAAAGTAATCCACTCAGTTAAATGTGTCATAGTATTGAGGTAGAATTAAACAAAACCGTCAAACTGTGATTATATTTAGATTGATTCAGAAAAAGAAAAAAAGTGTAAGGTTTCAGTATAAATCCAACTTTTGGTCCAGCAGATTTTTAGAAAATCTCTCTTAAAAACACACTTCTCACACTCTCAGTAGTTTCATTAAAGATGTCCAAATACGTTAAGTGATAATTCTGTCATTTCATTTTTTTTCATTTTGTATCTTCTGGAAGTAATTAAAATGTCCGACACATCTCAAAATATTTAATAATGGGATGGAAATTACATTTTTGGAAAATAATGACAGGCTCCTTTAAATTGCTAATTTCACATGTATCCTATAAATACACATAATTAAATATTTTTGCACAACTACAGGTTGCCTTGAAATTATATACAAAAAAATATTTAAGTGATATATACATTTATTCCTCTTGATAAGTACAATAGCTTTCAATAAAACTTAAGGGAAGCAAAATTGTTCAGTGTGTGGGACAGTTGTAATTAGTGAAACATAAATAATTTTCAGACAAAAAATATTGAAATGCTTTATAATGTTATTTTAAAAATGATATATATTTTTTTATGATTGATGTTCATAGACTATGGCCTGGTTTCACAGACTTGATTTAGATTAATCCAGGATTAGACCTTAGTTCAATTAGGATATTTACGTAGATTTTATAAACGTGTCTTAGAAAAAAAGAAACATTACTAATGTCCATCTTGAGACAAAACAATGGCACTGACATGTTTTAAGATATGCCAGTGCAAGTTGCTTTCAGTTAAAACATCTCAAACATGAATTAAAGTCTGGGACTAGCTTAAGCCTTGTCTATGAAACCAGGGATATGATAGTTACATTAATGAAATATAAACACAAAAACAAATAGTTTTAATGTGTCATTTATATACCAAGATTAAAAAAGATATCTGTCAAAGACATCAAATTGAAATCATCCCATGATTTCAGGCGTAACTGAGATCACGGCTGAACTTCTGACCTTGAGGCCTGTGGTTTGATTTATTCCCCCCAGGAGATGCTTACATGCATTCACAAACAAGACAAACAAAACACACATCTGTACTCACGCTGAAGCTAAAAGACTATGTTTGCACACTGGATAATTACCTTCACAAAAGACAAGCCCTCCTCGCATCAACAAACACACAACCTTTTCCTTTCCTGTAGGGATTTGGCAGCTCTGCCGAGTTCATTTCGAGTAAGCCACGTAGGGCATCCCCTGACATCTAAGATATCTACCCATCGGCACAATGACATGGGTGGGTGTCTGCTGAATGAGCGCCCTGCAAACTCCGGGTCTCTGTGCTTTATTGTGACTTTTAAAGACAAGCTCTCTTTGATGTTTATGAGGAAAAGTGAGACAAGCATTAGGTAGCAACCCTGAGGCCTGACACTAAATCTTTACATGAGGCAATGACTCCACACAGAACAATGGCTCTTTACATTCATTATTAGAAGCCATCAGTCACTTGTTTACATTGTGTTTCTCTAGGTGAAACACGGTTTGTTGGGGATCTTTGTCAGAGGAGGAGAAACAAAGACGATAACAAGGAGTGGGATCAGGTGAATAATGTGTGTGTGTGTGTGTGTGTGTGTGTGATGATACATGTGTTCTGTGGCCACACCCAAACACTTTAATACATCAAAATGATCATTACTGTGACGATTATTTTTATTTCTTTTTGTCGAAAAGTAAATGCCCCATCCTTTGACGTCACATGAAGGGTTCTGACTTTCCAAAACATGACAGGGAGTCTTGAAAACCTGTCAAGTTGAGGTATTAAACGACACCTGAGAGGATATAATTACTCTAAAGGTGCTAATGGGGTTTATTCTTGTGGAGAAAACACGACAGTGGACGAAAGAATGGGTGGTGTCTTTTGCTCGGAGCAGCTTTGTTGTCGTGAAGGTGTTCATAATGGAAAAGAGACGGAATAACAGGTGTGTACACCATGTCCGTGACAATCCTTCATCCGCCAAAACAGGGGCTTTTCATCCGTATCTATGCGCGGAACAAAAAGGTCCGCTCCCTCCCAGGCTGTTTGTTTTTCCTCTATAATTTGCACTGTTGGCTCAAGTCAAAAGGTGTTTTCACTAGAGAGGCAAGGAGGCAAATCTCTCTTTAAAGTGATGAAAACAGTTTACATCCAATTGTCACCAAACTTGGTGAATGAATCCAAAGTTTATTTGTAGTAGCAAATGGAGGGCGATTCCCAGGACGGAGCGGGGGAGGTCTTCCAGAGAAAAAGGTCCAAGATAGCCAAATATTATGACTGACTGCCTCCTAAATCCCAAGCCTAATTCTAAACAGATGGATATCACAGATGCATGGTATATTCAAACTGTTTCCTCTTCTCTTGCATGATCCTGACACGCATTGTTGCTAAACACACGTCCTTGAGATGACTACCAGAACTGATAAAACCGAGTTGTTTGCCATATTCAAGCATGTTCGAGACAATAGATTTCATTCATGCGCATTATGTCGTCTGTTATGAAACAGCTTGGCCTCGGAAATCAGATATTGCTTTTATCTTACTTTCCTTTTCCTCTTATTGTGATCACTACATTGGAACTGATTGAACTTTTGACTTTGTGTCATTATTCTGCACACTGCTCAGATCTGATTGTTGTATAAACAAGAAGGCAACAAGAGCTGTATGTATAATAAGCAACACAGCCTAAAGTTAAATGAAACATCATTGATTGAAAGCAAGGAGACTTTCTGGTATCTATAAACAATCTCCTCCAAGACAGACCGGTACACTGTAAAAAAACAAAAAACAATTGCTGATTTAAATTTTTTAAAGCACAATCAACTTGAATGTTTAAGTAATTTCAATTTAAATGACATTAAACTGACTTAAATGGCGTAACTTATTTTGATGAGTTAAAGCAACTTAAAAACATATGTTGTCAACTTATTTATCAACTTATTTTTTACAGTATTTATGAGAATGATATTTATGAGAGAAGATATCATTCAACATGTTGAGGACTGCAGACACAAACATTATTTTGGTATAATATGGTTTATCATAAAATGATTATTGTCAATACAAACAAACTATTTATTTTTCATTGGATAACAATCATCAGGTCATCATGTAAGTTTGAGTACTTCTGTGACTGTAAAAAACATTAAGTCTGAAAATCATCTAAACAAATGATTGAAAATAAAAAAATCTTAACAACTATTATAATATAATAATAATAGGTTTAAATATAATTTTTTATTTATTTTGTTATAATTATTACTTTATATTTATATATATAATAGCTCAAAGCTGGTTTCATAGAATAGTACATATGCATAAACACACACACACACACACACACACACACACACACACACACACACACACACACACACACACACACACACACACACACACACACACACACACACACACACACACACACACACACACACACACACACACACACACACACACACACATTCAATTATTATTGGTATTTTGTTGCCTGTGTTAGTTTGTTTGTTTTACCAGTATGTACTTCCACTTTTCAACAGAGTCATTAAGTCAGTGACAAACACCTGGAAAGCTGCAATGCTGCTCTGAGCCCTTTCCTCTGTTTAGAAAGAAAAACTCCTGTCCTCGGTAATGAGAGGGCTAATTCATCATGTGTCAGTGAACCGGTTCCTCACCACAAGGTGCAGGTAAGGAATGTGGGAGAGAATGTTCTCTCTCTCCGTCTTATCTCTCTTTTAGCACGTCTTCATTTCTGTTGAGTGCTACATGATAACCTAAACTTTGCCCAAAGTTTGTACACATTCCAAAGAGCTTTTTTGAGCACCATGACACCTCTATTGTACACAATCAGCAAAATAGGTGGTCAAATGTCAAACTGTTCTGATGGGATGTTTTGTAAATACTGTGCGATAATGACTTTAAATACTCGCAGACAACACTTTTACAAGGGGGGGTACTTTTTATGTGTAACGAGAGGCTTTCTGCAGACACCCGGGGGCTAAACTTGTCACAGAGGAGTAATAAGTCTCTTAGTTCAGCTTTGGCACTTGACAATGTTGCTGCTGCATTGAATTACAAACAGCCCATGGACAAGTCCATCTCCTCTTCAGGGATATTTAATCTGGTGATAAATTGTTTTGGAATTTGAGGCCTCATTGAACAGGCAGTTTTTTTTTTCTCAGGTTTTTTTTTTTCCCAGGCAGGTTCGTCTTCTTGTCTGCCCCGGTGGAGTATGCTGAATTGACAGTTTGCTCATCTTTCAACTTTTAACCTATTTAAAACAACAAAGCAGGAACTGAAATGAATTAATCTGGGTTCATAATTGAACGCAAAGAGACACCAGCCAAAAGCCTGGAAGAAAGGACTTAATGTGAAGGCTGTTGTGACAGTTTGCACCAAATGCAGCAAAAACAAAATATCGACAGAAGGGGAGTAAAGGCAAAACAGTTCTAGCTACGGTATATCTATTGTGTGAAGGTATTTCAAATGTACTATACAGTTATCTAAACGATAATATCCTGCTTCTGGAAGCTCATAGGTCAATTCAGCATTCCAGCCATGTCATACTCCGAAACACTGTAACGGGTTTTACCTGTTTACCATTTTTCACAATTTGAATTTGTTCATTTGAATGAAAATGTTAAAATAACATTTAAATTAACATTTATGTACTTAATATTTTTTAGTGCTTTCAAATCGATTAATCACATCTAACATAAGTTTTTGTTCACATAATATAGCTTATATATATATATATATATATATATATATATGCATACATATGTGTGTGTGTGTGTGTCTGTGTCTGTGTGTGTATATATATATATATATATATATATATATATATATATATATATATATATATATATATATACTATATTATTTGAACAAAAACTTATGCTAGATGTGATTAATCGATATATATATATATATATATATATATATATATATATATATGTGTGTGTGTGTGTGTGTGTGTGTGTGTGTGTGTATACAGTGTATATATATATAGTATATATATACTGTATATATATATATATATATATATATATATATATATATATATGTGCATACATATGTGTGTGTGTGTGTGTGTGTGTGTCTGTGTGTGTATAGTGTATATATATATCCTATATTATGTGAACAAAAACTTATGTTAGATGTGATTATTCGTTATATATGTGTGTGTGTGTGTGTGTATAGTGTATATATATATATATATATATGTGTGTGTGTGTATATATATATATATATATATATATATATGTACACTGTACACACACACACACACACACACACACACACACACACACACACACACACACACACACACACACACACACACACACACGCACACACATAGATTTATACATACACATAATATACTGAATATAAATATAACAATATATGCACACATATTATGTAAACAAAAACTTTTATGTTAGATGAGATTAATCACATTTTTTTTATAATGGTGTTGTTAGGCACGAGGCAAAGCAGACTGCATTGCTTAAATATATGCTGCAGAGTGAAATCTACCAATCTACAAATCCACAAATCTTCATGTAAATATGGGGTCAAATATGATAACATCACTATACTCACTACAAAGCTGAGGAAAAGCATTAGAATGTCACTCAGATTAGCTCTGAACAGATGGAATAGAGGAGTGATGCAGAGAGGAATTCATTAGGTGTGAATGGAGGGAGGGTCCTGTGGTTAAGGGTTTTTAATTGTACAGAAACTTATATGGGCTATTTACCAAATGTTAACCTATCTTATGCTTGCATTACAATTGCAGCAGTTTATTAATAATAGTGATCTATAATAATTTTATAAATTTTCAATTTAATAATATACAAAAATATTTAAAAATATAGTTAATTCAAAACGTCTCGGTTACGTATGTAACCCTAGTTCCCTGATAGGGAACGAGACGCTGCGTCAAACGCTGCGGGAACGCCCCTGCGTTGTGCGTCATGAAGCACGTATGGAATCAGCCCAATGGAGAGATGAAACGTCATAGGCGGGTGACGTCATCGACCAGGAAACTATAAAGCACCCCAAAAACACAAGCGCATTAGCTTCTGATAGGCTTGAAGGAAGCGCTAACGGGAGTGCCGGGAGTATGGCGGAGCGACGCAGCGTCTCGTTCCCTATCAGGGAACTAGGGTTACATACGTAACCGAGACGTTCCCTTTCAAGGGAACTTCGAGCTGCGTCAAACGCTGCGGGAACGCGAATACCCACGTCGCCATAGGACCAAATGACCGTCATGTGAGACTAGCGCACAGAGGACGAGAGCACCTGTGCCCCAGGGGTAGAGCTTAAGTCTAGGTCATAGAACTTAATAAAAGTATGCGGTGAAGACCATCCAGCCGCATCACAAACATCACTCAGGGAAACCCCCGACAAAAGAGCTTTAGAAGCAGCCATACTCCTGGTAGAGTGAGCTCGGACAACCAAAGGTGAAGGCTGGCCAGCCGACTCATAAGCAAGTGAGATAGCCTCAACCACCCACTTGCTCATTCTCTGTTTAGACGCCGGACACCCTTTCCTGGGTGGCCCGAAACATACAAAAAGTTGTTCTGATTTCCTCCACAGGGCAGCTCTGTGGACATAAGCGTCTAATGCCCTAACAGGGCAGAGTGAATTAAGTTTCTCCTGGTCCGATGACATAAATGGAGGAGGACAGAAAGCCTGCAGAACCGTAGGTCTAACAATATTAGTAGGAACCTTAGGAACGTAACCTGGTCTAGGATGCAGAAAAGCTTTAACCATGCCAGGTGCAAATTCCAGGCACGAGGGTGAAACCGACAGAGCCTGCAAATCTCCGATTCTTTTTAGTGAAGAGATAGCAAGCAAAAAGATAGTCTTAAAAGTGAGAAACTTCTCGGGAACTTCTTCGATAGGTTCAAAAGGAGCTAGGGAAAGACCTTCTAATACAATGGCCAGATCCCAAGTCGGCACCCTCGTACGAACTGCTGGCCTCAGCCTCAAAGTGCCACGGAGGAAACGAGTTATAAGCGGGTGTCTCCCAAGAGAAACTCCACTGAAAGGGACGTGGTAAGCAGCTAGTGCCGCCACATACACCTTTAGTGTGGAGGGGGATAACCCTGTGGAGAAGCGCTCCTGCAGGAATTCCAGCACTGCACCCACTGGGCAGTTAACTGGGTCCTGCAGGTGTTCTCCACACCAAGAAGTGAAAAGTTTCCACTTCAAGGCATAAAGCTTCCTCGTGGATGGAGCTCTGGAGTTAAGAATGGTCTCAACAACCTCGGTTGAGAGACCGGAGTCTATGAGCTGGGCCCCCTCAGAGGCCAAGCCCACAGTTTCCACAATTCTGGGCGGGGGTGAAGTATCGTGCCCCCCGCCTGGGAGAGTAGATCCCTCCTGACCGGGAGCTCCAAAGGAGAACCGTCCAGGAGAGAAATCAGGTCCGCAAACCATACTCGGGCCGGCCAGAACGGGGCTACTAGTAGTAGACTGACCCCGTCCCGGCGGACCCTCTCCAGAACTCCTGGTAACAGAGCAATCGGGGGAAAGGCGTACAGACGTGACCTCGGCCACGGCTGCACCATAGCATCCAACCCCAGGGGGGCTGGAAGAGTGATGGAGAACCACCGATGACAATGAGTGGTCTCCTTGGAAGCGAATAGGTCCACCTCGGCGCGACCGAAACTCAACCAAAGGAGCTCCACCACCTCGGGGTGGAGTCTCCATTCCCCTGGCCTCGGCCCCTGCCTCGACAGGGAGTCTGCTACCACATTCAAATACCCAGGGAGATACATTGCTCTCAGAGATAGTAGCTTCCCTTGGGACCACAGGAGGATCTGACGGGCCAACTTGTAAAGCCGGCGAGACCGCAGGCCCCCCTGATGATTTATATAAGAGACCACCGACGTGTTGTCTGATTGAACTAACACATGATGGCCTCTCAGGTCTGTTAGGAAGTGTTTCAGAGCCTGAAACACAGCCAACATCTCTAGACAATTTATGTGCCACGAAAGATGATGATCCTGCCACAGACCTTGGGCTGGGCGACCACTCATGACCGCCCCCCACCCTGTGAGGGAAGCATCCGTCGTTAGCGTTATGCGACGACAAAGAGCCCCCAGCACAGGACCTTTGGATAGGAACCAAGTTTCTCTCCACATGACCAGAGCACGAAGGCAGCGCCGCGTGACTTTGAACGTGCGGAGCGGATTTCCCCTCGGGGAGAATCCCTTGGTCCTGAGCCACCACTGTAGCGGTCTCATGTACAACAGGCCGCAAGGTATAACGTTGGACGCTGCTGCCATCAGACCCAACAGTCTCTGAAACTGCTTGACAGTGAGTAGCTGGCCTAGCTTCACTTGTTTCACAGCTGAGAGAATCGAAGCGATGCGGGTCGGAGAGAGTCGCGCCCGCATCGATACCGAATCCCAAACGACACCCAGAAAAGTGGTCTTCTGGGAAGGAGATAATACACTTTTCTTTGCGTTCAGCCTCAACCCCAACTTTCTGATATGAGCGAGGACGACATCTCGATGCCGAACCGCCATCTGCTCGGTCTGAGCTAAAATCAACCAATCGTCGATGTAATTGAGAATACGAATGCCCTGAAGCCTCAGAGGCACTAGTGCTGCATCCATGCATTTCGTGAAAGTGCGGGGAGATAAAGCTAGGCCAAACGGAAGAACCCTGTACTGGTACGCCTCGCCCCCGAAGGCGAACCTCAGGAACTTCCTGTGTTGTGGAAGGATGGACACATGGAAGTATGCGTCCTTCAGATCTATCGTGACAAACCAGTCCTCGGACCTGATTTGAGACACGATCTGCTTGATAGTGAGCATCTTGAATTTTAGCTTCCCTACCGAGCGATTCAATATGCGCAGGTCTAAAATTGGACGCAACCCCCCATCCTTCTTTGGAACGATGAAATATCGGCTGTAATAACCTGACTCCAAACTGGGAGGAGGAACCCGTTCTATAGCCTCTTTTTGAAGGAGCGTTTTCACCTCTTGTTCCAATACCAGAGCCTGCTCGGGGCCCACCACTGTGTGCAGAACCCCTCTGAATTTTGGTGGACGACACCTGAACTGGATAGCATAACCCTTTTCTACTGTCTGCAGGACCCAATGAGATATTTTTGGAAGGCTTTTCCACTCTGCCAGAAATTCTACTAAGGGTACCAGCCTCTCGAGACTGGCCTCTGGTGTAACTTGAGCAGCAGACGCAGCGCCCTGTAACGGCGCACCGGCAGGGAACAACTGGTCTGACCGCTCTGAGACCCTCCTCAGAGGGAGCGAGCGTCCCTCGGGAAAGCGCTCGCTGGGATCGTCTGTGCCCCGGCATAAAGGCGGGGTTGGCAGAACGAGCCCCTGAGGGCACCGAGGAGGAATGGGCACCGTAAAAAGAGGTGAACACCTTTCCGCCTCGGTGGGGACCACCCTCAGCATCCTGAACGGCTTGGCGTCAGGACTTCTTCTTAGCCGAAGCCTTCTTAGCCAATATAACTGTCCTCAGATCAGTTCTACTGGGAGAAGGCTTCGGCTGAGAGTGTCGCGGCTGAGCCCACTGTCCAGCAGGGGGAGCACGAGACGCGACACTCTGCCTCTGCTGCGCTCTATGTGATGAGCTCGAAGACGGCCGGGGCTGCTCCCGCCCAGCAGCCCCAGGGACATGAACTTTAAGGGGAAGAAACTTTTTAAAAGCTGCAGTTTGTTTCTTTTCTTCTTGGAATTTATCGATAACTGAATTCACAGCATCACCAAACAACCCCATGGGAGAAAGAGGAGCATCTAAAAGAAAAGCTTTTTCTCTCTCTTTAATATTAGTCTGATTTAACCACAAATGTCTTTCTGCGGCCACCAGAGCTGCCATAGAACGACCCATTAATTTGGCCGATTCTCTGGTGGCACGCAGGGATAAATCAGCAGCCTGACGCAGTTCGCGAACTACGTCAGTACTGACCTCCTCACTCTCACTCATGTCCCTTAGCAGATCAGCCTGGTATGCCTGCAAGATTGACATAGTATGCAGACATGACGCAGCCTGACCTGCTGCCGAATATGCTTTACCCACCAAAGCCGAAGTGTTTCTTAAAGGCTTGGTGGGTAATGCCGGTGCCTTAAAAGATGATGCTGCTTCGGGGGAGAGATGGCTCGCAAGCGTCTCTTCCACACGAGGCAACGCACCATAACCATGAGCCTTGGCTCCCATAATATTAGCGTATGTTGAAGTCTGGGGACTAAACACTCTATATGACACCGGTTTTCTCCATGATTTCGACACCTCGGTGTGGAGATCATGGAAAAACGGCAGGCACCGGCGTGGAGGCTGCACACGTGACGGCAAAAATCTCTCATCCAACTTTGATTTAGAAACAGACTCCTGTCTAGTCACTGGCCATTCAATATTAAGTTTTTCAACAGCTCTTGTTAACACCTCCATAAGCTCATCACTCTCAGGAGTGTGGGGTGGCGAATCCTCCACATCTCCCTCAACACTAACAACATCAAGTTCCTCAGAACTGGATAGCATTGGTGCCTCAGCCCGAGCGGAAGAAACCGCAGCGCGTGCTTCCGAACCCGGGACTGAGGCACTGGATCTCACAGGTGAAGGGAGAGATAAGGCAGAGCCCGTCTCAAACCCCGCTGTGAGATCCATCTGCGATCCCCACGATAAGCGCCGCCGCTCTGCCTCGGCAGAAGCGGGACCCGAACCGCGGGGAGCGCGCACCGAACCGCTCTCCTCAAAGAGCGACCGGCGGGAGCGGAGCGTCCTTAACGGCAAACGCTCGCAATGCTCACAGTCTGCTCCCTCGAGAGCAAACTGGGCATGCTGAACTCCCAAACAAACAACACAAAGATCATGTGTATCCCCGCTCGTTAAATAACGCGAGCAGGGAGGAACACACTTTCTAAACTGCTGTTCGTCCGCCATAATCTCTCAATATATATATATATAGGGATAAATTGTTTGTGTGGTGCAGGGTATGTAAGACAGACAATATCACACAGGGACAGATTCACATGTAGCGCGACTGAAAGCACAGAAGCTAATGCGCTTGTGTTTTTGGGGTGCTTTATAGTTTCCTGGTCGATGACGTCACCCGCCTATGACGTTTCATCTCTCCATTGGGCTGATTCCATACGTGCTTCATGACGCACAACGCAGGGGCGTTCCCGCAGCGTTTGACGCAGCTCGAAGTTCCCTTGAAAGGGAACCGAAAATCCCTTCATTACTCACTTTAATGTCGTTTCAAACCTGTATGACATTCTTTAAAAGACAAAAGAAGATGTTTTTAAAAGTTCTTAGTGGGTTATTAAAATGTAACATTGGGGTCCAATGTGTTTTTTGTGACAAAAATGTCAATTTTATATGAACAACCACTTTAGTAAAACAATGCTGTAATTTGTTCAAAAGAACAGAAATGTATTTTAGAATAACACTTTA
Source organism: Siphateles boraxobius (assembly GCF_051911475.1). Classification (NCBI taxonomy): domain Eukaryota; kingdom Metazoa; phylum Chordata; class Actinopteri; order Cypriniformes; family Leuciscidae; genus Siphateles; species Siphateles boraxobius. Next base: position 33,588,564 of record NW_027508833.1, on the reverse strand, counting down.
TAAAATAATAAAAAAATGTAATTAAATAAACAAGATTGGAGATTTAATTTTTAAATACACATTGCTTTATGAAAGACTGCTGATGGTTAATATGTACAGCAGTTTAACAGTTTGCAACTGAGAATCCGGTTGAAACACACTTGAGGGTCACAGTTTAATGACAGCAATGGAAAGCATATGATATAAAATCCTCTTTAAATGACTGCAGCACATTTTATCTCATTATTGGAGAGGCATCTAAAGACCTTGGCTAATTTACAGTGTGGCTTCTGGTGTATTTTATAATTTGTTATTGGACAAATTGGTAGTCCTTTGTCCTCATTGGCTGCGTGTCAACGTTGTAGCTCCTTGGTTGTGTGGATGAGTAATTCTTTGAGTTTGAAAACAGATGTCAAAACACTAACAATGGCATGACACAGTTTGCTATCCTTTTAAGCCAGCCCGACTGCTTGCACTGAAAGCATTTGGCAAACTTTGCGAAGAGCAGGCACAGGAGAGAGGACGCTGTGCTTTTACAAGCCTACTTTAGCGGCTTTCGAAATACTTGGCATTTACACTGGCATTTAGACTTATATATTTATTTCACTCTTGTGCAATAACATTCTGTGCAGGATGCAAATTTTGTTAGTTCTTGCGAAGCCATGACATTTTAAAATGTGAAATAAATTGATATGGTCCAATTAAATTGTAACTGTTAAAGGAAATATCCAGCCTTCACCGGTGCCCAAATTGCTCTGTGCTTTGCATTTCTATTTAATTACGGTAGCAAGAGTGTTAGGCGATAACAGTGAGATCTCTCTCATGCCTCTTTGTAATGCTTTGAACATAGAAATTGTGTCTGGGGGAAGACGATGCCTCTAAAAAGCCTCGTACCGCTGAGCAGAAAAGCACGCCGGGGCCACCTGGAACGCGAGAGTTCAGGCAAGTGACCGCAAAATGTATTCCATATCGTGTTATGGATCTCAAACACCCGGCTACAAAAAAAAAAGAAAAGAAAAGAAAAGAACACTAAATTGCCAGAAAGTAGAGAGATTTCATACATTCAGAGAGTTTGGAGGTGACCTTGCTTATTTGACGCATGTGTGTACCTGCCTGCACTCACAGACATGCTGACAGGAGGAATAAGACTCGGAGAGAAAAGAAGCGAACCCTCAGACAAACAGCGGCGGCGCTTTCAGAATAGCAACGAAGCATCCAGAAAGTGAGTTCCGCCTAACCGTTCCTTTCCCCTTCGAGACAGGAACCCAGATTCGGAGAGAAATACAGCCCCTAATGTGTGTCACATCATTTCTTTGACACGCAGGTGGATATGATAGAAAAAAAGAAAACTCTTTTGTAAGTGTCAGGGTTCATAATAGCCTGCAGTGGATGCTTTAGATGAAAGATTTGGCTGAATAGGAGTGGCGTTTGAAGAGGATGCTCTTAAAAGGAAAGCCTACAGGGGAATATGTACAGATCTCTTACTAATACCTGTTACCTTTGGGAGAGGGGTTGAAGAGAGGATAGAGAATGAAGGGAGACACACGAGCATTCATCGGAGAATTGACACACATTTCACCTGCAGGAATTGTCACTCTGTCTAATGCACCGTCTCTCCTGCTCAAAAATACAAGAGATTCACTTGCAACTATCTGGCGAGGCTTTCAGAAGCCGGGAAAGCAAGAGATTTGATGTCTGGTGTTAAGAGGCCGGCAGTGCTTCCACATTAGCGGGGAGGGATGTGATAATAACTTCACTTTTTTTGTTGTTGTTTGTTTCAAAGACAAATAAACATTAATCATACTACTTTAGGTTAAAGGGATAGTTGAAGAAAAAATGACAATAGACTCGTTATACTTGTCCTTGTCATTCCAATGCTGTTTAAATTTCGTTGAACACAAAATACTAGGTTTTGAAAATTGCCTCAATGGGTGTCCAAAACAACACTGGATCCCACTGACTTTTATTGTATGTTCAAAAAAATATACATATTTTTATAATATCTTATTTTGTGTTACACAGAACAACGAAAGCCATACAGGTTGATTATACGACGATAACAGAACTATGCCTTTAAGTTATGCAAAATGTAGCATCTCAAAAAGAATATTATGGTAAGCAACAAAACTCAAAGAAAGTTCTGAGAGAAAGCTAAAGCTGCAGTAGCAGCAAATCATCAACAAACAAATTAGATTTCACACAGAAAAAAAAAACATGCCCTTTATCTATGTATACTTTCAGAGTGTAGTTAACAACAAACATACAATGTGCTAATCAAAAGCTTCTAACTTTGTGCCAGAAGTCACAACGATTCTTCATTATTAACATCATTCCCCCAACCGCCTGAAACTCATACCATGTGTTTTTAAACAACTTTAAAATTGAAGCCTAACAATAAAATGCAAGTCAATTAAACAAGTCTGCCTGCAGCAGCTGATATAAACAAGGCAAATGTTTTGTCTCTCTGTAATTACCAGATGTTTATGATACCTGCTGTAGTTGTCTTGTGTCAAATTCATAATCAAATATTGCTGGCACAGTAATATTTAGAAAACAGCTTGACACCTTTTGATTCGTCTTGAAGATAATGGTTGTGATTAATTGCCGTTCTATCTTTTTTCCCCCCCTGCTTCTTTTCCTTTGTTGTTTTGATAGTCTCAGACAGCTGTCCCGATACAATAGGGAATTATTACTTCATTTGTAAAACGCTGTGAGGGTTTGTCATTGGTGGAGTGATACATAACACCGTGTGTTACAGGCTGTTGTAGAGTGTGTCCCCATTAGGGCAAAATGGCCTCTGTGGAAGAATTACACCTTGCTTACACCTGCTGCCAAGACTTTTATTTTGCTTACGACTGACAACATCCTGGTTATGAGTACCATGAATATTTGGGCTCTATCTTACTTTGTTCCCATCAAAACATCATGAGCACTCCCATGCACCTCAGAGAGCTACGGAGAATCAAGAACACCCGCTCAAAGAGACAGACAGACAGACAGGGTGATAGAGAAAAAAAAAAAAGAGGGAAAAAAATTACAGTCTGAGGTGATGCAAATGATATCCTTAGTGTCTCTTCCCCAAAGCTCCTACCAGCACACTGACAGCTGATGCCAGGATTAAACAAAAAGATCAGGAACTTATGACTAATAGCTCAAAGCAATCATCTCTCATTATTTCAATTACATGGGTAAATGCATGCAATCATGGATCAAATTGCTGCTCTAGAGGGTCCTTTCAGCCATGCGTCTGTTAGCAACAACAACAAAAAAAAGACAAAACGTGCAAATATTTGCATTTATTTGCCTTATAAAAATACATCTTTGTTTGAAAAGTGGAACCATTCTGCACCTGCAGTTTTGCGCATTTAAAATAATATGAAAAGCATAACAATGTGAAGCTAGGCGACCAGCGAGGAATTTTTTCGCACCACTGCTGTCTTAAGTGGAGAATTCGTAAAAAGCTGGCCAAACTGCCCCTGTGGCTTTGAATGTATCTGGGCTGGCTGATTCTGGGGTCCTCGCAAAGCTCCTGATTGATGACTCAGTGACTGAGAGAAAATTGTCTCCTATGCATAATTCATGAGGCTATCTATTTGCCCTTAAAGTAACTGACAGGAAAGTTTCAGACTGTCTGCTCACAATCAACTTTCAAATCACTTATAAGCGGAATATCAAAAATAGACGAGTGAGGCCAGGAACGGGGGTTAGGGACCCTTTCTTGTCTGAGATATTCAAAGAGCAAAGATCAGTCTTTTACCTTTATGTGAGTGACAGATGAAATACTTGATGGATGATTCCACACAGCCGTTGAAATCTGGCTTTGTAAATGCAGGGGTATTTATACAATAATGTTTACGCACAAAGGCTATTTTCAGGCAGATGTAAAGGAAAGCAGATGCTATTACCACCCTATGTAAATACTAACATTCACTACTTGCTTTATGTCTGGTAACATGCTACTAAAAAATAGTATATGATATACAACACATAAAGTATATATAATGCGTGTAAACATGCAATAATAACTATAACTATAATTATCCTATATATTATTAGTATTTTCTTTAATATTTAATAATATAATAGTATGTTTTCTATAACTAATTTTGTTTTACACTATACATTTAATTGTACTATATATAGCTATTGGCCTCTCGAAGACCTGCCACTTTAGAGCTAAATATATATCTGGTATTTCTCAGTCATCTTCTGCAGACTTAGTCTTATAAGCATGAACTGCTTTGTCAGAAGTATTTTTCTTTAATTAACACTAGCTATCAAAAGTTTAGAGTCAGTATACATTTTTTTAAATTAAAACTTCTATTCAGCAAGGATGCTGTCAATCAAAGAATCCTGAAAAAGATATCAGGGTTGATAAAATGTATAAAATTGATAATAAGAATATACATTATTATAAAAAAAAAAATTTTCCGCTTACACTATATGTAATTATACTATATATAAATGTATGTACACACTACATTCACTATAGATTATACGCCAATTATATAAATTGTAGAATAAAATAAGTATTACATATTTTTATTATATAAATAATATATATATATATATATATAATTAATATTATATAGTTTACTAAAACATTATAGAATTAAAATACTATTGTAATAGTTCAGTTCAGAACTTTATTTATTTATAAAGCACATTTAAAACAGCCTCAAGATGGACCAAAGTGCTTAACAAGAGCAAAGTAAACAAATACAAACGTTTAAAACATACCAAGGAGCGACATTAACATGGATTAAAAGCTAAGGAATACAGATACGTTTTCAGAAGAGATGTAAAAACTGATAGAAGGTGCTACTCTAAGTTGCACATGCAAGCTATTCCACAATCTAGGCCCACCACCGAAAAGTCTCTGCGTTTTAACCTTGAAAAAGGGACTGTCAGTAAGTTAAAGCTACCAGATCTTAAACTTCTGGGAGGGTTGTAGTGACACAATAGACCAGAGAGGTAGTTAGGAGCAAGGTTATGTACGCATTTGTACACGAATAGGATCATTTTAAAGTCAATTGGACCTAAATTGGACTGGAAGCCAATGAAGTGTTCACAAAATGGTAGTGGTATAATAATTTTTGTGACCATTCTCGAGCATTTTTGAACCAGTTCCAGGTAGCTTGTCTTCAACTGGTTCAAAAAACTTCGAGAATGGTCACAAAAATGATTAACAGCGGTACAATGAATTGCAATCATCCAAACGTGAGGTTATAAAAGCATGAATAGCTATCTCAAGATACTTTTCAGACAGAAAATGATTAATTTTAGCTAGTAAGCAAAGCTGAAAAAAAGCTATTGGAAACAGCAGAGGACACATTTGTCTAAAGTTAACCAACTGTCTAGAAAAACGGCAAACAATAAAATAAAATAAAATAAAATAAAATAGTAAAAAAACCTGGATTCAAAAGCAGATAGCCAATTAAAAAGCAAAAGGTACGTTCTTTACTTGATGGTCAACGTTTCGTAGTTTTTTTTAGACTGTTAGCATGCAAATAGCTGTGCTGTTTGGCCAGTGGTATTTCCCCTTAATGCAAATAGTACTCTGCAATCTAAAAGAAATAGATAGGCATTGTCATAGCACATTATAACAAAAAGTGTATAATATTGTTTTGCAGATCTTGGGCACATGTTAACAAGATAGCAAAAGTCTCATCTTCCCCAAGGCGATTGTGTGAACGAATCTGTGATAATACTCGACACCATGTTTGCAGACAAAGAGGGGACAGAGGAGCCTGTGACATTTCAAAAACTTATGTAAGAGACTCTGTAAATCTATTTTGTATTGACTGGGTGCCACGGCCCTGGCCCCTGTGTAACTGAACTCTGCCTTTGTCCCTCTGTCTCACTGACTCCGGAGGACCAAGTGGCCTGACAGAATTCCTGCCCTGTCCACCGAAATCCCAGAGAGGGGGGTGGTTATAGTGGTCAGACCCGTCCCAGTTCACTCTTCCCATCCTGTGCTTCAGCTCTTCCTGCACAGGCTCCATCGACCTGTCACAGACATCAGTGAGATTGACTGCAGGGGCAGATGCGCAGTTTTAACAGGTAACCTGATCCAGCAGTCCCATCTGGCCGCCAGCCTTCCTCAATTCACACTTCACCCAAAGAACACACCAAAAGATGCACACTCTTTGTGCCGTGCAGAAACATTGTATCATACATTATACATAAAGTATTCAAGTGTACATGTACTTTCCGAGCAAGTTTGCCCTCCGTTTGTGTGAATAAAGCATAATGTAAGCTGATATATGGCATCATAATCACGCTTAAATTGAACCATAGAGGGACGGCCACAGTTATGCAGATCAGCAGCTTATGGATAATCATTAATTAGCTTGATTTTTTTTGTCTACTTTTCTTTTGCAGAGGGGATGTTGAAATGCATGCATTGTGTCTTCAGTGTGGTGCTTGATTTCTAATAAGAATTGCAATTAGAAGAGGCTGTGAATGCTCCAGGAGGACGTAGGCTTCTCAGACAGATGGAGTGTTTAATTGCACAAAGCCTGAGAAGCTTGTCCCCTGCCCTGAAAGGGGGTGGGGGGTGAGCGGAGATGAAGTGATTTTTTTTTTTCGATGATGATGATGATGATTGTTTTTTCACAGGCCACCTCTTGGTTATGGGGACAGTGCTGGGAAATCTGAGAGAGTGGTGCCCTATGGAGTTACTTGCAAGCACGGACAGATCATCACCCCCTCCATTGTCGATCAATGCCAGACTCATCGTCCGCCTGTCATTGGCTCTGGTAATGACTTATTTCCTACCAAAATATTTTGTCAAGCGTCAGTGCAGCGAGTCCCCACTCTCGGCATCGGCACCTTGTAGATCTATCGGCAACCTCACTATCATCTTCCGAGAGAGGGGAGGACATTTTTGTCAAACCTCCCACCTCTTTAACAAACACAGCCACAACCCGTGTTTTCGAGATACTGCTCATACCAAACGCCCAAGTACTCTATCTTCTTAAGAGCATGAATGAGGAAAGAGCTCAAAAGGGAGAAGAAAAAATAGAAAAGCCAAAGAAGAGCTATGTAAATTATAAAACATTGTTCGGATTGTTCATAGTAATGAACTGTCTGAAATAAAAGTGTTAAATTGAATAATTTATTTACTGCAGAGCATTTAATTTTTCATCTAAAAAAACAAAAAACAAAGCACATAAAAAATACATACTGCTGCATATATTTAAATTACTTCTCTTTTTAACTGAATCACATAATCTACATACAATTGAAGATATTGCTCCATTATATCTACTACCGTTCAAAAGTTTGTGGTTAGTATGATTTTTTATTATTATTACTTTTATTCAGCATTAATGCGTTAACTTCTATTCATCAAAGAAATCTGAAAAAAAAAAACTTACCACGGTTCCCATAATAAGAAATGTTTCTTGAGCACCAAAATCAGCATATTAGAATGATTTTTTTAAGGATCATGTCACACTGAAGATTTGAGCAATGACTGCTGAAAGTTCAGCTTTGCCATTACAGGAATAAATTACTTAAAATATATGAACAGAAAACAGTTATTTTGAATTTTAATAATTGTTTACTGTAAGTTTGATCAAATAAATGCAGCTTTGGTGAGCATGAGAGACTTCTTTCAAAAACATTAAATACTTCTTACAGACCACAAACTTTTGAGCTGTATGTAGTTTTGATGTATTTAGCTACTTTGCACAATAGTGTCTATTCAAGATATCAAGATACACCACAAGTCATATTCAATCTTACAAATACAAAAAGTATGAATTTTCCTTTTGCATTTTGCTCAATTTAGGGAATGTCAGTAACATATTTATCCAAAATTAACATTACACACAGTACACTGAAGCGCTTAGCAGATGTGTAATATTTAAGTGCTAATAAATATAGATAACTGCAGATCAAGTTGTTTTCTGCATTTGCAACACACTTACAAATAAGCTTTTGCAGCACACATAATAACCAATGATTGTATCTGTGCATTATCATTTGAATCATAAGATCATAATCAATGGTGATGCTAATTATCTAATCAGTTTCTCTGCCTGCATCCAGTTGAGTGAGATGTGAGCTCAAAACAGACTCATTTCCACTGACAGCAAGCACTCCATCTAATGGTGGAGACGGGACACAGCACAACGAGGCCCAGAGTCCGCCTACCGCCCTCTTAAACATAACCAGGCCTTTGTAGAGCCGGCCGAAGTCCCGCCCAGCCAATCCTCCCTAAGACGACAGGTCACCACCACACTCAAGAGTGTTTGACTGACATCTGCTTTTGTTATTGTTTGTGCTGGGGTAAAATTAATATTTGTTTGCATGTGGGCAGCATGAATGGCAATGCAAGGAGCCAAGGGACCCGAGGCACACTCAACGGCAAGCAGGAAGCCTTTAATGAAGGAGCCGGCTCCATTACGTAACCCCTTGGAACCGAGGCCTCGCTTCCTGAAACACTTAGCCATATCAGTGTTGTTTAGGAGTTAGCGTATGCTGCCAAGGGCCCATCGGATGGATGTGCGGCAGCAGACTCTGACATTTAGCAGGGAAGGGCTAATTATGAAAACAGGGCGGTGGGTGAGAGGGAGCTTCAATCCTGCAGCTAATGGACATACATATGCCACTTAGCTTCTGATCTCAGGTCATGGAGTAAATAGAGATAAAATAGCTTGTTCTAGTTGGCAAAGCATTTGAATAATGCAAGATAATTTCAGGCTCTCTGTTTCCAATTCCTCAGCGGTTCCTGAAAAGCATAACACAAACAAATCAAGATGTGGTGTAGTAACATTGCTGTCTGATCTCAGATTGAAACAGGAGGGAGAGAGAGAGAGAAAGAGAGAGAGAGTGAGGGGAAGAGGGAGAGGGAAGAGGGAGAGCGAGAGGGAGAAAGGGAAACTCTAGATCCAAGCGAGCAAATCAACTTGAGTCAAGTTGAATAGGCGAGTCAGCGATCGTGGTCACCATGTCAGGTCATACAGATACGCCTCCCAAGCGACACTGGAGAACCAGCCGATAACCAAATCCACGGCGCAGCGTTGCATTATAGGATTAAGGAGGGATTGCCGGGCCCCCGGTTTTCATCGTATATCAATATGCCGATTGCCCTAAGCTGCTTGGAGGTGCCTCCGAGAATCACTTTAACACATGGGACTTCCTCAAGTGATCAGCCGAAGCTATCCATGCAATCTCACCTCAGAGACCTGACATTCCTTTGGTCTACTTGAGTGCGAAGGGCAGATTGGGACAAAGCAGCTCTCAGTCCGCTTATTCAGGCGGCGGTGGCTGAAATCTGGCTGTTGACAGACGGTCCACCTCATGTGCCCGCAGCCCAAATGCTTGGACGTTTCTTCTGAATCCAAGGCTGTGACACTAGGAAGACATACTGGAAGAGTTATCCATAGGAACGCATCATCGTAGGCTCAGTGTGAGAAATAGTATAATTTAATAGTATTTATTCCAGCAGTCAGCACAGTTGAAATGTGTACTCGACAAGATGAATATCTCGGGATTCTCAAATATCCTGTATCACTCTTGATCTTGAAATAAGCATTAACAATTTAAGCACAGGGGAAACCAAAGGTGTAGATAGGAAGGAAAACATACGTCCCCCCCTCTACAATACCTCTCTAAAAGGCCTCGAGGCCAGCGATACGGTGTTACTGCAGCCTACTTTAACTCTCTTAGCAATTTCTCCCTATGCCAAACCCGTGAAACCAGTATGGCCACAGGAACTCACGTGAGACCGAATGTTGTCTCTCCATGTAAAAAGGTAGACACTTAAGCTTTAATGTAAACAGTCATCATTTATTTAGGCAGGCCATCTCTTAAACATGAATGGGTAAATGTTTTGAATACCGGGGGCTTTAGTTCTTAGCAGGGGCCAAATGTCTCCCCTTGACCTTGCAAATTCAAGCAGTGGGACACACAAACACTTACATGTCATTCAGCACCCTGATTTTATGCCTGATGGAAAATGGTGGTGATGACAGTTCGTTACGAACAGCCTCCCTCCCATCCGACTTTCAAAAACACACATAGGCAACATTAAAGGGCAACACTGGAAAAAAAAAAACTGACATTCTTCATTGATCTCTCGAGAGCAGGAAAAAAAAAACATGCATTGAAGGAATTGAGATATTTTTCCCGGTCAGACGAGAGAGAGTTGTGTAGAAGCGGGAATGGTGTTTGTCTATGTATGTTTACAACAACTGTCATTAAAGGCACAAGAAACAAGATGGCTAATGTAAGGCGATCCTTCCCCCTAGCTAAATAATTCATACCAGCTGCAAGGAAGAGAGAGCAGCGCATATTCTTCCTTCCTCACCGCTTGCCTCTCTCACCCTTCTCTAAGGGTCTCTTGGGATGGATGAGTTTCGTTCCTGGTCGCGATGAGTAGCCATTTACCGCCTGATCCGTGCTCCTTAGGCCCGTCTCTCTTCCTGTCTCCTGAAACCAAATTTGCTCATTTCAGTCACCTCAAAGCAGACTTGTATGTATATATTTTCAGGGAAATTTGATTGTCGGTATGGATTTTTCAATCGTTCTGCAGATCGGGTTTAGAAATATGTAAACTGTTGTGTTATTTCATCAGGCCCGGCAGAGGAACACATACCTTAGATACTGAACATCCAATACGGTGGAGTGATCTTTAAGCAAGACAACTCGGACATAAGTAGATTAAAAAAGCCATAATGGGGAAACAAGTGCCCATTTCAAGTGCAGCCGAAGGAAATTTAAGACCTGGAAAGTTGCATTATAAATTTTTGATCGAATTGACGATATTTTCACACTGGCTGAAGCCTGAAACCTGAACCTATATTTTCTGTCTTTGGTTTCCTTTCTTGAAGAACCCTTAATGTGCCAAAGATGTACTACTTAAGCTCGGGTTACTGTTGTTGGTTTGTACGTTAATGTCTAAAAAGTTCAGATTGGATTTGAATCGACCAATATGCATTAAAACCACTGTTCTTTAATCAAAATCTTATATGATCTGAAAGGGAATGTAACAAAAGCTTCCCATTCTTTCAACATCCTGCTTTTTTTGGCCTGTCTAATCCAGTTGAGGTCTGAATGTGGTCTTTCTTTTCTTACAGCAGTGGAGGGTTACTGCAGGAGATGGACAAATTAGCCCACACCTCCATTGCTGAGCGGGCTATTGTATATCGCTGCAGTCTGTTCATGGAGTGGAGGGACCTGCACAACGAGCCAAACTTTGTTGCACTGTCTCGCTCACTCCATTTTTAAAGCTGAATTTTAATCTGCGGGTTTATACCAGCTTTCATTTTCTTTATTTAAACATTCTAAGTTCACCTAATAGATATTTGGGTCTGTCGACCTGGGTTTGTTTGACCTTACAAGTCAAATATTATAAAATACTTGGATGGTTTTTTTCCACTGTTCACAAGCATCAACGTTTTTGGTTTGGGGTTGGAAAGATGTTGCTAATGCTCACCAAAGCTATATTTATTTGATAAAAATTACAGTGCACACATTAATATTGTGAAAAATTATTACAATTTAAAATAACAGTTTCTTAATTTATTTCAAAATGTAATTTATTCCTGTGATGGCCAAGCTGAATTTTCAGCAGCCATCATGCCAGTCTTCAGTGTCACGTGATCCTTCAGAAATCATTCAAATATGTTGAAAATTATGTTCAAGAAACATTTTTTATTATTATCAATGTAGAAAAAAAAATTGTGCTGCTTAATAAGCTTTTGTAACATTAAATGTCTTTACAGTCACTTTAATTAATTGAATGCCTTGTTGAATAAAAGTATTAAATTCTCTAAAGAAATTCTTACTGACCCCAAACATTTGAATAGTAGTGTATTTACCAAAAACAATTTACAGAATAAAACTAAATAGCCAAAGATGACAGTATCATTATTCTTAGTCTGATCCAAAAATGAACAGCATTTATGTAAATTGCATTTCCTAATAAAATACTGCAGGCACAATTTTAAACAAAAAGAATATCTAATTAACAATACATCAATGAATTGATGTAAATAGCTCTCTACTCTTAAGATATGGTGGATCAATATTTTAAAATGTTCTCCCTTGGAATCTCCCATCAATTAAGATGCCTCTGAACAGCACTTCATTTTCATAATTCAGCTGCCCCGACTTGAACCGTAGACAATGTTGTCGTCGGTCGGGTCTCCGTTGGAATAAATGTCTCATCCTCCAACAGATGTGACTGAAATCGTATTGGGAACACTTTGTGCATTAAGCTCTGAATTCTAAATGAACTTGGGCCTCAGTGATCCAACCCAAGCAGACACTTAAAAACTGACACACAGGAACCCGGAGAAATTACTTAAAGGATCGGTTACGTCTAAAATGATGGAATCAATAACAATATTTTCCCTCAGACCCCATCGCACTGATAAGCAAAATCCTCACTTAAAAGCCACATTAAACTTTAATCGGGTGCAGTTTGCTCTGGTGACTGGTAATATCTGGACAGCTGTCTTCTGCCGTGTTTAAAGCTTGTTTCCTTTGCCACTTCAGTGTCATCTACTAATTGCCTTTTCTTTGGGATACATGATCCTACTGAATTCAATCATAGAAGTATGAAACAGGGAAAGGCTTTTTAGGGGGTCGGGTCAGAAGAAAACAACAGAGTCTGAGATGCTCTCTGAGCCTTGGCTACATTTGTCGGCTCCATCCCAAGTGACTTCATTTAGCATCTGATTTCAGGCCATCAAGGGATGGCTATTTGTTTATTGGCTTTTTCTGCATGTGTGAAATCTTAACACAACGCATCTTGGAGCAGGTCCTTGCTTCTTCTTGTCTACTGGCCAATTTTCCACCTACACACAGAACATGCTTTACATGTTTTTCCCCTTTTTTCACATTTAACCAATATGAGGAATTTATATTTAATTTATGCTCCAATACATCTTCTACTGAAAAAAGAAAGAAAAAAAAGCTTCATGTATTTGTATTTTCCTCCTCATCCGTGGCTGAACTATGGAAAGCTGCATCATCAGTCACCATACATTTGTATTTCAAGTACAATAAATTACTCCCATTGTTGTTTATGACAGATTGTATGTGAGAATCCCCCTGATGTTTGAAGGGAGAAAGGTGCTAGCTGGCTTATGGAGGCCCCAATCAGTATTTACTTGAAAAGAGAAACTTAGAAGAGGTCGATTTTAGCATCTCCTTCAGGTCTGGGACCAATGCAGGCTGTGATTTCACAAGTGCAACCCAAGCAATCACCGCTATCCCCTGATTGCTTGGCCTACGTCTCTGAGGATGCTAGGAGCGAAAGATTATCTTTCCCCCAAACTTCCTCTGATTGCCGACTTTGAGAGGCATGCCTTCATCAACCAACACGCCGACAGAAACCTCACCGTCATAATGTAGTATTTATTAAAGACAGGGCTATTTATGCCGATCAATACATTTAATTTCTGTCTGTGCCTTTTCCTGTCAAAGGGTAGAAAGGCTTTCACAAAAGATATTATAGATTAGCTCAAGCTTAAACAATTTTAACAAAGCTTTTAAAAAGGGTTTTTTATGCATAGCTGAAACATAAATAATGAGTAAATGTAAAATAAATATAATGTATTTATCACATTACAATAATTTGAATTAAAAATATTTTTATTTTAATATATATTAGGTTATGTAACTGATCAACATTTACACTTACTTTTGACTTAGCTATAGTGCAATTTAAATCTGATATGACCAATTTCTAAACGTTTTTTTATTTTTTTATTTCTAAGAGTGAAAGTATTCAATTCCATTATTAAGAGGATGGGGAAATATAAGCAAAAAAGCATGCATAATACAAATCAAACAAATAGCAAAATACTGTTTAAAAACAGACTTAGGTTAAATAAAGTATCTGACAGCAGGAAATATCACTGTCAGCATTTATACAAATAAAATGTTGATAAATGTTCATCTTGTTGAGTAAATCCTGAGTATTTACATTTTTAGCATACTAGCTAACGTCTTTGGGATAGTAAAATACTGTTGGACCAATGTCCAACATATAATAATAATATAATAAACATAAAACAGAATGTAATAGGAGCTCAAAGCTTTAAAATATGGAAAAATTCTGAACTGTGCTCAGAGGTTGCTATAGAGAAAACATTATTTAGTTAAAAAAAATCACCAGTAAATGGCATCTCAGAGCAAGTAGGTCTAATTGGGCTTCAAAACTTCAAGAGGCACCTTGAGAACCTGCCTATTTATACTTTCTTAACTGTAGCCATGGAGCAGGTTTGATGTATTGCCTTCGCTGCTACTCTTCACTGCCTCTCCAGCTCTAGCCAAGTATGAAGATCTTATCTGCTGCTGGTTCCATTGCCCCTGGCCTTGTCAGACCAGCACAGCTTAGTTTACGGAAATCTCTTTTGATACAAACCAGTGTATCAGTGTGCAAAAGGGAAAATGTTGTTCTGACTACAAGGAAAAGAAGCACAACCTTCCAGATAATGCATTCTAGTAGATACTTATCTTTTAATAAATGGAACAAATACTCATCATTCAGTTTTACCTATTGATTCTTAAGAAGGCATCTGTCGTTAGATGTCATATGTCTGAGTTAAAGACTACAAACAGCTCCCCTGTGGTGAAACTACTTCCTCTTTGACCATACAAGAACTGCTTACAAAAAGCATCTACATAGCTGGTCCCACCTGGTTTAACCCCAACCGGAACTTATCAATTCATCTCTCTCAGAACAGCTCAAGTGGGGGTAATCCTCCCATTGAACTGTTTCTACTTCTCTGCCCATAGACAAAGGATGGGTAAAGGGCTTGTTGGGATTGTCTTGTTTGGGTAGAGGATCTTCAAGAGGCTTAAGGCCAAATGCTTGTAGATGCCATTTGTCTCTCTGCACGTCCAATAATCCTGACTTTTGTCAGGTCATTAGAGCTCATGAGGACCAAACTCAAGCTATGGCCTCTCTGTCCCTCCTTAACCACACTTAAAGTGCGCCTGAATCCAAGTGTCTTGAGGGTGTTTCACTTTCTCCAGCTGTCTGCGTAATAGTGAGTGTAATGGGAGCAGAGGTATGACAAATTTCGGGACCTTCCGAGGTCAAGAAGATTGCTTACGTCACCGATTGCAATTATTTGACAATCAAATGAATAACATCAGCTGTATGTCAACAGTATGGGTTAGATGTTCTCTTTAATTTCTCAGCTAATTTGAAACAGCTCTTAGGGTGCGAGCAAATTAGCATTCATAGTGGTATTAATTTTCAACATACTTAGATTGTATCACCCTTATAGCAAATGCACTATAGAAATCAGAAGAAGCTCTCTGCATGCCAGCTGTGAGATTTTTTTTTTAGGATATATTCCAGTATGTCATCCAGCCAAAGCATTTCAGAGTTAGAGCTGAGAGGCAATAAAGTAATTAAAGCACCAGGGGTTCAAACATTCAATATCATTTTCCAAAATGTGTTTAATTAAAATTAATCATTGGCTGCATTATATCGCTACCTGTGGTGAAAAGTGGTACAGTGGTTCTCACTGTAGTCAATCGTTTCTTTGAAGGTTGGGATTGGAGCTAGCAACGATTTAAGATGTTGCCAAAGAGTCTGAATTACAGCAATCTATTGCAATCTCCTTCATTCCACATTTTCCATTATGATGTGTCTTTTCAGAATCAAATAATTCCTCCCAGTGGGACAACATTAAATCCCCAGCCTTCATCAAATTCATCAAAACGTTTCTGCAGTGCAAATTGAAATTAAAAAATACTTTAAAAAAGGGCTAATGGTTTCTTCAAGTATATTGTACTTTTTTTAAAAAAAATATTTGAATAATTAATTGAACGAGAGCTTGAAAACCTCTTCAGTTGATATCTTAATATTTGTTTGCCCATTGGAATTTTGAGCTTTAGTTGTTAAAAATTAACTTTGATAAATCTCAATCAATGCGTTTTGATCCACAAAAAAATACACTTCCTCTATTGTGTATTATGTGCATTTAAATTGCATTACATTTATTTAGAAAAATAGGTGGAACTGATAATAAAACCTGCATGTGAATCAACCTTCTGCACAAGTAGTAAACAATATTTATGAAATCAGTGCATTTTGGGAAATGTGTGAGATCCCAGGACACAAAATACAGCAGTAAGAGTTTCATTAGCTCAATGTGAATGTGAAAAAGCTTTGAGGAAAACAGTCCAAATATTCTAGACAGAACTTGCTTGATTAAATAATGAAATCCCCCGAAGGCTTCATTTGAATTTCACACGATACTATAATTAAAACCCATATAAGTTAATGCTGGCTACAGACTTGGAACTTTTCTTGCAACAAAAAAAAATCATTATCACAGTGGCTAAAAGATCACGCTTGCCTTGTACTGTAGCACACAACACTAACCAATTCAAAGAGCTATTTCACTATGAATTGAGAATAGTCAGTTTGACCTTCTAATTAGTAACAAAAGTATGCATGACCAAAACAAGCAAATTACTAAACAGCCATGACATATGTGACAATGTGCGCCACAATAGTGTTAAACATATGGATGCAAATCATGCACTGCATTTCATTTCATTATCATCAGGGTGCTAGCTATAATTTTAGATATGTTGCATAAGAGATAAAAACATGCATAACATTGTTATTTTCCCAGCTGCATATTTTAAAAAACACTTAGTGTGACTATACAGGCATTTATTTCCATGGTGACAGGTTAAAGTGCAACCTCCTGACCTGTTCCCCCCCACTTCCTGACTGGCTGAAGATCCAGCACACAGACTGACACAGGAACTCAAGAGGGAGGCGGGCTCAGACCAGGCACGAATAGACACCTGACCTATTAACAGATCATTAAGGAGATTTCAATGACTTTGCCACTTTTGCTACTGACCTCCTGGGACCGGGCACAAAGTTGTTTCCTGCTTGTGGAGGTTGTAAGCATTGAATGCCTCTAAGTAGCCCTGCCCATCCTAATGAGCTGCATTGTTTCCCTCCTGAGGAGGCCTGTGCTATGAGGTGGCTTAGGGCATTACAGACTGGTTCCTCATGTGAGCTGCCAACATGTTAATCATCTTTATATCATTTTTCTATTAAGCGTGTTTCTTCTAAAGCTGCATGAAGTAAAAATACATGTAATTTTCCCACCCTCTCAGATTTGATGCAGCCGCCACATAATGATGCTCAGTGTAGTAGGAGGATTAATTTAATCCACAGTGAAAGATGTTATATTTCGGTTTAGTTCCTGTTGGAACAATATATTTCCAGCTCATTAGCATGAAATTAAATCTCTCATTAACAACTGTAAAGAGTACGGTCCTTAAATTTGTTTTCGTAATCAAGTAAATCCAAGTTACAGCTTGTGTTCCTCACCCTTGTCCTCTATGTCCACTCACTCTCAATTAAGTGTATTTAGTTGCCTCACATTTGAGAGGAAAGCCTGCCTTGTTGCCAAATGAGGCTGCACACGTGTCCCGTTCTCTCTCTGCTCCGCAGTTAGTCATGGTTTACTCTCCAGTCTAGCACTTAAGAGATCATTAGCATGTGTAACTTCCACCGATGAGGACACCGCCAAACGCGCCTGGGTACATGATGCAACCGAGCGCCTCATGAATAAAACTGAAAGAGGCAATGAGCCTCCATTCACTCTTTCAAAACCTCAAGGCCCTATAAGATGTCATGGAAAGGCAATGGCTCTGTAGATTTACCTACTGATTCGCAATAAAACAATATAAGGAATGCCTGGTAAGGGTAATATAACGAATTTCGACGTGAGTGTAACCGCTGAGCCGTGAAGCACCCAACCACCCCGGATAAGCAAGGGAGATCAAAGCAAATGAAAGTCCAATAATTCAAGACTTGCCGAATGTATGAAGACATGAGGTGAATTTGTGTCCGGGGTCCTCAATCAAAGCAAAGACACACCACTGAGCATTCACTTCCCAAGCTGAATTCAGGTTGTTTCAGTCCTACGGAGTGCTGTTTTAAGCAATAAGGTTGTTGTCATTGTCATACTGAGCTCCAACACACAAAGATCATCCGGTAGAGGGGTAAAATCAATGATTTCCCCAATCTAAGAAGTGAATGCAGGAGAGTAGAAAAGGATCGCTGGCCGTTTGACCTTCTCTGTGTATTAAACAAACACCAGATGGTAGACATTCAGCGAGTCCATTATCTGAGGGCCTGGTGTGTTGTTCCTGCTGCTAAGTCCCACAGTGTCCCACTCCATGGCTGCCATTGAACTGCATGCATGGCAGCAACTCTGTCTTAGACCATGAATGCCTGAAGCCCTATTGAAAACCATCTCCAGAACTACATTCTGATCACAAGCTTTGATATTTACATCTCTTTGCCGTCCAAAAAAAAGCAAGATGTCTGTCGGTTCCAGGTGACTTTAAGAACCTTAGATGTGTGCTAAACAACACGCAATAAATTTCCTAAATGCTTTAGTTCATTCTTACAATTACATGTTGTGTGTTGGTTGAATGATCTAAAACATCTTGGGAAAGTATTTTTCATAGACCTACATCAGATTGTTATATCATATCGCTATTTGTCGATCATATATGATTCCTTAAAATACTTATAAATAACTAGACATATGTCATTTCAAAGCACATATGTAAGGACAGTAATGGAAGATTCTAAAGAGGCTAAGCTGAATTGGGGAGAAAACATGCTGGGCCACCATTGTAATGGCCCAAATGTAGCTGGAATGCCCAGTGTGGAAATGAGAATACAGGCCACAATGGTACAGCAGGGTGCTGATGTGTGTGCTGAAGCAGACGCTTGACGAGGAAGTCATAGCTGGAATCAGACACAGGAGTTCATTCAGAAAGCACTTGTGAAAAGGATGCAGGCGTAAAGGCAAACTATGCATCCATACCAATGTCTGAGGCTCAGCTTGCTTTTGGTTTCAAAGCTTTTGCTGCAGAATAAAATGGCAGTTGAAAAAATATATTCTTTATGTTCTAACGTGAAATATCTAGCTTTTAAAATGCAATATTTATTTCTATTATACAGTGGTTTCTAATTATGAAACCATTTTTAGATATTGTGGGAGGTTACAGAGTGAAAATCGTAGTTGGCACTAATGGTGTGTTTAAGATGGCGGTGTACCTTCTCTTAATTAACTACACAAAAAACGGCGAGCTTTTCAACTCCACTTCTAGAAAATGATGAACAAAGAATGCGCATCAGGTGTGTTTTGCTTTTTTATGCTTTTAATTCATTTATGAAGCCACTATTAAGTTTATTGTCAACTTTATTGTTATTATAATAATACAATGCTATCATATTTTGTACAGGCAATTAGCTTCCTATTTACAGTTCCAATTTACAGGCTCCCTACGCAGTGTTCACTGCTCCCTCAGCGCGGCATATCCGTTGAAGTGGTTCACACAGTGGGTCATGCAGATTATGATATAGCATAAATAAATATTTGCAATTCAATTTACTTTCAAATTTAAAATACATATGAAATACATAGCCTATATAAAACACACATTATGTATGCCTATATATAAATATAATCAAAACTCATGATATATGTTTATTATAGCGTGTACTTTTAGCTATGACTAGCTATTAACTGACTATTAACAGATTTGAAGCTGTACTTTAACTGTCATGCTATATGAAAATAAAATCTGATTTTGTTAACTATGTGCATATCTGTTCTTAATCCATGGTCTTAATAATTAAATTGTAGTGGTCTCATCTCGTGCGCTTTCTTTCCCATGTGCAGCCATACTAAACACCTGAGTTAGCCTTAAAGGTGCTCTAAGCGATGTCACGCGTTTTTTAGGCCAAACATTTTTTTGTCACATAAAGCAAACATCTCCTCACTATCCGCTAGCTGCCTGTCCCCTGAACACACTGTAAAAAAACATGGTCTCTGCAGACACCCCAGGCTCCAAAAATGGAAACAAAAACAAACTGGGCTAACCCGCACCACGAAACAAAACAAACTGTTCCAGCCAATAACCGACAAGAAGGATTTGAGGGTTAGTGTGTGGATGAGGAGGAGGGAGGGTCTAGCTGGCTTCCGACAAGTATGACAATACTTTAAACGTCAACAAGAAGTGACGTCACCCGACATCGCTTAGAGCACTTTAAATAGGCAGAGCAGCCAGAAATCTGCATGCTGTAGTTACATTTTTCACCACAGATTTACATTGGAAATTTGTGGGGCGCGGTAGAGCTAGGGAGGGGTCTGAGACCGACTGCCCCACTTAGTATCATGAATACATGCCTGCCGAATTCATGCCCTACATTTTAATATATCCTGCTCACTTTACGACTTATAATAGTATTGAAAATCCGAAATATATTTGTTGGAGAATAATTTTATTAAGTAAGTACATATAGAGGTCTATGTTTGGTTGAATATTTTGTTGGCCATACCATAAGCCTACAGATGAACCGTGGCCTTATAGAAAGAACTGTCTCTCTGCTAAATTAATTTAACAGGACGCCCTTTAGTTTCTTTTTATTTAAATTATTGTTGTGTTTCAATTTATACCTACACAATGTGAAAATGTGTAAAAGAAATGTTTCAAGAACTTTTGCTATTGAATTCTGTAATTTTGAAAGTGAAAATAAAAGTTTTATTTTTACATTTTCATATATTACGATTAAAACCAACGTGTTAAAAATGTAAAATAAAAAGTTTAAAACAAACTAGAAACAACAACACATATTTAATCACTTCCCATGATCCATAGCCTTTGTAAATTCCCCAATGAGGAAGCTTTCTACCTTCGGAATGATTTAAGCTAGAATTATTTAGCGTTTTGCGATATTCTTTTAAAAATCGAAATTGTACCAAAATTACTGGTCTGGAGATGCATTTTTACATGTTGAGACACTTCGAATCACAGTTGACACGCCATTTCGAAAAATGTTGGCGCTAATGTCACCACACGCCAAACTGCAACAGCGACGCCCCAACAGGAAAAGAAACTAACGTTTAAAAATAGCGCAAACATGCTAGATAATTAGTCAATCATTTAATAATTTTTCCTTAGTGTGATTGTTTTTTTTTTAATGAGTTGTGCATATACTGTAATTGTGAGAACTATTAATCATTATATCGTGTAATTAATTCGATTATATTTTTTAACAGTGAAATGCCAGTGTCATTTAAGAATATTCAAAGGATATTCAACGATTTTTAACACGATTGATTGATTTAAAGTAGGTGTTGTTCAGCTAAATTCTGTCTGGAGCTCGCTGACATGAAACCAATACATTTTTGTTTCCATACCATCACGCTGAATAACAAGAATATCTAGTCAAAGTCTAGACAACATTTCATTTATCATTTAAAGAAGTTCCCTGTTTAGCAATTGTGCACTGACCTCTCCAGGTGGCTTTGGGTGTTTGTTACTTTTTGATTATAATGCAGGAACGCTGGACATTTGAAAAGGCATAGTGGTAATTACAGCCATCTAATTACACAGTGCCTGATGCCTGCCTTCAAGAGGTTAGTGTAGAGAGTCCACTGACCCGTCAACTGTTTGCAATTGCAACCGAACCAACGCTGCTTTTGGAATTTGCTGAACCCAAGCACATAAAGGAATTGAATAATCAAATTTTATATAGGCTTAAGTTGCTGACATCTGGGTCAACTCTATAGACTGTATCTATTCCTAATATAATGTAGAATGCTGAAAACTATGTGTTGCCTAAGTGACGCACATTTGAGATTTTGTTTAACAAAAATACCGAAGTTCCATTTGACAGGTTTTTACTGTGAAATGTCAATGCATGGAAAAAATAATCTAGACATGTCTACACAAGTGTAACAGCAAGTAGCAATGCTAACACTTATTTGTCTTGGGTAGGCTGCCGGTGTTGAGAATTATGCCTGTGATTTTAATATGGCATGGTTTCATTACCAAGATTATTTAAATGTAACAACTGTGCATTCACTGTGATCTTGCCATGTTCTTATTAAAATAAAACTGTAGCATAATGGTCAAAATGAAATTATGTCTTAAGAAATAATATATTTTGAATTATATATTTTTTAATGGTTTAATCCGTTAAATCTATTTTATATTTCATTCTGTTGGAGAAATTTGCCTTAACGATAGGCATACAGTTGCAGAGTCTGAATATGAGGGGGAAGAAAATCCTCTCTATGTCTCTCAAGTTTCTCCGTTTGGGGTTTGTCCATCAACAGTGGCCAATTAGACCGGGCCTGACCAGTCTCTGTTAAAACAGAAAGTGTTTACATCAGTTTGGCTGGTGTTTGCACTTGAAGATACTGAGAACCAAACATAAATACCCTCTTTTATGTCCACAAGGCAAGAGCGAGTCCAAAATGTGGTACATTCTGAAATGAAATAGCTGTGAAGTACCACATAGGCCTAGCATTTTGGGTGTATTAGGTTGGGAATTTCACCTTCTTTTTTCCCTCAGTAATACTTACACGTGTTGTTGATTTATTTATATTTTATGAATTTTTTTGTGGTTGTATCAGAACTAGCTCAATTCCTAGTTTCTTTAAAAAAACGAATTCTTGAATTAACAAAGTGTATCTGCTGGCAACTACCGTAGCAAATGTTTTTTCTGTCGTTTCAATGAAGAAAAGCAGCACCTGTGGGATGTACATTTTTCTATTAATTACACATAACATTCAAACACATTGACATCACTGAGGTCTCCAAGCTTGGTGGGTGGCCAATATGAGAAATCATGGTCCTAAACTTCTCTGGTTCTGGTTTCCTTCTCAGTAGTTTTGTGCATATATAATTGAGACCATTGAAGTACATTGCAGGTCCATCTGCTTGGCAGAGAAGTGAATACTAAACCATCTGGGCCTCTACATGCGCCAGAAAAGGGATATGGATAGGTATTGTCTGAGATAGAGCACCTCAGGGGGTACGTTATTCCACAAGGAACACATACACACACACATTCACAAAGATCCATACTGTTCCTTAAAGATAGTAATACTAGCATGTGAAATCTGCTGTTGTTGAACTCCAGATGGAGTGAAATAATTCCGAGTCCCATCACCTCGAGTGATTAGCAAACTCTGATATCAAAGCAAATGATCATCAGTATCCCACTCGGTTAGTACACACAGCCACTGCGCAGCGTAACGTTTGCTCTCAGCCCTTACATTCACAGAATCAACCGTGAATACACATAAATGATAACAGACATTCTGTTCCTGCCATCAGTTGGTAAAATGGAGTGCCATGTTAGAATGTTTTCTGCTTGTAAGTCACCCACCAGCTCTGGGGAGACACACATGCTCGCATTAAGGGCTTCGTCTGTGGTCAACAAGGCGACTAATTTAACAAATTCTTTATTTTCTTTGGGATACATGAGACGTTTGGCAAGGCAAGAGGACTCAAAGAAGCGCAAGGCTGCTGCGCAGAAGGGAACACTTGCCGAGGTTTGTTTATTCACAGGATTATACGCATTAAGCATCAGTCTTGTAGGTTAGCCTTCATCCGCTTGGAAACGGATCGTTTTCTTACCCTCCGAGCGACTCTGTTCCTCCATCTCAGCAGTGCCAATTCTGAAAACCGATCATAGTTTTGACATGATGCTGAACTGCTCTCCTGCGGCCCAGGATACATCTGTAAACATTGGCTAAATGAAGCCGGTGGGGTTCTCACAATGAAACACCCCCCGCTCCCACCCCCTCGATGGCCCTTCCATCATTTCTGAGGGACTTCAGATAACCAATGGATGTGCTAAAAACCCCGCTGTGTCTGGTCCTTTAGCAGCGAACCTGTCACAAAGCCTCACACCTCAGCGGCCCGTCTCTGGCTCCCATCTCTGACATCTGCTCAGGGTTGGGATTTCATTCAAGAGGGGGGCAGAGGGAGTCAATCTGCTCTTTTAAAAGAGCCTCACAGTGCACTGGGTGCTGATGGGGAGGAATGAGGAATCCGCACCATTTCTCTTGCTGGCACCACTGGTGTGCTATTCTCCATCCCTTCCCCATCAACGCCACCACAACTCAAAGCCGTCTTTCATATCCTCCCACGGCTCCAGATTGACAGGCATCAGACAGTTCAGGTGATGAGGAGGAGAGGGTGTGAATGGAGATAGAGAGGTGCCATGTTTGAACACTTCCTAAAGAAGCACGCCCGATACTCGGCAAAAAAAAGGCCCAGCGCTTCCAGCCCTTTTTGGCAAGTCGACCATGATGACTATTTGAAGACTTGACAGATTGTGCTGATGTGTTTATTTAGTTGAGCAAATGTGGACTGGAGCTGTTTTCAAGCTTTATTTATGTTGCGTATTAACTCGGTCACCAACAGAAATGAGGCTGCATCAATCATCCACTTGATAGGAAGAACACTGAAACATTTATTTTAGCATCGGGTAGATAGCGACATCAGTACGCTTTCCTAAGTGGATGGAAAAGAAATGATCTGCTCCTTTGTTCATTACTTTTATAGACGCAAAATAATATCTTGTTTTTCTAGAAATGTTTACAACATTTAATTTGTTTTTAAAAAAATACGACTTTAGACACATTTTAACTGATAGTTCTCTCAAAAACAAAATATTCTGTCATGATTTACTAACCCCTGTGTCATTCCAAAGTTAACAAAACTCTGGACTCGCTTACTTACAAAAAAAAAGACCTTCTTTTGTGTCCACAGAAAAAAGAAAGTCATTCAGGTTTGAAATGAAGTAAAAATTTTAATTTTGTGTGTGAACGATCCCTTTAAATAATAATGATAAAAAACATGTTCATAGAAATAGGATATATGATAAATGGTGCACTATAGCTATGATGTATGATGTGGCATGTAGTCCTTAATCATTGAACATTTGGATGTATTTAAAATGCATTGATTAAATGGCTCCAGTGACAGGCTTTGCCTCTGTGTCACGGTGAGTGGAGAAGCATAGACACAGAGCTGAGGATTGTACACCATGTAATTCCAGTCTCTGTAACTACTTTACCACCTGAACACAAGTGGCATTCTTCTCCTAGATAAAAATCACCTCTGCGGATTTGTAGGACATGTAGCCACTTACTGCTCGTAAAGATTAAGCCTTGGAGCATGACTTTTAAAGGTGGCGGCTATTATCACTCCTTGTATCCGACC
Source organism: Siphateles boraxobius (assembly GCF_051911475.1). Classification (NCBI taxonomy): domain Eukaryota; kingdom Metazoa; phylum Chordata; class Actinopteri; order Cypriniformes; family Leuciscidae; genus Siphateles; species Siphateles boraxobius. Next base: position 33,563,529 of record NW_027508833.1, on the reverse strand, counting down.
GGGAAGGAGATGGGCTGCAAATGAATATTGTCCGAGAGATTTTAACATGAATGAAAGTGTGTTTGTAATCTAAGTGCATGTGTGTTCATTCATTAGACTCACGGTGTAGGAAATGTAATACTGCAGGCTGCACAGAGCAGGTTTGATTGGACAAGCTGTGATTTAGAGCAAGTCTCAGGGCTAAAGCAGGACTCTTTTCTGTGGGGGAGAGGTCGAGGGGTGCCACATGCAAAAGCTGAAGAACCCATGTAACCAGAAAAATCCAATATAATAAGCTATTCCTTTGCTGATTGTTCGCTGATAAATGATTTAAGTAATAAATGCTTACTGCAGGAGCCAGAGCTAATAACCACATCAATTTTAGTCCTCATTTTACTAGTTAGAACAAAAGGGCATATTGAATTAAGGCACAAATTCACACAGATTTGTTGAGAGAATGTGGCAATTATTAGGACCTTATTTTACAGTTCTAAAAATGTTATTTACTATGCCACTGAATAAATGGTTATTAAGCAATCAATTTCCAATTGATTGGAGGTTATTAGAAAACGGAGCTTCAACAAAGAGTCGTAATATTTTTTTCCCTTTTTTTTTTTTTTTTTTTTTTTGTCAGTCATTAGACTGATCATGCTGGGATTTCCAATTGAACTGTCAATTCACCTAGCCTGGTACCACGAGCTTTACCTCTCTTAGAGTAGCACAGTTGTTAATGTAATCTAAATATACATTAATTGCTATGTGATTTTGACAGATTGTGAATGATATTTCTCTCTCTCTCTCTCAAAAAAGCTTTGATTAGTGCTAGGAAATTTAACTGGGTTGAAGGATTCATACAATCACTAAAGGACCCCGAGTTTCAACTGTTGTGACATTTGTTTCTTTAAATACAAAGACTGTAACGCTGTGTGTCCAACATCAGTGATTTGACAGTGCACCTAGAAATACTTTTGGTAAAAGTAATTACTAGTCAAAAAAAAGCTAAACTAAGAAATAAAAATGTATTTTATACTTTAAGCAATTTCAATATCTCATATTTGCACAAATCTACAGAGCATCAGAAGAGTCTTGAAATATATTTTTAATTGAGAGTAAAATTACTATTGTACATATTGTACTGAAAAGGCATTTTAAAAGCTTAATTCATTTGCAGATTCAAATGAATCCATCAAGAATTTAAAACTATACTAATATCTTTACTCTTTAAGATTTAAAATGACCATAGCTTGACATGTCAATTGTGGAGTAGGCCTATTAATATTCTTTATTTTTTAATAAGACAATTTTGTATAATTATTGTTTTTCAGAATCTGTAACTGTCTTATTTTACATTTCAAATTATTTGCATTTTTTCATTTTCATTGGCTGCCAACATCACAATTTTGGCTGGAAAGCCTTTGTTTTGAATTAAGAAATTCTCACAGTCACAGCAACAGCATTGCATTGAGACATAATTGTCTGTTGAATGTTCTTCCGATTGTGTCCAAACCCGTGTTAGAACAAACAGACAAAGCCTAGTATCACAGATAAAGTCTATGTGTGTTTCAACAGAACTGGTGGCAGAAGTATTCCAAGTCTGAATATTTGGCTTCATTTTGTCAAGTTAATTTTTTTATAATAGTTTACTGAGACTCAGTTGGAGTGGTCTGTTTATGAATGTAAAAACAAATTACTTCAACAAGAGTTGTTAAATGCCGTTAACCACATTTCACCCTTTAAAAAAAGCTAGCTTTGAAAATGTTCAACATACTAGCAGATTTGTGTTTCATTCTGCAACTCCATCAACTGTTAAGGTGTGAGACAAATAACAATACCACCCTCTGGACTGTGATTATTTGAAATCTGGAGGTGATATAATAAATCCCTTCCCATTAGCAAGGTTTCACACACGTCACAATTATTATAAAGCCTCACAGTTTATTTTCAATGAAGGTGACATGATTTGCTATAGCTTCATATTGCTATACTAATGTAGATTTAAGGTAGCCTATATATGCTAACACCTGTGTGGTGGTTAACAGAGTTTTCCATATTTAGAGAGGATTTTAAAGAGTATGTCTAATTATAGATCCTAAATAGCGTGATTTACATATTTAGCCCTTGTCACATAGGTAGGGACAGACACATGTAATGCCTGGCGTTGGCTGACTGAGTGGGCTATGGAGCCATTGCCCTCTAGAGGCCGATTGCCACCTAATATACTGTATCCCACTCTCATCAGTGCTTGACCATGCACACAAACCTGTTTGTGTGTGCAAAACAAAAGTATTGCATTGCTTTTCACTGATAATGGTTCACTGATAAAGCACCAAAACTTTATCTGTCAGTATATCAAACTATCAAACCACATTCAAAAATGAATGTAAAGAACTGCGGCACCAGCTATAATGTGTCTGAATATAAAATCACACTTTTGAGACACAGAGTGCCAGTAGAATAAAAATAACCATGATTAGTGTTATTTGTGCTATTAATTCGTGAGCAATTTGTTCCAAAATTCTCAATTCAAGCACCCTAGTCAGAGTGTCTTTTTCTTTGGCTACTTCAAGTTATCCCAAGTATGCTGGAGTGCATTCTCCTCTTGCCCATATTTATAAATCAATAAATGCGTTTGTGGGATATAAGTTCCATTGAACCACGAATAAAAGGTTATGATTGAAGCCGTGTCACTTTTTTTTCTTCTTCGCCACAACATGCTTCGTTACAGATTACAGACGATAATGGGCAGCAGGACAGGAAGGGGAAGAACAAAACGGGGTCTGCGTTTAATTAACTGCGCCTCCTTTGCGATCCGCCAGTGTGAATTTGCCTTGTTTTATGAAGAGAGATCCTGTTTTTCTAATTCGTCCCCCTTTGTTTCTCAGACAGGGAACGGATCTGGCTCTTTGGGACATTAAATAGAGAGCTAATTCAAGTGGAGGGGCTCTTTCTCTGGTGCTCTGCTCACATAGCTGGGCTGGGCTCACTGGGCCCTTTTGTGTGCTGCCCCTCACCGCATGTGTCCTTGCTCTCCCGGCTGGTCAGATTTTTTTGTCTCCGCTGGATAATCAGCTTGGAACGGTCGAGTCAGATGTGGTGGGAACTGGGCCTGCTTGAGGCTCCTCTCTGAAGGTGTTTGTTGTTAAATAGAACAATTCGTCTGTCTCTTTAGAAAGCCTGACAAAAGCAAATACTCCCTGCTGAAAATTTTCTTAGCCCGTCACACAAAGGCTCAAGTTTGTTTAAGAAATTGCTGCTAAAGAAAGCGTCAACCCATTAAGGTAATTATATGGAACCTGTGTCCTATAAAGGCTTAATTGATGTTAATGTTTGTCTAATTGGGGATTCAGGGAGAGCAAAGGACTAAAGGTCTTCATAGCACTTTCAGGCGAGCCTCTGAAAAGGGTCCTTCTGGTTTTCACACTTCCCACAATGGCTGCCCGTCTTTCTCACATTACTGCCTGTTTTCAGCTCCTTCCAGCATTCTGCAGCACTACTTAGAGCACAAAATAAGGGTGAAGAGCCATTGTCTGGTGCAAGCACTTCTCAAAGAGTGTTCCTGACAGGGATTGTTAGAGGACTCATGTTGAAGACAAGGGGGAGTGAGGGTGAAAGCCACTGTCATGCACTCTTGTCATGTCTCCGGTGTGCGGCAATGGGGCTCCTAATTGCTGCATCTGTTTTTTCATAGCGCCGATTCATTTAAACAAATACTTCAGTCAGCACCTCCTGTTCCTACACTGAGTCCGAGTTATCCATTGTGAGCGTCAAAGCATTTGCATGTGTTTGTGTGTGCAATCAAGGGGAAGTATTTGTTTAAATAGTACATTCTCCTTGTACATCTTTTAATAGCAGACTCAGTCGTTTGGGCTCCCGCGTGAATCCCCCGTTGACGCGAGCGAGACGCACGTATCGTCTCCTCAAAGACGCCCCCGGTCGCATCGCTTATTTTTTGCAGAGGCTTCGTCGCCGAACTCGACGGAAACAATGGCGGTGTCTGGGTGAAAACAAACATGGTGTTTCCCTTCCTTAAATGCTTAACTGATCTGTCTTTAAAACACTCGCGAGGCTCCGTTCGAAACTCTTCAAATATTTCTCTTGGCTCTAATTGCCAAGGTCTGAGTTAACAATCAATGCCATTTCCACATATACAAGTTAAAATAGGGGCAGCGCAGCGGTGAATGGCAAACTGATTGTAGCGCTGTCAGCCTCCTGCTTGGGCTCTTTCTGCAGATGGGGAGTGAGAGGAGAGGGATGGAGGTGGAGGGGCAAAGGCACTTCATTTAACTTGCACCAAGCTGATTGGAGTGGAGAAGGCAATTCAAATCTTGAGTGTAGTTCCCATTGCAATGCCTTTCCCCCAATCTCACCCCGTTTCCGCAGGCCTCCTGTCAGTCAAAAAGCACACAAGGCAACCTTGGCAGATCTCTCGATGGTGCCCTCCATCTCCACATAATAGCGCAGTGAAAGACATGGCCTCTGCAAGACCCCCGAGTATGTAGTCTATATGAAGCCAGCGTAATTAATGTCACGCTCTAACGCAATACGCTAAATAGAGCTTCAAACGAAAGTTTGGGAGGAGTATGTTCATAAAGATAAACAGCTGCTTACCCCTTCGAATGGACATTTTAACTGAGATGTCTGCACTCCGTTTTTATAATGGGCGTTGAAGCTAGAACATGACTAAAGCATTCTCAAAGTCCCTCTAGGAATAACTAGTCTAAAAACAAAGTTTCTTTTTTATCACTTTTTATGACTATTCATTCACATGAACTCATCAGTTGCCCATAAATACATTGTGTGCTGCCACTGTAACACATTATTGTTGGTTTAACTCAAAAAAGTAACCTGGTTGCCTTAATTTCTAATTTAATTGAAATAAAAAAAAATTGTTAATTCAGTGGAGATTGATTTAATCAACAGAAACTCAAAATATGGTTATCTGAACCTCATAGGCTAAATTATCTAAGTTGATTTGACAAAAGAAAACATTTTGTGATAACAAATCATGAAAATCATTTTTACAATGTGTTGAATCGACACACAAAATTATTTGAGCAAATAAAATACAGATTGTTCATAAAACGTCACTATCAAGGAATGTCATGCTGTCAAAGAGCAACTTAATCATCATATTTTGTTTGTCTGAAAACCATGTCGACACTCCACATTTACTTTATAATTAGTCTTGATGGTGGAATCCGTGGCCAGTGCATTCTCGAAGTCCCTCAAGACGAATAACAAACTTATTCCGTTTGTACCGGTGTTTAACGGGCCGGTTGCATAAACTGTTTAGACTAGTCTTACAAGTAAGTCATCTATTTTTTTCTTCTAGAGTGGGGCCAGTTGCATTAAGTTAAGACTGTATCTTAAGAACTAGTATCCCCAACTATCAGTTAGTTAGGGTTAATCAGTCTTACTCTTCGGTATCAAATTAGACTAATTTACATTTTTATGTTACTGACTGAAAAAAAGTTATGAAGAAAAACATTTTATGACTTACTTTTAAGACTAGTCTTAGCAGTTTATCCAACTGGCCCTTGGTCATAACTTTTTAAGTAAGTTACTTAAAAAGGTAGATTGGACTATTTTGATTTAAAAAAAGTAAGACTGATTAGCCCTAACTAATTGATAGATGGTCAGACTAGTTCTTAAGACACACTCTTAACTTACCGGCTATGTTTATGCAACGGCCCCTGGCGGTGAACTTCTCAATTGTTAATTTATAAATAGATTGTGTGTCGTTGTGAAATGGACACACAAAATTAAAATGCTGTCCAAGAGTAACTCAGTCATTTTGTTGGGACAATTATCTGAAAATCTTGTAAACCGTACACATTTATTTTATAAGTAATCTTGTCTCTCAATACAAACAAGAAGTTAAACCTGTTTCTTTTTATCACTCTTGACAACTATTTCTGCATGTGAACTCCTTCAGTTGGCCATAAATCAATAGGTGCCCTGCACTGAAATGGACACACGCAAAATAAAAATTCAGATTCATGTTCATAACAACATCTCTATCAAAATGTTGTGCCTTCCGAGAGTAACTCAATCACGGTATTTTGTTGGGACAATTATCTGAAAACCTTGTCGACAAAGTGTCACATTACTCATCAAAGTACTTTATGGGTGAATAATGACCGCAGGTTGCGACCTCTGACCCCGCTAGACGACCTCTGGAGATATATAGAGTCAATTTCACGAAGGTTTACTGCCACGCTACTCCCTAGCCCTGCTGCTTCGGAGCAGAAATTTGACTCCGCAGCCATAATCACTTTAGTACTGTTTTTGCTCTTGGTAAGTGGACAAAATATTTGGATGATCTTAAGCAAGCACAATAATTGAATATGTGATTTGGTGGTAGCAGGTGTTTGGAATCTTGAGCTTGTCTTTACATAATGAAGCATTCTGTAAACAAAAGCAAGTTGTTATGTTTCTTCGGCATGCTGGGGATATACTTAAATGAAACAACTAATTTTCTTGATAGCATACTGTAATCATGCTGTTCCTCTACCACGCACTGTGCTGAGTGGTGTGATGCCTATTAATTCATTCTTCCACTCTCCGGTGGGAGAGAGAGCCCTCCCCTCCTCTAGTAAACTGCTATTATTCATTACACCTCTATAAGTACAAATAATCGCCAGCATTTGAAAGAGAGAAATAATTGTTGTTATTTGCTTTGATGTGGTTGAAGTGTGGCTCACACATCTTAAATGGCTCGAACATGCCTGTTTTAACATGCACTCGTTCATTTCTCTCACCGAAGGGGGACGGAGCCTTTGAAATCACCACTTGAGCAGGTAAGCGACGCCTTGATTGAGTACTGACAAATACTGTACAAAACCAAATTTTCCAAAAACCCGCCTACCGATCTGGCTAAACTCGAGCGACAATCACTTTAAATATATTCAATCATCCAATTTGGCATTTCACATGTGTTACCAATTCAAAGTTGTGAAGAAATAACCTTACCCTGAGAATTAATTATTGAATTGTCAGAACAAGCAGCTGCACTATTACTTGGCTATCGACCTCCAAGTTGCCAAGCTACCTGTTTCAGTTGAGTCTGAATGAACAACACATGTTAAACAACAAGCTACCATCTAGTGGTGATTTTACTGCATATATGTTGCATTTATGTTTGTTTACCTGTCCAACACAGGGAAGGACTTATTATTTATTAGGTTTGAAATGCAGTGGGAAACGCTTTTGTTTTTCAGGTTCATGTTGTGGTATAAAATAGATCCATTTAATGTACAGATAAGTCATGAGATGCATATCAGCTTAGTGTTGGCAGTTTGGACACGAGGAATTCGACAATGTGTCTTAAGTGCCTCGACTTGACTGTGTGAATGCAGGCATGCTTGAGCGAATGTGCAAGTGGGTGAGCGAGAGAGTAAGTAGATGTATGAATTAGTACACAGGCTAGCATAAGAAACTGCACAGATAAGGGAGGAGAGTAATAAATGCCGTAAAATTAAAAGCACATTAAGCTAACATTTGAAATTAAATCATCCTGCAGATTATGGGCGGTAATTATCTGCAACGCTAAATCGTGGTGGAACTGTGTTTGTTTATTTCTTTAAATAGGTTCTTACGATTTCACCTTTTGCTTTAGTGTGACAATTGCTTGCTTGGGCTCGGAATGTGCTGTTTCCTCCTTGTAGTCATTCAATATCATCATCTTTCTTTCTCACAATGACATGGAGCAGGAACAAAGCCCATGGGTCAGGTCCCCGTTGCTCTCTGCTTGTTTGGGAGGGGCATCAATTGGTGGTCACTTGCTACACACTCTGTGACCTCTTGGTCCTGCACCTGTAGAGAATCCCCTCTGTGAGCTAAGAAAACAGAACAAGAGTCAGGTCAGGGGTCAAGGGTCAGAGGGTCATGAAGAGGAAGTTGTTGTTTTTTTCAAAATGGCCAGGCACTTATCACTCTCATCTGATTTGACAGCCATCTGTCAGTCATGGCATTAAGATACTTGTTTTGCCCTGATCCATGTTTATCACTGCTAACGTGATGCCATTTGACAGTATCAACTCTTGCTTTCAGCCGTACTCTGCAACTTATTAGCATATCAATATAATTAATAATATTATTATAATAATATAAGCATATTTAAAATATATCAGATGAGATTAAATGAAATATGACAATGTAGGAAGATTTTTTTATTAGGCTAAAGTTTAGAAAGAAAAAGCATCCTGCTTAATTTTGCACATTAAAGGCAGATTTGCTTTTTTTTATTATGCTGGTTGAAAGTCTTTTTATATCCCGATAACAATCACTATTATATTTTGAAATGGATGGAAACCCGTGACATTGTACTCTGAGAGGGTCATGACTATGCGTTTCAAATGCAACACTATCAATGCCGAAATGAATCTGCAGCAGTAAGGTCATTATTATTTTAATGTTATGTGCTTTGAGACATGAGGTAGTTTAACGCCGTCTCTCATGATGCTTGTTTGCTCCTTTCTGTACGTGTTCATGTGTTTTGAAGGAGGCGTGGCTTTGGAGACGCTCTGAATGGTGGGATAAAATGTTTTCAAAGCTAGCTCGCTATTGCTCGTCTCTCAGAAAATCACCTACCCTACCTTTAAAGGTAAAGTAGTAAGTTGTTGTTTTTCTCTCTCAAAAAGATTAAAGTTGTTAATGTTTTTAAGGCCATTGGTTTTATACCTGGATACCTGTAACTGTCGCATACTGGCTTAACTTGAAAATTCAGATTCAAGATGCTTGATGCAGATGAACGGTGAAATAACATTTAATAAACACAAGGAACAATAATAAGATACGCCTACAGGAAACGTTGAACAGAGGATGACTGAGGGTTTAAATACACTAGCTAAATGAGGGACAGGAGTAGGTTATATTTGACATGGTAACAAACAAGGGTAACTATGGAAACTAACAAGATAACAATGGAGACAAGGTTAACTGGAACTTAAAACACAGGAACTGAACATAGGCACGACAACACAAAAAGAAATCAAAATAAGAGTCAATGAAACCGAGACAAGTGCTGCGTCTCAATTCGCCTATATTACACCCTAAAAGTATGTACTTGTTTTGTGAAGAGAAAGTAAATATTTTTGAGTGTGTAGCAAAAGAGTAGACAAGCTTTGGGACATACTATCACGTCATAAAATAGCGTCTTTAATGGTTGCTCTCTGTCGCATCCAGTCACAGTAAACTGGCCTGTCAATCATCTAAAATCCTCCACATTTAATTTCTTTTCATTTCCTACCGTATCGAAGAGAAATGCAGAAGCACGTTGATCTGCAGTCGCTGGTCATACATGCGGAGACTCTCCTCATTTTCATGCATAAAGATGCATTTAAAAGTTAATGGCCGAACGGATCTTTATAAAAGTCCAAATTGTTATTGCAGATGAAATGTAACACGGATAACATTAAATAAATATTTTTTTATCAGGTTAAACTTTGATTAGTCACTCAAACCTTTATCTAAACCTCTCACAGTCGGTTGCGCATATCTGCCATGTTTTGTCGTTTTTTTTTTTAACACTCTTTACTCATGTTTGTAATTCCTCCTCCAAAGCTCAGTGAGTTGTGGGCAATATTAGCCTTTAGAGTGTGCACGGATCCACACTACAATGGTAGACCATCCGGGGACTTTTGACATTACTCTTTTCAACTTATTATGCTTTGGGACACACTTAATCTAATATCACATGCTATTTAGGATGGATAGTATGGACATTGGGATGCAGGGAAGGTAATCGTAACAGTAACATGTAAGCAGCTGGCTCAAACACATCAACAGTCCACTCTGTGGAGGTCAGATCCCCTGAGACCACTAGACCCTGAGAAGTGAGTGTTTAACAGTAGCATGACGACTTCATCAGATGGCTTATTCACGGTAATTAATGGCATAATAACGTGATGAGAGATTGTAATCAGCAAACTCTGAGTTGTCCTCTTTTTAGAGGTTTGGCTGATTTGAGCAATGTGTGTGTATACCTAAATGTGAAAAATATATTAGATATATATTGAATATAATAAATTTGCCAAATTTAGGTAATGGTTAACTTGCTACGAAAATGATGGGGGAAAAAAACCTTACTGTATATAAAATGTAGTTCTGCACTTCTGGGTTATTGATCAGCATTTTCTTGAGGTTTAGCACCTATATTCGTCATTTATTGAAAGAGAACACATTTAATTTCAGGCCTTTTTTACCTGTTTGTGGAGAGTCATTTCCAATAAATGTAATAGAATCGTGTGGGTTTATTCCTGGATATTTGATTTATCTTAAGTGTTGTCTTTCATGACCAGTGCAGACATTAGAGAGGGAGCTTAAGTGAACTTTCTAAACAGCACTCAAGGGAGTGTTGGACTGGATCAGTGAGGGCCTGGGAAAGTCAAGCATGCCTTCGTGTCAGGTGAAGTGACAAAGTATAGGTAGAGGCTGCTGAAGACAATGAGTGGTGACCGTGCAGGTAAACTCGGCTTTGGAACAGAAGACATTGGATTAGCGGCAGCTGCAAAACCCACACATTTACTCAGCTGGCACGCCGGTATCGAGTTTCACCCGAACAATGCCATGTGTTTGGAAACAAACATGACTCCCAAGCATCTCAAATGCATCTCTGGTGAATCTGTGACGAACACAGAATATAGAGCCCATGAGTACTGTTTTTATAAATTAAGGTTACATTTCTAACAGTCTTCGCTTGAAATGTTTTTAAATTGTCCTGAAGTCATAAAGTGTCATTTTAGTTTGCTGATTATCTATTCTGATTGTTGATACTCTGTTTGCATGGTAACATACATTAGAGGCATGTTTGTTTGTGCACAAATGGATAGTTAATTGCAAGCACACATGTAATTGTTATTGCAACTTCCTCTTTTGTGAATAGATTCAAAAAAGAAGGCCAGGAGCCACAGCAGTTTGATAAGACACATCTGTATTTTTTCCTTAAGCCATTAAAGAGGACGTGCATGTTCCAAATAAAGCTAATTAAAAAGCAAAAGCAAGCAGGTCCTTCAGCCCTCCTGCCATCTGTCACTGATCCTAGGAAAATTACCTAGTGAATCATTTCCTAATTCCTATTAAACAAATTTTTTCCCCGCTTTTGCTCCTTATTAACAGTTAAAGCCAGTTTTAGACTTTGTCATTGAATTTGAATACAAACTTTGAAAAACGCTTTGGAGCGTTAGGCAACAAGTTAAAAAGCAAATAGGCTTCCTTTGAGGTAGGAAGAGGATTTTTTTTAAAGACATTACATTTGGCTATGCTATGACAGTCATCCTTGCCTTGGGAAACATCCTTGGGAAAAAAAGCCTAATTGGTAGAGTGCCGTTTAACCCAAACTCTCCCACCAATATCAGTATCTCGAAATTGTGGGAATATAAATTCTCATGAGGGAATATGTGTGAGTGAGGCAAACACTTACCGCACCATTATTCCAGACTCTCCTATCGGCCTCTTTCGTGACAGCACATGTGAGGGGAGGGGTTCTGCTGATGGATTCTGGGATGGTGACACCTGCAGCGCCTTTGAAAGGCATGCTGTTTCTGTTCACCCTTGAGTCTGTGGATGTTGTATGGAGGTGGAGAAAGGAGCCAGGCCCCTTACCTGTGCAAGACCAGGGACTCTGGCCGTGCCGGGCCTCGGTTGGCAGATTGGTAATGAGCGGCTGTATGTGGTGAGGCTCAGGCACAGTACCGACCCCCTGGGGAAAATGTGGTGCAGGATAATGAGAGGGCTGAAACTCTTAATGTGGCGGTGATTCATGGAGACCATCCGTCCGGATTACCTTTCTCACTGTGTGCACAATGTGGACAAGGATTCCCAGGGTTAGGAACAACACCACCAGATTGGCCCAGCAAGCCCTCGGGGAGATGGGCCTTTCCCAGGGTACAAACACTGTGGTGCACGTTGGGTTAATATGAACTGTAAATACCTGTTTGTTCCCAAATGCAGCTGCAGAAAGGTATGGAACACAAACACAAATAACTGCAAAAGGCCACATAGCAGTCTGTCGAACAGTTAAAAGAGAAATGATGAGTGCCACTTTGACACTTCAGATCTATCTATCTATCTATCTATCTATCTATCTATCTATCTATCTATCTATCTATCTATCTATCTATCTATCTATCTATCTATCTATCTATCTATCTATCTATCTATCTATCTATCTATCTATCTATCTATCTATCTATCTATCTATCTATCTATCTATCTATCTGTCTGTCTGTCTGTCTGTCTGTCTATCTATCTATCTATCTATCTATCTATCTATCTATCTATCTATCTATCTATCTGTCTGTCTGTCTGTCTGTCTATCTATCTATCTATCTATCTATCTATCTATCTATCTATCATTTAGTTATGACCTTTTTTTATTTTAGTTTATTTTAAATCTACCATAAATTAGAATTTATTTTCTGAATGGTACGTAAGCAGGAACAATTTAAATTACTAATATGATAAGACTTAAATGACAGATTTATGTTTGGAGGAGGCTTTTGAAGTTGGGCTAAGTCATGTTTTTCTCTGAAGTTATTAGTAGGGTAACATTTAATATGTGTTAATAAAGCTGAGAATGAGAAGGCATCATCATCATCATTCATAATAAACTTTGACATGTTACCCTTGCTTGCATCCATACACGCCCATTGCTGTGCTTAAAATTTTTTTTTTTTTGTGTGTTTTTTTTTGTTAAGGTGCTAACAGTAACAATTGGTTTTATACTTGTTTTGTGTTTGGACTGTGGTTAACTTAACACCTAAACCATTCACAAGAGGACTTTCATGACTACAGCACATACTTTAGTTAACTGATTGGATTAGTGCTCCTTTAGAGCCAAAAATGATTGTAAAAAAAGGTTATTTGGCTAATGAAAGTGGTTTTAACTGCTTATCAAAAGCATACTTTTTATTTGTTTAAGCAAACAGACCTTCTGATGGGTTAATTGCAAACAGAAAATTCTCAGAGAAATAGTTGATTTGCTGTTTTTAAATTGCAAGTATTATGAGGTCATCTGATTGTGTCCTCCTACCTTAAAAAAATATGCATGAAGGACCAATTTGTAAATACATTTAAAGAAATGTATAAAGAATTGAGAGGGTGGACACACTATTAGTCTTTTTTGTTGTGTATTATTGTTGCAGATCAGGCATCAATCTAAGATGTGTTGCCATTTTCTCTTTCAATCAGAATTTAAAGGGAAACTGTTAGCTTGTGGAGTGAGATACGAACGAATGCACCAGACACTTGTATTTTAGAAAAATAGCTTGCTAGTTCTGTTGCTTGTTACATGGCTAACATTTGATGTTCATGGGTATATGGTTTCTGAATACAGAGGAAAAAGGGATTAGGCAAAAAGAGGAATTGAAGAAAAGATATTTGCCTATATGCACAGGTTTAATCATGAATACTGGACCAAATGTAGAGAATGCTCAAAATACCGATACAGTGAAAAGAAAATGCCTGAATTGTTTCATCCTGCCTTTTGAGTCCTATTTATACTATGTATACTATATATAGACATATTTAAATGAAATGACAAACATGTTTGATTTTTTTTAAAGTGGTTAACAGAAAAATTTAAGTTAGTTGAGCTCCCATGAAGGCAGGCACACACACACACACACACACACACACACACACACACACACACACACACACACACACACACACACACACACACACACACACACACACACACACACACACACACACACACACACACACACACACACACTTGTCTTGTAAGAGTGTAATCACTGGTCAGTCTCTCTGAAGCACTACATTGATGAGCTATGATTGTTCCTGATTGGCTGAAACCCCAAAGACAAAGAGACAGTGAAATATTGAAAATGGCAGTTAACCAGTCGCAATCATTTCAAATGTCTACATACTTTGTGAAAGTCCTGAAATTCCATGCTGCTTGTTTCTTTTGTTCTGTTAAATTTGAAGAAAGGCAACTAAAGCTCTAACAGGATTTACCAAGTAGAAATTTTGACAGATTCTTTTAAAACTTTTATGTTGTATTTTGGGGGAACCACTAGACCCTTGAGCTGTATTGTTTTATAATGTTTTAGAGGGATGTGAAGAGTTTATAAAAGATAATTATTAAATGTAAAACATCCTTATAAATGTTGCAAATTGGTTTGTTGCAATGTTGCATAAATGGTTGCATAAAAACCGAGATGCATTAAATTGTTAAAAAGTTACAGCAAGTACATTTCTGTTTCATATGTATCACAGTTAACACAAAGATATGAATCTGCACATCTGTTTTCAAATAAGATATTAGTTATAAGAAATGTATATTGAGCAGCAAATCAGCATATTAGATTGATTTCTGATTCTGAAGGATCATGAGACACTTAAGACTGGAGTAATGATGCTGAAAAATGGTAGTGTGTACATATGTAAACATAACAGGGGTTATAACAGATTTACATAACACATACAAACTAGTGATTTTGGCATAGAGGTTTCAGAGAATGTGATAACATTTCCAGTACTGGGGACTGTGTCAGCAGATAGTGTTCTGACAGCTCTTGTCCTCAGGACTTATTGTAAAAGCATGAGGCCACTGTGATTTGTTTATGCTTTCTTCCATGCAAGCTGTCTGTTTAGATTCCTTTCAGTGAGCAGAGATTAATACAGTTGGATCTCTAGTGTAAACAACTCTGAGCAAGGCAACCTTAGCTATTGGGATATTTGTAAACAGGCAGTAAATGCATGACATGTCACATGTTGTTCGATGGCAGATATTATATGAATTGTCAGATAGGATTTGCTTCAGGTTAAAGGACCTAGGTATGGATATATGGAGATGCTTGTATGTTAAGACTGTGTTCACATTAATGTACACACCTTTAAAAAAAAAAAAAAAAATGGGCCAAGCCCAAAATGGCTTTTAATTGTCTTAACCACAAATTATTGTTCTGGAATTTTACAAAAAATTAAGCAAATGCATTACATAAAAAGCAATTGCGGTCTCAGAAAAAACACAGAATATGGGAAGTTTGATTCAGAGTGGTTCAGCAGAATTGTGTGGAGTGATGAATCACAATGAAATACGAGTTGTCTTTGAAAATCTGCTGAGAAATATAATAATAAATGCATCTCTAACCCAGTGAAGCATGGAGGAAGAGATGTCATTGTGTCGGGAGCCTTTTTAGCTCCTGGTATTGGTGAACTGCTTTACTGTGAAAAGTAATTTAATGCTTTGGAGTACAGGAGCATATTGCAGATTGGCTAGCTTCCCACAAATGAAAAGTTGTTATCTAAATAAGAATGATCAGATGTTATTTTTCAACAAGATAACGCTCCTGCCCAAATTCCAAAGTCAACAAAGAAGTGGCTTGAGAACAAGTCCATCAGACTCATGTTTCGGATTTGTACCTTATACTGAATATTTGCTCTCATATTAAACTCAAACGAACTGGGAGACATTTGACAATTGCTCATGAGTCTTCTACCTGTAAAAAACTGTGTGCAAGTTTGGGAAGGCTATTCCCTGCTAAGTTACTTTATCTACAGCATTTGTGCAATTCTTGCTCATTTTCTGACCATTAAACGACCAC
The DNA here is from genome assembly GCF_051911475.1 of Siphateles boraxobius. Taxonomy (NCBI): domain Eukaryota; kingdom Metazoa; phylum Chordata; class Actinopteri; order Cypriniformes; family Leuciscidae; genus Siphateles; species Siphateles boraxobius. Next base: position 33,547,975 of record NW_027508833.1, on the reverse strand, counting down.
TAAATGCCACTTTTGGCTTGGCTCGGCTCATTTAATAAAAAAAAGCCCAGGAGTGTACATATTCATTGTATCCTTAATCATATTATTAACTATTATTCTATTTTTATTAAGCCTTTTAGCATCCGAGTCTCAGATTTAAATGTGCAGTGAGACAAATGTTTACTAACCAAAGAATCCTGTTTATACACCACGGTCACTTCAGCCAGGGCGACAGTCAAGAAACTTGTCAAAGCAGCAGTTTGAAAAGGTGTTTGATATGCTGAAATACAGGTAAAATCCCTCCAGTCACACTGAGCAAACAGCAGCTATTTTTGAGCCACGTGACAGTGCTTAAAGCTGGAAGCCAGTGGCTCACTTCATGTGACTTTCTAATTAGAGTCTTTATGTTAACACTGATGTCAGGAAGGCAAAGTATATGTGACGCGTGGTGGAAAAAATTTAAATATATACTTAGCATAGCATAGATGATTTTGAATGAATTGGGGTACATTTATACTAAATAGAGCAAAAAAGAAATTGTAATGCATAACCAAGTCAAAAATATTGTATAGTCAAATCGATTAATAATTTTTACAAATCTGTTCATTTACATGAACCTTCCAAACAAACCGATTCACTGGAATAAATCGAACTTTCCAAAACTAGATATGTGAGAGAGAGGACCATTGAATGAAAATGAATATGAGTTTTCGAAATTATTTAGGCCGAACTGATTTATTAGAATGAATCTGATTTTACAACATTCTGTGTTTGCATTTTGATTTTTACTTCAGCGTTAAAAACAGCGTTTTAGTACCGTTTGGTCACGCTACACTACTACTCGTTGGATAAAGAAGTTAATCACTGGCAAGTATAAAAAATAACAAAATGTAGTTAATTTAGTAGTGTTCTACTTTTAGCACGTCCTACGTATGTACGATGGATGGACGGACAGATGGACGGACGGACAGATAGATAGATAAATAGATAGATACAGTGGTGAGATGGATAGATAGATACAGTGGTGGTCAGAATTAATGACACCCCTGGTAAATATGATCAAAAATGGCTGAAAAAAATAAATCTACATTGTTTATCCTTTTGATCTTTAATTCAACAAATTCGCAAAAATCTAACCTTTCATTGAAGTAAAAGAATTGAAAGTGGGGGGTAAATCACATTATGAAATAAATGCTTTTCTCCAAAACACGCTGGCCATAATTATTGGCTCCCTGTTATTAAATAACCTCCTTTTGCCAAGATAACTTAGTTTTCTTCTATAATGCCTGATGAGTTTGGAGAACAACTGACAAGAGATCAGAGACCATTCCTCCATACAGAATCTCTCCAGATCCTTCAGATTCACAAGTTCAGGTTGGTGCTTCTTCTCTTCAGTTCACCCCACTCATCTTCTATATGGTTCAGTTTAGGGGACTGGGATGGTCATGGCAGAAGCTTCATTTTGTGCCCAGTTACCCATTGTTGTATTGATTATGATGTTTGTTTTGGAGCGTTGTCCTGATGGAAGATCCAACCACGGCCCGTTGTAAGATTTATAGCAGAGGCAGTCAGGTTTTGATTTTTTATCTGTTGGTATTTGCTAGAATCCATAATACCATATGGATCTGAACAAGTTGTCAGTTGCCCACAACATATAAGATCCAGCAGTATATTTAACCGTAGGCATGGGGTACTTTTTATCCCTGTTTGCACAAAACACATCTGATGGGTTTGCTGCCAAAAGGCCCTTTTTAAGTTTCATCTGACCATAGAACCTCATCCCTTTTAAAGTTCCAGTCATGTCTGACAACTGAATATGCTGGAGTTTGTTTTTGGAGGAGCGAGGAGGATTTTTCTTGAAACCCTCCCAAACAACATGTGGTGATATAGGGATTGTTTGATATATTTTTTTAGGCTTTCTGACCCCCGAGACTCAAGTAATCTCTGCAATTCTCCATCTGCGATCCTTGGAGAATCTTTGCCTAGTCAAACTTAATGCATTAAGACAATATAGACACACGTCCTCTTCCTGGCAGATTCATAACATCTTTAGTTGATTGGAACTTCTTAATTATTGCCCTGATGGTCAAAATGGGGATTTTCAATTCTTTAGCTATTTTCTTACAGCCACTTTCTATTTTGTAATGCTCAACAATCTTTTGATGCACATCAGAACTATATTCTTTGGTTTTATTCATTGTGATGGATGATTACGGGAATTTGTCGTTTGCGTTTCCTCATATTTAAACTCCAGTGAAACAAGAAGTCATAGCTAGACAACATTAATGGGAATATACTTCAGAGATATTTTACTCGTAAAAAATTCTAGGGGTGCCAATAATTGTGGCCAACGTGTTTTGTTGGAAAACATTTATTTCATAATTTGACACCCCCCCCCCCCCCCCACTTTCAATTCGTTTACTTCAATAAAAGGTTAGATTTTTGCTAATTTTTTAAATGAAAGATCAAAAGGATAAACCAATGCAGATTACTTTTTTTACAGCCATTTTTGATTATATTTACCAGGGGTGTCATTTATTTTTACATTCCCTTAACTATTGTTTAGTGTAGCCTATTTATTACAAATAAAGATGTCCCATTAAAACAAGTGTAGAACTATATGCAGGGAAGTTTATTCATTGCAGAATCAGAGTTCAGTTTCTCGCACAAACCAAATAGCACCTTCCATCTTCAGCCCTTTATAGAGCTACTGAAGTGGAAGGTAAACTTTGCTCTCTTCTCCCTCCTTTCGCAACTCGCTCAACTTTCTTGGCGAGTACTTGGCTTTTTCTTAATGCCACAGAGAGGATAAAGTTAGTGAATACATTACATGGGTGACAGTGCTGGTTGATTTTCAGAGGAGCTCCTCACACATTGACCTGCACAACCAAATGACAGTCTCATCAGCTAGAGAACAGTTGGAAAGACAATTAAAGAAAGAATGTATGGGCGCTGACAGCAATGGTATTTAGTAACCAAAAATAATTTCTTCATTTCAATTAACCTTTGCTGTGGTTGCTCGGCTCCGTATCTGTAGGCTGATGACCTTTTGAAAAATATCAAAACAAGACACACTTTCAGCATTACAGAGGATACTTGTGGAGGGGGGGGGGGGGGGGGGGGGGGGGGTCCTTAAAACACCTTTAAATACATAATAGAGACAATGCCATTTTCTGCTGAAAATAAAAAAGCGTATAGAACTTCACCAGCCAACGTTAGCTTAAAATGTCTAATTCTCACATCTTTTCGAATATGGTGGTGAACACAGATATTCCCCACCACGGTTCTGCCAGATTACTTTCCTCTGCTCGTCAGGTGTATTAATTAATGAAATCATCTTCTTTCAAATTATAAATTTAGCATAAAATTGTTTACAGGAGGAACAGGCTACAACCAGAGAGAGGGAGGAAAACAATCAACAGACTCCTTATTTTCTTTTCCTATCAAATCCGAGCTATCCTTGAATCTCACAAATGGACAGTTATTGAATTTCTCACACTAGCATTGAAATGACGTTAATATCTGCAGAGAGAGAGAGGGGGGGGGGGGGGGGTGTCCTCATTTTATCCCTTAGAACATTGGTTTATCATAAGACCCCTTATTAAATCTTGGACTCTAATTTTCTCCTTCGCACTTAGGGGGGCTTTTATGATTATGGTTACCAAGGTGATGTAAGGCACAGCCTCAGCTAAACAAAGCCAGTGTCACTACAGCGAATAACCAAGAGCAAGGTGAGCACCACCACGGGAAATTGCATGCCATTACTGTTAATATTTACTCATTAAAACAGCCAGTGGCTGAAGAGATGCTTGCACAATTACTAATTTTTCCAATCAACTACTGGACATATCCTTCATTATGACCTCCAAGTTCTTTGTCCTTTTGAGAAGATACGCTAAATGAAAATGAGTGCAGTCATGTTGTTCGTTGCAGGAAAGAAATGAGGCTTATGTGTTGTATATTAGGCGGATTTGATAGCTGTTTGCTGTTTGCATTCTGCCGCAACATTCAGATTATTGTGGGAATTAATACATAATGGAACTTTTTTCTTTACAGTGATAGGAGGTTAATGCAGAACGACTTTATACGGAAAACGGTTTTATATATACAATGTCAGACTATTTATTTGTGAGAGCAGCCTTCACGCAAAGACTTTTGTGCTTTTTAGATGGGGAAGGACACTGACCAAATCGTCGAAAACTAAACAATGAGAGACATTTTGAGCCTAGAAAGGCTTTTTTTTTTTGTCTCTGTGAGAAATTATGTCTAATTTGGTCCGGGTGGTTGGATTGCTTGTCAGGTGCGTTATTTTAACTGTGGACAGTGAATGACAAAACAATAGGGCACTGAGAGAAAATTGTACAGAGCGTAGAAAGAAAAACGAAATACTGCCTCAAACCCAACTCCTTTATGTGCCGAATTGATCAAATAAAGGTTTTAGAGGTTTTAGAACTTTTAGACCGTAGAGAAAACTGACAGAAAAAAAAGACGAGCTGTCAGTTGTCACCAAAAAAAAAAAGAGAAAAAAAATCCTGCACATATGCTAGTGTAGGCTGAGCAAATATGGGCAGAACTCTTTACTGCCCTAGTACTTCAAAAAGCCTTTTAAAGGTATACATGTGAATTAAACGTGACACACTGGCCTTCATCATCACAGTATGCTAATGCCTATGTAGTGCAAGGGATTTCATCAATATTGAGGACTGTTGGGACACTCCAGGCACGGGATGGTTCTGTCTGAAGAGACAGAGTCATTTGCACCTCAATGACACGTCTGTACCATTTGCTTCACAGGACATATGCTTTCAACTACATACTGTTTATTTACTAGTGTGTTCTAATATGTAACTATGCCATGTTTGGTCTCATCTGACAGCTTATAAACTGAAATGGCGAATGAACTTAATAGAGATATGTACAACTATTGGTTAAACATTCATTGAAGAGGATATGTTAATGTTCTTGATCACTATACCCGTTTGCCTCGTCTTTTGGTTTCCTGTCGGTCGGTTTCGGTGTTGGTATTCCACTCATGTTTAACAATGCTTATAAGAAGGAAAGGTAACTGCTGATCTGGGAGAAAGGCTTTAATCCCGCCACTCACGCACATCGGTGCGTAACTTCATACTACAAGAAAGGCTTTTACGGCCTCTTCTGCACAACAGTGCATTATTTGTTACAAAAAAAGTTTTCTATACAGTATGTTGTTCCATTCTACTGTCTGTATATTTGAACATGTTATTAATAAATAACTTTGCCTGCTTTAAAGGCTTTGAGAATCTTTCCTTTTATCACTGATTATGTTGAAAGCTAAAGTGATTATATCTTTCGTTATCTAAACGTTCAGGTTAAATCCTACATTTTCCTATCAGTTCTAAGACAGAGCTTTACCTTTAAAGAATAAGAGAGTCAGATATATATTTTAATTCTACACGTCATCCTTCAACTGCCCTTTGATCCAATTATTGGTCAAAATAGCAGCGCAAGCTTCCAGACTTACACTAGTAACATGATGTAAAATGGCAATTTGTCACATACCTGCAAAAATAATGCTGTTCAAAAGGTTTATCATAATACACCAGGTATTTAATCAATGCCTTTTTGCTTTTTTTTTATTTTATCAGTGTGCAAAGAACAAAAATTTTGTATGCAACTGATACAATTTCATCACTAAAGACTTTTTGGACATAGTAGCAAGTTTTGCTGAAGATGCTTTCATCATTTGTTTTTTTATTAACTTGCTTGCACCTTCTGTTTTATTTTTCAAATTTAGTTAAAAATGTCTCAAACGAAAATTGCACAACTGCTGAGTGTTATGAAGTGTAATAATTAGTGTCAAAATACAAGTTTTAGGATTTTTTTAAAATTTGTTTACTATTATTTTATAAAGCCTAGCTTCACCGCAGCCTACATTAACAGTAATTAGCTTAGAAACTGAGCACATTAAGAGCCACACGCTATTTAACAAAGTTTTTAAATCATAATTGCTTCACTCTGTTTAAAAAGATTAATTTCATCTTCAAATAGTTGGTGATAAATTGTACTTTGTTTTTTGCAACTCTATCATAAACCATTGAAAGCCTGCTGTTGATTAAACTTTTTTGGGGTATAATATCTCAAAACTTTGTAGGGAATGTTTCCTTACGTAACTGTTACACATTATTTTAAGGTGTCCTTGTTACAGTGTAATTATACAATGAAGTACTAAGTAATAGTAACTAACTACTTACTATATAAATATGATTAATATTTGGTTTAGGGTTAGCTTCATGTAACTATGCATAATTGACTATATTTCTATAACATGTAAAATGTATAACAGGGACAGTGTCAAATAAACTCTTTTCACCTTTAATGTTTTATTTTTCCCCCAAAATGTGTCTATAGATATCAAGTATGAAATTTTGTTGATAATTGTTGTCCTTTGCATTATTATCTTAAAACTATGTTTACTTATTGTCGAGTTAGATTCTTTAGAATTCGCTGATAAAATGCTCATATAATGCTACATATAATTGATTATATATTTTTTAAAGTCATGGATCTGACGACTAGTGTCATACTTCCGCCTAATGTTAAGGAGTATAAGTCTAGTCTAAAGCTTGTCACTAATAAGAAAAGGGGTCAGGTGCAAATTTTTAAGTGAAGGAACGCATTCAAAGGTCTCTTTAAAAGTGCTCAGCTGCAGGATTGCATTGTTAGAATCCGTTTAGAGTGAATGAACTTATGGCTGAACGTGAGAAAAAGAACACATTGAAATTAGGTTATACTCAACAATGAATGGCCTACATTGACATGTAGGCCTACATGTTGTGATATAACTTTTAATCTTTAATCGTTTTTGTTTAATGTCAAACGCAAGCTTTGCATGAGGTTTCTGTACAGTCAGTTCTACAGGAGCAGAGCAATAATCTATACACCAAAGATATTTCATGTTGCAGTTAAGACTGTCCTGCTGAAGCCGTACTAAAATTGCCCTGCTGTGCAGAGGAAGGCCTTTAATCTCCCACCATCACCCTCTGCCAAGACCGTAATCCCACTAATCTCCACCACACAGCACGCAAACACGTAGAGAATCCCTTGGCATCCATTCTGCTCAATCCCTGCAGAAAGGGCCCTATCCTACAGCTTTGGCCTCTGTTAGTATGAAGGGGTGGTCATTTGTTTGGGGGATGGGTTTCATTGGGCGGAAACGGACCCGACCACCGCTCCACTTCCGCTATGAGCCCTTTGCGTGCAAGGCAAGAGTATGCGAGCCAGTGCCAACTATTGAATTCCCACCACAGAGGGACTTCTCAGTGGTCCAGGCAGTGGGTTCTGTCAACCCAGAATAACCTCATTTAGCAACACGTTGGGTGTGGTGGAATAACAGGGCTATTTTTGTTTCTTCGCTTCGCGAGAGAAAACGCTTTAGCCGATCTGCACGGAAATTTGCATGAGCCTCTTATCCGCACTGTTGCCCAAACAACTCCGAACTGATAAACAAAAACATAAAAGCTGGGTTTAAATGAAATCTTCACCCGGCTCAGGATTTTTGAGTAGGTGATCTGTGCAGACATTGGTCGTGCGGCATTTCGGGCACTGTGAATGGTAAAATTCGGGAGTTAACATTAAGGGTTTGCGGAAATGAATACTGACCCCTCGACTCCCACCCCGAAAACTCCACGTTCCCCTTCACTGACTTCCTGACATTTCTCTGAACCATGCACTTGAAATGTTGTACTGTAATTGATGTTGATCCTAGCATGTGTGCAGGCTGCACTACAAATTAGGATGGAAAAGGTTATCATAATATTTAGCTAGTCTAATTTGTCAGCTGAACAACTTCCCAATGGAGAAATCTAGAACAGGAGGATATGTTTTAAGTGAAAAGGAAAGTTTTGAGGTGCACACTAATGTGGTTTTAACAGGCAGTCCATGGGAGCTTTAGTTCTCTGACTAAAGTTTCATGAACCTTTGGGTTTACCTTGTTTCACAGGATCTATTAATTTAGATACTCCAATACCCAGTTTACATATTGCTCCGTTCCATAACTAGATGTAGGCTACAGTAGATTAATAATTATGCAATATGGTCATACACTATAAAGAATTTCAACCCACTCAAATGTATAACTTTCATTTAGTTGCTACCATTTGAAGTAAATTAAAGTGGTGTCAAAGTGGTAACCTGCAGTGATGAGTTCATTGAATCTTTTAACCACTTTGAATTAATGAAGAAAATGAATTTGAAACTCTGAAAACATGACACATGAAAATGAATTGATTGTGACAAGTAATGGATGGACACAAAAGTGTTTCTAAATCAAAAAGAACGAAAACGTGGTTGCAATATTTCAAATTGTATGAATAATTGACTACAATCATTTTATTATTATTATTTAACAGTTTTCTTTTTATTTTTTATTTGCTTACATATTTACTTGAATATACCCTTTCTTTAGCCTATTTTCTCTTGGTTTGTTGAATCTGATCTTTATCAGTTTCTGTTTTGGCGTCCCCTAGCGCACCACCTAAACACTGTAATCATTGTTATATGACAAAAACCTGCATTAAAAATGTATTGAACTTAAAAGTTAATTGGCCACGTTACTTAAAAACTAATTTATAAAATATTTGACATGATCAAAATGATTTTTTTTGTTTTAGTTTTTTAATGAGGCTAAAACCAAGCATTACAATAGATGTTTTGTTGTACAACTTAGGTAATTTATCCTGTCTCAGCATTTGATTTCATATTACGTGTATTTTATCCTTATTTTTAATTGTCATCTTTATTTTAGTAGGCTATTATAGTTAGCAAAATTTGGAGTGAGTTTTTTTTTTTTTTTTTTTGTGGAGAATTTGGAGATAGCTATTCTTCGATCCATTCTATGTTAACACCAACATTCATCTCAGTGCAACATCATTATGTTTTTCTAACTGGCAGAATTTGACATCAAATTGACTATAGACCTAAAAGTAAACCTCTTTTTTCGAACATGTTTAATCTTTCTTTGAATATTCTCCGTTGCAGGAGCAGAGGATAACTGGGGGTTGATGAAGCTGTCGCGCGCGTAGCAGCACACAACTAAATGCACGTGCACATTTTGCAGATAGATGCCTTCCACGCGCAACTTGTTTTCACATAATCAAGATTTCAATTGATAGGCTACTCGTTTATGGCAGTCCAGAAGCGAGACATGCCTGATTCAAGGTACAAGCGATAGGCCTACATTATATCATGGATAACTAAAACATTGCTGACTAAATAGCCTAAGTCAATTAAAAACAAATAGACCTAATATTAAATTGCCTACTTTTCGCCAACGAATAATAACACAATGGCCGCTATTTATATTTAGACTTTAACATTTATGATTTAAAAAACTATCGTTTGAAATGAATTGAAAGATAAATCAACCAAATGTTTTATTCGTGAACTGAAAAGTCATTTATTCGGCAAATCTTTTTTCTTTTCTTTTTTTTTGCACCGTCTGGTTTCATGTTTGCTGCTCAACACGGAATCGGGGAAAATATTTGCGTGTTTTGTCTGACAGAACCAAATAATTCAGACTTGCGAAACTATTTGTTTTCCTTTTGGTGAAATTGTCTGTGCCAACGCAGCTAGGATGAAGAAAAACGGAGTTACTACGGCAACAATCCTTTCAGGATATATCTCTGTCTCTCTCCTTTTTTTCTTTCTTTTTTTTTTTAAATATGCAATTGCAGAACATATGGTTACTCACTGTCAAAGCTGTGATTCTTCATTTGCATACTAACTATTTTCCGAGTACACATTCCCTAGAAAACATGTGCAACTCCAGCAGATACATCGTATATGGGAGAAAAAAGACAAATGTGTTAATAAGAAATCTTTTAAGGCATAATTTAATTTATTGCATTTATATTAGGCCTATTTGATTATTGTCCCTTTTTGTTCGAGGCAACTCAGAGATATTAAATAGCTGTTTTAGCGCTCTGTTATGGCTTGTAGTTTCTTTTTTATTCATGAAACATTAATGCAATTAATAGCGCATGGTTAAAAGTTATTGTAGTTTTTAATTTTAAAGATGGCAATTAAATCTCCCGATTGTGGACATTCTGTTGAAAGACTTAATAAAATATTCGTTTAATGTAATAGTGCCTATCACGTAAATTAATATTCATTATCATAAAAATTGTTTATAGCTTACATGACAGGCTTGAACTGCACGGTTTGAGCAAAAGAATTAAAAAAATATATGCTATAGGCTATATAAATAATCTTACCCATATACTTTTTACAATGTTTGATTTTACTTTTTTTTATTTTGTTGATTTATGCTTCACAATTAGCTGTTTTCATGTTCACAACATTTTAAAATCATGTTTTCAATCGAATTAGATATGAGTTACAGCCTACAGTAGCGTTGGTTGTGTAACACCTGCACTATTGGCTCTATTCTCCATCTATTGTGGGGAGGAGTTTGGATGAGAAAGAGAAAAAAACAGACTCAAATGATGCGTAACTCGATAGACAGCCCATCTGTAAGATTCTTCCCTTTCTTTCAGTCGCTACACGAGCTCGTCATCTCTTGTCCAGGAATAGGCTTCTGCTGGTGTGGTTGTGTAAATGATTCATAAACACCGACTGCTGTTTCAGAATGGGATATTTTCTAATTAAACAGGAAAAGGGAGGAAAAACGCATTTTGCGTTTTCTTGACAAAATACATTTTGAGATGAGTTGGATAGCCTATAGGCCTATGTAGGCTAGCTTTATAGCCCATGCAGGATGGGGGAAATAGAAATTAGTGGGACAGCTATTGATAACAGACATATGTCGCTCAAAATAAGACTATTTGATGTTGTTTACATTAGCCTACTAAACAGACGAATGAATAAAAAAAAAATCCGTGTAGACCTCATAAGAGATTTAAGTCATAATGGACTTTTAAAAACTGCCATATTTCATTTTTTCGCGACCAGTTTGTTGGTTGCAAATGAGAGCTAATAATTTTAACTTTGCTGACGATGATTAATGACGACAACAACAACACAAACTCAACGTGTTGTTGAAAATCATGACATTTAAAATAAGGCTGGTCCCCTCACGGCCTCTTTTTCAAACGCGAAATAATTATATATATATATATATATATATATATATATATATATATATATATATATATATATATATATATATATATATATATATATATATACAGGCACATGGCGTCTATCCCGACTAAAAGTCTTTTCTAAATCACCCTCCTTAGGCCTACTTATTACAACTTTCGTACTTATACAAACATTTGTTAAATAGCCTATGCCATGCCAAACCCAGTACATTCCTTGATTTGTTTTTACTATTCTTATTATTGTTTTCAACGGTCTGTCCATCTAGTCGGCTAAAATGTTGAGAGAGGTTTGTACTGTCCCAACGAGCCAACTTTTTAGGCTTGCATGCTGCATAAGCATACAGCGCCATCTGTCGATTAGGAAGCACCTTCCCTGTGGGCAAATAACTCCTACTTGATTTGAAGATGAAGCAGCAGCGTGCCAAAAACACTACACCACAGTATATGATCCTTTTTAAGCACTATGGCTTTATCACTCACCTTTGGCCAGTTATCGTCCAAACTGCCATTCTGTGACTTGCTCTCATTCCAACCCATAATTATAAAGACATGTTAACATTTAATCGGCCTTTTGGACAGAACAGCTGATGAGTACATTAGTGTTGCACTTCTTCTTCACTTAAAGGGAAAACTGAAAGAAACACACTGAAAATCTGTCATGAGCACATAATACTTTATACATACACAACCAGCTGCACTTTATTATCCCAACATATCCAAAGAAAGCAAAAGGAAAAACATCTCCAGTCCACAGGCAGTGTTGCTTTGCTGTCTTACACTTGCACAGAACACTAACATAACCAACCTCCAAAGTACCACACAGGCACACATGCACACACACACACACACACACACACACACACACACACACACACACACACACACACACACACACACACACACACACACACACACACACACACACACACACACACACACACACACACACACACACAGGTGCACATACACACACACACACACACACACACACACACACACACACACACACACACACACACACGCACACACACAGGTGCACACACACACACACACACACACGTGCACACACACACACACACACAACATGATCACACACACAACATGATCACACACAAAACATGGTCACACACACACACACACACACACACACACACACACACACACACACACACACACACACACACACACACACACACACACACACACACACACACACACACACACACACACACACACAACATGATCACACACACAACATGATCACACACACAACATGGTCACACACACACACACACACACACACACACACGCACATAAACACAAAACTACAAAAGCTATAAATGCCCTCCGCTATACATTTGTCAAGTTATCACTGATGCAACAGGTCACCACAAAATCTGTGGTTTTAACTGACTTTTCATAGCAGAATAATTTAATATTAATAAGTTAATAAAAGGCTTTATAAGTTCATTTTATACTTATTTTGTGATTTATACAAACAAATACTGTTGATAGTTTTTTTTCAACTGTGTCATGCCAGTTAATGCAAAAAAATAATCATAATAATAAATAATTTTATTCTCAGGTTAAGAACAATTTTTTTGATCGTAGCACTTTAAGTGCAGTTGTTTTGTTTGATGTTTTTGTTGTTGTTGTAGTAATAATGTGTTATTTTTATATATTTGTCTATGATTGTTTTTGTCTATGTAATGTATGACTAGGTTGGCTTTTGTGGTTTAGGCACTGTGTGTTTCATGAAATTTGTGCTTGATCTGTAGTGTACTGTTAAATGAAATTGTGCAGTACTTCTGTTAGGAATTGTCAAGTCATTTACTGTTGACTTAAGTGGTGATTTTGTAGTATATAGTTGGCTTGAGTTCCGTTGTTGTGCCCTTAAAGGGGTAGGCAGCGATTTACAGAACACTGACTCTGTCGCTGAGCAGGCCCATCACAAGCTCGTCAGACTCCGCCTCTTCACGGACATCAGCGTGAGGGTTGATTAAGTGGGCTGGGTACTGAAGGCCATTTTGTTCTGCAAAATGCTCCCAGCGCAAATCATCGCTTTCGTGGGTGATATATCGCTCCTGCATTTTACACTCCAGAGTTCGCAGGTCCAGCCACATCTGGTAGTCCTGACATAAAGATATATTTTTTAGGTATCAAAAAGGTTTGACACTGCACAAAAAAAGTAAAAAGAAAAAAAAGAAATAATATTTGGAAAAAGAATACTTTCTGTCAATATCCACCCTTGTGAAAAAACTACTGCAGCTAATAAAACATCAATGGAATAAAAGGTCACTTAATTGTACTTAAGAGTACAATTTCATTACTATTTAACTCGCTTAAATACATTTTTAAACCGTGCACTTTATAATAATGTCAAATTAAAAAGTGAATTTGAAATAATTGTTTTAATCATTTTTTGTACTAAAGCACATGTAAGGTACTTGATTATAAAATTCATCATTACACTTAAAGTCAATATCTGAAATGTACTAAATTGCAACTTCTCCATTATAATTATAGTTCTATGCATGACATTCAAGTTTCAATAGAAATGTTATTAGTATATTTAATTTGACCTTAAATGCTTGTCAGCACATTCGCTAGAGCACTTTAATCAAATTTAAAAGACAATACAAGTAATTACAAAATTACATATAAAGATATACTATTATTGAATATGTCAAAAAGCACTCTAAAGTTCAGCTAATTGCATTTAATATTAATTTAAACTATCATGCACTTTAATTTAATTGCACAATTTAAATTTACATTATTAACATTAACAATTAACATTTTGGACATTAACTGCAATTGCAATTAATGTCCGAAAACCTTACACTCAGTTTTATATATTTATGTCTTTATTTCATTTCAAAGGTTCATTTTAACATGTAAAAATGACAGAAATTATTTTGACAATTTAAATGGGGTGGAAATGAGATATAGTAACATGATGAAAAAAAAATTCATGCACTTGAACAACAGTATAACAGGATATATTTTTCTGATTATAAATAGATTTTATACAAATTTCTGAACTTCTTTTGCAAGTTCCCTACTGTGTGCGAATATCTATCACATGCTCATCTATGCATGTAAGAACTGATTACGACTCAATTAATCATTGGCACTGGAAGAGTTATTATCGCCTTGTTAAGATGTTAATATTCTCTAACACAGACATGAGGGGGTAACTCCATTCCTATTTTAGTTGCCTAATGTGTCTGTGAGGGGGAAAACAGAAAGTCTTTTTCTGTGTGTATATCATAGTTTTTGTTTTGTTTTGTTTTTACACAGGGCATTATCTACTAACCTGTAACCAGGGATGGCTGAGAGACTTGTCCACGCTGTAGCGCTTCCTCATTTTGACTTGCAGCAGGTTATTAATGAGGTCAATTGCTGTAACAACAAAGCAGGTTGTCAGTGACCAGACTTTGGTGGAAAACCTGAAGGATTTTGTGTCCAGAGGGATAATGAGCAAAACCAACATCACGTTAACATTATTTCAGGGGTCACAAATTTCCGAGACACTCCAAAGTTTCTTAACCTTGAGGCCTCTGCGCTTTAGTCTGAGGGATCGTTTGGCATTATACACATGAATGGGTCGTAACAAAAATTGAGCACGCTCGCACCAGTCTCTTTCTTTAACCCTTGCCCTCTCTTCTCTTCATCTTTTCTTTTCCCCTTCCTTCTCTTCCAACTCTCTCTCTTACACATTTACACAGTTTACCAACAGCTTGGAAGCAGGGTAGTCACGCAGAGTTACTACACATTCATTTAAAAAACAACAACAACAACAATTGATAGATTTAATACATTATGAAAATGATCTATATTTAAATAATAATATTCTAATTTAAAAAAATATATATACATTGAAAATTACAGAGAAAATGTACATGCAAGTAAATGCATTCCAGTAAAATCTAACTTCTAATTTGTTCTGTAATTTCTCCCTTTGTTTTGCAGCTTGTTTTATAAAGCGTTTTGAGATACTCTTTATGCCACTTAATTATTTTCATTTCACAGTAAACAGGAACAAATTCAATTAAAACAGTTAAAAAACAGAAAGTAATTGTTAAAATGGCCATACTTGATACCAGCCAAACTATATAAATAAATAAATAAAGTCTATGTGAATAATTTGTTCCAATTGCCAGTGTTCGAAAGTAAGTAAAGTGTGGTCTCTGGTTCTCTTGCTATTTTAATGAGGAAGAAAGAGGGCATTAGTAAATAAACAGGGTCAAGGGTGAGGGCATCAAAAATCTAGTTAAGGTAATGAGATGAAGGTCAATTCTATTCATACAGATTTTGCACAGATTGCATATGACTTAAACGTAAATATTACCTAATCAATATTATCTCAATTATCTGTTATTTTTTTCCTCTGGCCTTTACTCTGAATTAATCCTGACCATATCTACCTGGATCATGAACCATGAGCCAACTAGGTGAGTTGAGGTCATCTTTGCGTACAGTCACAGGGCGGAGATAATTAGAAAAACAGGAGCTCAAACAAGAACATCAAGCTGAAGTATGACTTTAAAATAGAGTTTAACATCTGGGCGAATATCAGTAGGAGGCCGACTAGAAATAGTAGTACATAGGTCATATTTGTACAATAGCAGGGATATTAGCTAATGGAAGTTAATTCATAATAACTATCCAAATAAGGTCATTCGCATGTGAGATGGGATTCGTGAAAATAGCTCTGTGACTGGATTACCGCTTCCATTTTTAAGGATTAACACTCACATAACGGACTCTAAATCGCTTCCAGCTTAGAGAGGTTAATACAGTTAGCTTCTGACTTGTTTTAAATGGTTATCGCAGTATTTCACAACCTTTCGAAATCTATGTACTGCTAAATCTAATTTTGCGACTTTCTTCTGTGGAACGCAAACTAAGATTTTTTTTGTCTATACAATGAAAGTCAACAGGGTCCAGGACAGCATCTCACCCGAATGGCTTCATTGTTTTGACCAAAAATGACTGAAATGTTTTATTTTAGAATATACTCTTTTGTTTTCCTCATGCAGTAAATGATGACAGATTTTAAATTTTCGGGTAAACTATCCCTTTAAACGTTGATTCCACATTCATTGATGGTTTTGTTCCAAAGTTCAGCCCAAAACTTACCCTCTGGGGTCACTGTTTTCCAGGGGTTGGGTGGGTACATGAAAGCAGCATTGTGGATTTGATCGTGAATGTCTTCATCCTCATTAAAGGGGAAAGTTCCACTGAGACTGACATAGACGATAACACCCACGGACCACATGTCCAGCGAGCGGTTGTAGCCCTTGTTCCGAAGCACCTCCGGGGCGAGGTACGCCGGCGTGCCTACCACTGAACGCCTAAAAGACTTCTCACCAATAATACGTGCAAAGCCGAAATCACACAGCTTCACCTGCAAGACAAACCAAGGAATAATAAGCTTTACAATAAGCATACACCAGGAGGAACTGGCTATTTTACTCGACTAGGACTGAGATGCGCAAAAGACCAAAAAAAAAACCCATCCTTTTGTTCTGGAGCTAGATTTTAACACCACAGACGTCGTAATGATCAGTTGTCACGGTCTGAACGAAAGTCAAGTGAAATTATCACCCAGTTGGATGTGGTTACAATGCATCTCCTGCTGATCTACACTTTCTACCTTTAAAACATTTGCTTAAGCACAGCAAAAGCACCTGAGGAAACGGGAACGAGCTCAGATGCTGACAGCTCTAGTTCTGCTTCCACCTTTGCAAAATATTTGTAAATGACACGCAGTGATTTGTTTAGTATTCTTCCAAAATGTTTGCCTGCTCTCAAACAGTGAGTCATGTTTCTGCTTGAGAGCTTCCAGAGACAAGCTTGTGCAGTAGACAGAAGAAACAATGGGAGAATAATTTAGAAATCTTTCATTAGAATGTAGACACACACAACCCTGTGCCTCGAACACACCACGAGAACGCTATAATTACCATCTTTTATTCTTGCACATTTACAAAAACAGATCCATTTATGTTAATTTCAGTGTGGCCTCACTTCATTCAGATATTTCCTTTCTTTTTGTTGTCGCTTTTCGCTCTGTTCGGATTTTACTCACTTGTGGAAAAGAGTCAGCGGAGGCTAACAAAACATTCTCAGGTTTGAGATCACAGTGAACGATGTTTTTGAAGTGAAGGTGGCGGAGAGCGACGAGAATCTGGGAAAAGAGCGTGGACAGCATTATAACTACAATACGGTGTAAAACAAAAAAAATGTATAAATAAAAATGCAAAACTTTAAAAGATATTTATATGGGATTGAGTGTATACTGACTGTTACGTTGTGCGGTGCCTGTGAGATGTACCTGCGTAACGAGAAACTTGGTGATGCGTTCTGGCAGCCTTCCCTTCTCACTTGACAGTATCATCTCCAACATGTCGCCATGGAGCTTTTCCATGACAACAAAGACACGCTCTGGTGTCTCAAACATGCACTCGAGGTTGACAATGCCAGGATGGTGGAGGTTCTGCAGAAGACAGACATGACATCTACATTTAATTATAAAATTACAAAATTGCCAATATTGTAATATAGATGTTTAATCTAAATAAATTTGTACAAATTTGAATTTAATATGCATTTAATAATAATATTATTAATATATTATATTCATTTGTTATTAGTAGTAGTAGTATTAAATGCACATTGCACATATTAAATACACACACACACACACATACAGTACATATATATTTATATTCTGACTATTAACTAGTTTTTTATTAGCATGCATATTGTTAGGATATTGGCTGTTTATTAGTACTTATAAAGCACATATTAATGCCTTATTCTGCATGACCATATTCGAGTCCATATTCACACACAGCCGTCTTTGTATTGTGTATGTTATTTCTGTGTTTACCTGAAGAATGGCAACTTCATTGCGCAGTTGACTTTCCTGCTTGGTTGGAAATCGCAGCTTATCTATGATCTTGATGGCAACATCTCTTCCCGTTTTCCTGTGTTTCCCTGCATTATATCAGAAAGGATGATGTGCATTTTTATCATTTATTTAGTGGATGTGAACTGTGAAGTATGGCTATATGTAAATGGATATTTACTGTAAATATTCAAATAAATGTTATTCTCGTTATACATTCATTGATCATTGAACTAGATTGTACCACATTTGTTCTGAAAATCTGCTCTGTATTTAAATATTAAAATATTTGAATACAGTAAAATATGCATTAAAGATTCTCCTAGTTTACAGATTCCAAAACATTTCCTCACTGGGTGCCCATGTCAAAGAACTCCCTGTAAATAGACTGATACATTACCTCCATAGACAATGCCAAATTGCCCAGAGCCAAGTACTTCATCAGGGAAAATCTGATACACTGTGCTAATATCCTGTAAGAAAAACAGAAACAAAATGTAAGCGTATGTGCCAAAATGGGCTGTTCCAAAAGCTCGGAAGCAATGTTTGATACATCAGATTTCTGTGGATCTACTATTTTTTTTTTTTTTGTACTGTAACAATGGCTGAATTCAAACCAGTAGCCTAAAGAGCTACAGTATTTCCACATCTCACTTGGACTCTGTTAGAAAGACTTGCGTAACCATGGCAACCCCAATGGCCAAGCAGGTAATCAAAATAATCTCCAAGAGGCATTGTGTGTTTATATCACACTGGAACTCAAGGTTGCACTTATAGGCAAACCGACAAGAACGGTGAGCTCTTGCATGCAGAAACAAAGCTTGATAGATAAAGAATATGAGATATTATTATATGTCTTCAAATATAAAAAAAGCATAAATGTTTACCACATTCTCCTGGATCTGGCAGTTGGATACAGAGATGCTAATGGAGACCTCTTCTGTTTGTGTGAAAAAAAAAAAAAAAAAAAAATTCATTATGTATCTTTTGTATTGAATGCCATAGCCTCAAATGTACACCTTTACTAATTCATTCTACCTGAAAAAGAAACACTTGACAATAAATAATTAGTTAAAATCAGGACATTCAAAATACGGCTTGTCGCCTCACAGCCTCGTTTTTAAAATCATCTCAAAGAAAACTCGAAACAAATTAGAAATTAAACCTGCACGATACAGGTTGTATCGTGTGATGTGAGGGGGCCGGCCGTGTTTTTGTTAATTGAAATAAAGCTGAAATAAAATAAAATATAAATATTCGATGAAAAAGTCAAACTTTAACGAAAATTAGAAATGATGATTTAGCAAATAACTGAAATAAAATAAGAACCAAAATTACTATAACTGAATTAAAAATTAAATTAAAGCCATATATATATATATATATATATATATATAAATAACTAATAAATGACAAAACATAACAAAAATACAAAAAATTTAACTAAAAATGAAAATTTACAAATAAAATAAAATTCAAAATATTAATGAATACTATAATACTACATAAATAATACTAAAATAACACGGAGAGGCAAGCACACTTTTCAATATATCGCTATATAATATTTCATTTTTGTGTACAAAAAATACATTTAAGGTGCTCATTTTGCTGTATAACGCCATAAAATAGTGAATTAACCCCAATGTCTGGATGTGATTTTATAGACATTGTTTCCAAAAAAAAGTCAGTGTTCAGATATTTTCCTAATACTGTATCCCAAAACAGTGCATGAAAGGAGTAGTATGTCCGAATACGCAACATTCATGAAAATGCTGCCAGTGGACATTTTACTAAGAGGAGTTGTCATATTTGCAAATAGCTGAAAATTGCAGCACAGTTAATTTTGCATGTCTCATGGCAATGCCAATATGCCATATGTAGTATGCATGGGTTGTATGAATGTATTTTAATAATGAGCAAGAAGGTATGTTTCAAATGCACAACATACTCGTAGACAAATTTGGACACAGCTATAGTTGCCCTGCAGTATTCTAGCAGAAGCAAAGTGTAAAATCATACGAAGCCTAGAAAACTTGAAAGGGAATATTACAACTGCACTGCATTTCTGTATTCGTAGCGTTTTCCCCCTTGAGGACAAGCCCTTAAATGTTTCACCATGAAGTTCATACTGTGGTAGCTGTGATGTCCGCAGTGAGATATGCCCTTGGCGATGACAGGCATAAGTGCATGCTGGATGGCCATCTCCCACATGCGGGCCACGTCCTGTCCCAAGCCGCTAACAAGCACACTGCTTCCGTAGCCCGACGTAGCCAGGTTCTCTCCTACATAGTACACTAGAGTTGTTGTGGCAATCTCAAAGCAATGTGGGTTGGCACCCTCAGGGAGAAGGTTGAATGTTTTCGCTGGTTCCAGAGACAGCACCTCAGATAGAGGAATTTCCTGTTGAAGAGAGTCAAGAAAGCTGAAACCTCAATGAGATTGCAGAGACATGCATGTGGATCTGATGTGTGCAGTGATCCATGAAACCTATCAAGACAAACTATCAATGTTCTCTAAAGAAATTATGAAAGCCCTCAAGGTACTTCCTAGATTCATTTGTTACTGTGAGTTTCAAATGTCAAACTTTATTTTTTGACCTAATAGTTGAAGTCACCTTATAGTATTTGCTCCCAGTGTCATTCTGGAACAGGGTAATGCACTTGCTGTCAAGTCGCCAGTAATGTCTCTTACGCTAGTGTGAAAAAAAACACAGATACTGGAAATGATCAGGTACAGAATGGAAAGTTCACTTGGTAATTCACACATGAATTCATAAGGTTTATAATGGAAACCCAGAGCACTTACCAATGTGTCTTTGCTGGTGAAATGCACAAGCCAGCCTTCTTTCATAACACTGCTGCTTTTCCTCTTGGTGTGTTTGACAGACTGAACCACCCGCATAAGTGGGATGTTGTTGCTGGTGGAAGGGCTTACAAACACGGTGACATGTCAAAACCTTCTAGAAAATGTCAATTGCAGGTCAGGATTCATAGCATTCAAATACCTTTGCTTTTTAGTTACTATTTTTATTTTCTCCTTGACCTCAAAGAAACAACGATAACAACAATTTGTTTTAACTCAAGCAAGACTACTCGTAAGTTAATTTTTTTATTAGTTTTGTTATATTTTTCCTGTTTGGGAATGTATTTTATGTATTTGTCCTTAATATTAGGTACTTTTATTTTATAAAATCTCTGTTATACTGTAATAGTTACCCTACCGTTAAAAAAAACAACTTTTATTCAGCAAGGATACATTACATTAGTTTTTCTTTTTTACTTTCAATTCATCAAAATCCAGAAACAATTTATCACAGTTTCCACATAAATATTAAGCAATACAACGGTTTTCAATATTGATGATAAGAAATGCTAGAATGATATTAGATATATTAGAATGATTTCTGAAAGATCATGTGACACTGAAGACTGAAATAATGGCTGCTGAAAATTCAGTTTTACGATCAGAGGAATAGTTTTAATTTTAAAATATATTAAATAGAAAAAATTTTACTGTAATTTTGATCAAATAAATGCAGCCTTGGTGAGCATAAGAGCATCTTACCAACCCTAGACTTTTGAACGGTAGTGTATATTTGCAGTCATTTGTTAATTTATTTAGCATTTACTAGTTTTAGTCACTGACAGAGACAAGTTTTTGGACAAAAGTCAAGTATTTGTGGCGTTTGTTTTGTTTATAGGGATTCTAGAGGTGTGGAGGAGCTACCTGATGATTCTGTTGGATTCATCTGGGTCTTGGTCTTGGAAATCTCCAAGCTCACCATGTCCAGCTTCCAAAAGAGCAGCAGAGTCTGCCACCAGAGACTCTTCCATGTCATCGTTTAGTGGACTATGTCTGTCCCCGTCATGGTCATCACAACCCTCCTCCATGACCACATCTGATTCAGCACCAGGACTTAACAGATCTATGAGCAATAATAAGAAGGGGATTGGAGTGAACAGGAAAGTAAAGCATGTCAAGACAATGTAAGTCACGTGATGTATGTGTGTAAAAAAAGCTGTCAGTTTAACACCACCAACACTAGAAAGCTGAACTTGAAAATTAGTATTTTGAATTTCCATTCAGAAAAGTACAGATTAATAATATTATATTAATATAAATAAGGGATATTACAATAGAGTCACTTTTGCAGTTATATCACTGTTCTTTAGCCTTTACATAAAATGTTGTGCTCACTATAAATTTGCAGAAAGAAATTGCTTCTTTTGTTTTTGCTCTGGTATTATAACTAATTACTAATTATTATAAAATATGATAATATCAATTTTAGGTTAATCAGTTTCAGTGATATAAACAAACAGGTTCAGTCTTACAACATTACCTTACATTTTTTTCATCTGAGCACACTGTTATGTATGGAGTATGAGATTCACGTAGCATTTAATGTTTAGTGAGATAAATATTGTTGTTTTTGTCGTGAAAATACAGTGTTGATCATTGATTGGCATGAAGACTAAAGTTAGACTTGCCTCCGTTTCTTGACACCTCTCCGAGGCAGTTGTTTGGCACTTTGGGTGCACATCTTTTATGGCAGTTAAATTTGCAATCTGAGACGGTGTGAGGGAAAAGAGAGTAGAGAAGAATGACAGAGAGGGAGAAAGAGTTAAGGGGGTGAGTGGAGGAGAGAGTTTACTACCAATCTGGCACATAAACATATGAGTTCCTGTTGTGCCGGTGGCTGACAGGCTGAGACCTCGCACATTGAACACATGAACATTAAAGCTGTTTGTAACAGCCCAGCCGATTGCACTCTTTACTGCTTGGCACATGGCATATATCCCCCTTACACAAACACATCGTATATTAAAGCAGCTGTTGTGTCACTGTATATGTATGTTCTGTTCTAGATGACACAAAAGGATCAACAAATTCTATGATCTGTTAAGCTGTACGGTGTTATCAGAATGTAGGATCAGTAAAGCAAGCATAAATATATTAAATATTGGCACCTAATAGACTAAGGATAGGCTATGTTTGGAATACTACACCTACTATTTTTGCAACATGTATTATGTACTACTGTGCCATATGCAAATGTTATTTATGCATGGAATGCTACATTTGATCTACTATGTTTGCCAGAATGGTAAACACAATCATAGCGCACCATTTTAACATCTCTCTATTGCTATTGACTATTTAATAGTATTGCCAAAGGATATACTTTTTTTTACGCTAAACTGGATTAAAAATAAACAGAAAATAACCTATTTATGCCAGAAATAGTAAGTTGTATGCTAATATGCTATTTTTAATTAGCCCAATATTTGCATAATAATACAGTTTCATATTTTATGTTGAAAAAAAATACTATGCACTAAACGAAACATTCAACATGAAGCATTTTGCTATTTCAAATTAAGCTAGAGCTTCACAATTAATTGTTAAAAGATCGCGATCTCGATTCAAACACACATGCGATCTTATTCCTAAATGACAACAATTCGTAGCCTGGGAAAACCCTGAAGAACTTACGGCAAATTTGAGATTTGCTCTGCAAGTTCGTCTGGCTTATAGCCCATTCAAGCCCATTTCCAATTTTTCCAAATCGAGGCACCAATCACAAACGTTGAGGCGGGCTTTAGACGATGACGATAGCGCAGCGACGTTGAAGCGCCATCTCCTTCATCGCTCTGATTGGTTTAAAGTCTATCCAATTGCGCCCAGAGGCATTTGAGCGACGTCCGTTGGTGACGCCCCTTTGGAAATGGGCTGTGAATGAAACTTCCCCAGACCCACTGTCAGTTACAACTGGGAAGGGTCTGGTGTCAACCAGGCTAAACGAATCTGCTATGTCTATTAAACCTTTGACAAGTCTGATCATAGCAATTCAAATCTGTGTTCGTGCTGCCGCTGAGTCAGAGAGCAGTTGACATGTTGCAGTATGAAACAGCTTCACAAACAGTGTTTTCAACCTCAAAGTATTTCTGTGTTAGAATAATTTAAATTATCACAGAAGTACTGGGATTAAAGGTTGTAGTTTGGATATAAACACTGATGTCTATGGTAGTGATCCAAAGTAAGTAGACACTTCAAATAAGGATTATGATAGGATAGGATATAGGATTATCATTACACCAGTAGGTGGTGACAAGTGACTGTTAAAAACTGTATTTGTCATTGAATAATTCAAGAGATTCGTTCAATTTTGTTCAACATTTTGTCAGAACCTCTAGTAAATTACATGTTTTGTTGTTGTTGTTTGTTTAGTGGTCTATTCAGAATCGTGGGAGAATCATGATCTCTTTTTTAAACAAACAAGAAAAGTTATGATTCTCAATTTATTCAGAATCATCCAGGTCTAAATTCAACCAATATTTGCATAGTCAAATTGTTTCATATTATAGTAAAAAAAAAAAAAAGTAGTCAGTATACATTTCATTCCATTTTGAACACAGCCTTATACTGAGCTTCATTCTCTACCTAATACAATGCACCATGCACGTAATAGCAAAATGTCATATCTGCTGTAGATATTATAGTGAATATTATATTAAACACATTTGTGTACTTGTTGTAATTTGTGTAATTAGTTTTATGAATTTTGTGAATAAACTGCAATGTTAATTTGAGGAAGTAATGAGTCACAGCAATTAGTGACAATTATCCAATGTAAGCTCAGACGAGTTAATAAAAATTTTATTACAAAGAATTCAAATTACATGGAGATATCAGGATCAGAGGGGATTTAGTCGAGGCACATTAATATGCAAAGCAATAAGACACTAAAACAATTACTGTGTGACAATAAAGACAATAATTTCACTTAAAAATGTTAAGGATAAGCTCCTACCTTTGCACTGTAGACCCTGACGGAAGAGGCCCTTGAGGAGCTTCTTGCAGTGCTGGCAAACGGTGGGGCGTGTGTATGAATGAATGACTAATGTGTGTGGCACCTTCACTTTAGACAGCAGGATCTTGTCTAGCTCTATGGGCCGACCTATATAGGACTGAGAGTTGGAGCGGCCTCTTCCAGGAAAGATATCTGATGGTGTTTTTTGCTGTGGACAAATAATATAGATTGTAATGTAGAAATTCTATGTAAGAAATATAGGACATCCGCACAACATTGGGGCAAGTTGTCACATTATGAATTTGTGAAGGTAGTAGCACTTTAGTATATGGTCCAATTCTCACTATTAACTAGGCTTAGTTGCTTATTTGCATGCATATTACTATAATATTGGCTGTTTATTATTACTTATAAAGCACATATTAATGCCTTATTCTGCATGACCATATTCTACACTCCTTAATCCTACCCAACACCTAAACTTAACAACTACCTTACAAGCAGTAATTAGGAGTTTTTTAAGGCAAAAGTCATATTTAATAGTGAGAATTGGACCCTAAACTAAAGTGTGACCATAATGAATTATACAATTATTTACATTTTTGTTCATCAGACCAATTGCTTGATATTTTTGTGCAGTACCTTTGACATTTTTGCGAATAGTTTTAGGTTTTATAATAGTTTTACTGTGTGCATTTTGCTGAAAAGGCTATAATACAGTATAACAGTAGCAGCTTCCCCTGTGACAACTTACCCCCAAATAGTGTGACAATTGGGGCATGTTCTTGGGCAATATTTAAATGTTTAACAGATTTTAGCCAATATTTTAAGTTATCTATTCATACAGAAATTAACTTTCAAAAATACACAGTGTAGCCTGGTCTATTAAAATAAATAATAATAATAATAATAATAATAATAATTTTTAGATCAAACCTATGACTGCTTTTTAGTGATATATCATGCAAAGGTTAAATAACAAAGGTAAATAAAAAGGATTACTTTGTCACACAGGTTCTCTGGTATTATTAACACGAGCCAAGTCAGCACCGCCCCGCTCTCGATTAGGTGAACAAAAACACAAAGGCCCTACGAGGTTCATGCTGAGGGAGATTGTTGTATACGCTGAGCTTTGATGAATTTGCATCATCTCAGAACAACAACTTTCTCATCAAGCTGATCTTTAATGTGCTGCTGATTGGCAAAGATGCAGATGTCTTACCACCTGTTGTGAATAGATCTGACATCACGCAGGTGTGCATAATCAACTATTCAATGTGCTCTAAAGAAAGAAAATGATCAATAGCTTCCTGTTGCCATGTTGTACACTTCACCAAAGGCCTTAAGAAGATTCATGTGAAAGGTAAGGTAATCGTACAGATGCAGATCATTTGCTGTAACCTGTCTTAGGTGTAGGGAACAGATTAGAGAGCAGCTAACAGATGTTTGATTCTGCCGTCAACAGCCGATTAACAGTTTTCTTCAAACAAACTCTACATGTGTACCACAACATTTATGGTGTCAGGTTAAAATGTCTTAACCTCTTAGAGAAAAGAACGGAATGTCTGGCTCACTAAATTTAAAAGGAGCAAACACGCAGAACTCAGGTTCACTGTAAATGCGGCAGCTTAAGATAATTAGACAGCTTAATATAGAAACTGGATATATATTTTTATATATGCATATCAAACAATTTTATTCATCAAGGATGCATTTAATAAAGTAACAGTGATGGTACAAACATTTATATTGTCACAAAAGATTTCATTTTCAAATAAATGCTGTTCTTTTGAACTTTCTACTCATCAGAGAGTCCTGAAAAAAATGTATCATGGTTTCCACAAAAATATTACGCAGCACAACAGTCTTCAACATTGATAGTAGTTAATAAATATTTCTTGAGTACCAAATCAGCATATCAGAATGACTTCTGAAGAATCGTGTGGTTGCAAGGTTGCTGAAAATTTAGCTTTGCTATCAAAAAAAATAAATTACATTTTAAAACAGATTTAAATAGAAAATGGTTATTTTACATTTTTAATAATATTTAATAATTATTTTACAATATTACTGTTTTTACTGTATTTTTGATCAAATTAATGCAGCCTTGGTGAGCATAAGAGATTTTCTTTAGATTGTGTGGTAGTGTGTTTTTATATATTTATATATAAAATATACAGTATAGTCAAAGATATTCAAACAGTAAATATTAATAGTAGATGCTTTTCTCTATCACCCCTTTATCAAACAGATTTCATTTTTTCATATTGCATTAAAACAGGGGGTGTATGACAGACAAAATATCACAAGGTTAGTCAAAGCTGAATTAGTTAGTGCCTACCTCCATGCTAGGACTGACAGGAGACTGGGCAGGAATGAAAGGATGTGTGGGGAGAGGTAGAGAGAGACAGACAGAGATTGAGTAGTGTTAATAAACAGGACACACATGAAGTAGTAGCATAGGGTCAACAAACGGGCCAAATCTACAATCTATCTCAATAACATCTGAGATTATTAGGGCAAAACCAGTTGTATTTGTAAGATTCATATGGTCTGTATTTTATATTTGGACACTTATATTTGAGTATTCTATATTTTGTGACTAAGGGAGGGATCATCTGATATAATGTGCTGTGGATCTGATTTTGACATCAAACTCACCAGTAAAGCTTCATCAGAGGTGCTGGGTGACCGTTCAGCAGACACAGAGCGAGTGTTGGTCAGGCCGGTGAGGGACACATTAGATAGTCGACGTTTACGGATGCCACTGCAGTTGTTTGGGATTTTAAAGGCACAACGTTTGTGGTAGTTCAGCCCACAGCCTAACACAAAGATAGTGACAAACGATGATCACATTGTGGTCTGTTTCCTCCCCTAATGTAATGCTGACACAAGTTTAGTGGAATGTTTAGACCTTTACCTTCACACTTAAGCCCCTGCCTCACTAAACCCCACAGCATCTCTCCACAGTGATCACAGAATGCTGGAGCTCGATATGAGTGAACGAACAGAGCGTGAGGTCTGATCTGAAAATCCTCCACAGTAGCTGAAGCTGAAAGTTTAAAACAACATGCACAAAAGCAAAATGTAAATTGGTTTTACATTTTCATTTTATTTTTTATGTCCAAAAAATTATTTTGTGTCCACCCCTGTTAGTATTTTTTAAATATCCCTTTAAAAAAGCCAGGTTCCTTAATGACATCATCCTCAGGGAAGTGACATCATCACTTCATTACATTAACAGTGGATTTGATTAATTCTGTGACGTTTTGTTCTGCTGGTTTGTCTCACTTTAAAACATTCCATCCTGTTCAGGGTTATTATCGTTAACTAAAACCATAAAAAAAACTACTTGAAATAAAATATATATTTTTAAAAAGTAGGCAATATTTCTATAAACATAATAATAATCATGAACACAGCAACAAAATTAGTTCAACTTTAACTAAAAGTAAAATGAATTCAAATTATATGAATGGATTCTAATTTAAAATATTAGCAAAAACTATAATTGTATATCAATGATACTAAAATAACACAACCTGTATATAAAATTACACAAAAGCAAATGATGGTTAAATATACTGTATAAAAAATGACTTGAGTTTAAAATAGGTTGGCATTCTCATATAAGCTCTAAATTCTAACTTTAGCTCTTTATTTTCACCCTTTAAGGCACACAGCTAATAAGCAAATAACCAAGCTGTAATTAATTAAGTGCCTGAGCTTGACCACAGCATATTTATGTGCTGTAGACTTTCATAAAAATATGTCCTTAAATTACAACACGGGCATTATTAAAAACAAAACAAACAAAAAAACTGTTTAAAGGGTACTGAATAGCATGAATGACCCCTGTGCATCGCTCAAGACCACAGTAATATTATTTAAAACATATTTTATGTTATTATATATTTTTTTATATTAATTATGGAAAAACATAAATTGTGCAGAAAGCAATGCTGAAAGATACTTAAAGCTTGAGAGAGGTTTGAGACACAATTAAGTAACATAATTATTCAAAATAACTACTGTATGTCACTTTAATCTCCAACAGCAAGCTTTTACCCCAAGTACTTTCCTTTCAGTTATTTCAACATTTACTATGATTGACATTCAACCAAAGAGAAAATCATGAGTCTTTTGTCTGGAAATATGTGATAGTTTCAGGTATTCTCATTAGCTGCGCAAATCTGCAACATTTGAAGATCAATGATTCACTTCACTTTAACAACCGCAACTGCACATCACAATTACGAAATTAAAATTGATGATCTTTTTCATTATGCTCCGCTAACATTCCTAATACTTGCAATTAACATGATTTGTGCATTTTATTTGAAGTGGCTTTGGTAAAACTGTATCTGCTAAAAACATCTATGTAAATCCTTGGCAATTCATTAAAGAATATGCGATACCTGATGAGAGACTTCAAGTTTTGACAACCTTAAACTCCGAGACATCTGTTATTTGTGTGTAATTGTGGTTGTTCAAGTGAAGTGAGTCATAGATCATCCCAAGTACTTAAATTTCAATTTACATCTTAAAATCATAATTAATGTTTGTTTTCCCATAACAACTGACATAAATAACCACATTTTTTGTTTGCATTATTTGGACTTTCGACTTCATGAGGGAATTTGTTTCGCTCTTAATCCCAGCAACACAGAGTAAACATGTCATGATTAAAAAGGCAAACAAATGTTGCAAAGGGAGTTATATCTTTATTTTATGAACCATCCTCTTTCGAGCTCCCACAAGGCATGTGTATCTTTGGGGTGCAGATGGATGAGAGGGTGGGCCAAATCCAATCTATCAATGGCCAGTCTGGCACGCTCTGGCCGTCTCCACAAAACTGCCACAAGGCCTGGGCAGCAGGCTCTCTGGCCTTGCCGAATTCTAATCAGATGGGCAGACTGTGTGTCTGTCAGGGTTAATGGGCTAGAGATGGTGGTCCCTTTAGAGGGGGTCGTGGTCAAGCACTAATTAATTGAGGAGCCGGTTTAGTTGAGCTTTAAAATACGACAAAGAAGCTGATTCAGAGCCACAGATATTTTCACTTTAAAGCATGAACTCGAAAAATAATTACTTGCTCGAAAAACCTATACACCGCAGCATAATCTTACAGAACAGAGCGAAATCCAGAGATATGACAATTTTTTAATTGCCATCCAAACTCTTCCAAACAAACCCAGCTTTATTTATATTTGCAAATTGTACTATGAAAGGGAAGCTTTTGGGGTGGTTGGAGTGTTTTGATTGGCTCTTGTTGGCTGCATGTTGACAGGACCAATAGCGGCTGAGTGGCGAGCGCAGCGGGAGAACTGCCTGACTCAACGCACGCATGTTGCCTCCTCTCCAACATGGCTTCCCCTAGTACGCTCAAGTAGAATACATTTTGATTAGCCATTCTGCAGCTAATTTACCTCAATTCATTCAAATTATTGTTTTGCCTTTTGTTTAAAGGCCAAGATATGTTTGCAAGTTGAACTACCTGTAAACTGTCATTAAATGCTTCAGGGAAATGAGTATGATGCTGAAAAGGCATCCTGAGTTGACTTAATGCAAATACTTGTTTTTCCCGTTGTTTTTTTTCTTCCTTTTTTTTCTGGCCCTACACACTCTGGGCTCCGATTCCTCTTTGAGACATTAAAGGCAACAAGAAAGGTACAATGATTAGGAATCAATATCACTTTGTCACACTAAAGTTTATGCATACTTCTTAATATCCACGTACGGTTATTAATCCCACACATTCTGTCTAGCGCCTGTATTTTCATGCACTTTCTATGTTGCAATTATGTTGATCTAGGCACAGCCAAACATCCTGTCAGCGCGCTTCACTGGAGCCAACCCGTGGTTACTCTAAATTTATCCAGCAGAAAATAGATTTCAAGCAGACTTTAAGAACCACAACAGACTGGGTAGAGACCCAGCAGAGAAAGCGTAGGTCATATTTTCATGAAATGCTGCTCTTTTTAATTACCGTAGTAGATATTGTCAAAGTGATAATCCGAGAGAACAGCATTTATTGGCCCGCTCGTTGCACCTTTTTTCAGATTCAGGCCGATTACAAAGTGTACAACTTGTGCTTTGAAAACCATATGGTGAGCAAAATCAGGTTTTACTCTAATACAATTGAAAAATTAATTTGGGCTTTAGAGTGCTGTAAAATAAGTTTACTTAATTAGTTAAGGAAAACTATGAGCTTGACCATTACCTATTTTTCCATCCACCTATTTTTATGCACATTTTGGGATATCGCATAAAAACGCTGGATGGAAATGCCAAGATGCGCATACAAAAACGTATACATTCAATTGAGTCGGGTCCATTTTTTATTAGACAAGAAAACATGTACATACTGTAAACTACGATGAAAACCCATTTACCGAATAAATTCCTCGATTCGCATAAAAAAAAGGTCATGTGACTTTGCCATGACTGGACTAACCAGCAGATCGATCTTGTTGCAGAGCATTTGAAATGCTATTTTTGTCATTCTGAAATGCCTGAAGTCTGTCAAAGTGGTTCGGTATCATTAGCTGCTAGAACTGTCTTACAGCAGGCATGCAGAAACAAGATAACATATTGCATTTCGTCTACACGCTCTGAGGTGCAAGTAATTTATTATATATGAAAATTATTTACAGTGGCTTCTCCTCCTGCAGCAACTTCCATTTTTCTTATTGATACTTAGCACCAGTGTATCAGTAAGTGACAGTTTTGCTCTCTTCGGCTCACTGGATGTAAATGGTGCTTTATTCACAAATGTTTTATGCGATATTCCCATTTTGCATACAAGTTAAATTCGCAACTTTGGATGGAAACATAGCAATTGATTCGCTAAGACGTAATTTACTTTTGCGTCAGTAACTGGTGAAATTATAATAATAATAATAATTCGTTACATTTATATAGCGCTTTTCTGGGAACTCAAATCACTTTACATGGAAGGGGGAATCTCCTCAACCACCACCAATGTGCAGCATCCACCTGGATGATGTGACGGCGGCCATATTGCACCAGAACACCCACCACACACCAGCTTACTGGTGGAGAGGAAACAATGATGAAGCCAATCATTATATGGGGATTATTAGGAGGCCATGATGGACAGAGGCCAAGGGGCAAATTTGGCCAGGATGCCGGGGTTACACCCCTACTCTTTTTCGAAGGACATCCTGGGATATTTAATGACCACAGAGAGTCAGGGCCTCGGTTTACCGTCTCATCCGAAGGACGGTGTTCTTTGACAATATAGTGTCCCCATCACTATACTGGGGCGTTAGGACCCACACAGACCACAGGATGAGCACCCTCTACTGGCCTCACTAACACCTCTTCCAGCAGCAACCTGGTTTTCTCAGGAGGTCTCCCATCCAGGAACTGACCAGGCTCAGCCCTGCTTAGCTTCAGTGGGCAACCAGTCTTGAGCTACAGGGTGATATGGCTGCTGGCGAAAATTATACCCTCCGAGAAAAGTGTCGAGACAATCACACAGGGTCCATCTGGGGGTGTCATAATTAATAAACGTTGACCTTACTTTTCTGACAGTTATAAAACTCTTCTATGTTACTTTACAGTGAAAGCAGCTGTCAAGTGTGTCATTGAGAAGTGTTACTCCAGGCTCCCAAAGGCTCGTCTATGAGAATGTGTGCATCTGGGTGTGTTAATCACCTGATTCATTTTGTCACAGACACGCACTTGTACAGAGAAACACACCAGACCTGGTAGAGAGGCTGGGGGGTGGAGGAGGTGTCAGTCCCCGCTTTATCTCGTCAGAATAGACTTCACTCAATTACCTGACATAGCACAGGGAGGAGAGGGGGAGGAAGGGAGGGGAAGGCCTGCCAAGTGTTTGGAGAAACACTTTAGCAGTGTCAAATGCGATACCTCCATCGCTTCCTCAGCAAAGCAACTCCGGTTTTCACACCGGGTGCGGCATCAAAACTTGGATGCGCATCAACTTTTCCAGAGTGGGAAATGGAAGGACTAAGAGACAAAAAACAGCCAGAAATGGCACAGGAATCGCACTACGGTGTGTGGCAGACTGCAAAAACTTTGGCGGCGTTTTACTAAAAGTCACATTGTCTTGTCTAACTGATCTATAAATCTATGTTACACCACAAATAAGAAGACGATGGATGTACATCTGTGTCTAGGGGCATGACTACATGCTGAGCAAAAACTATTGAACACGACACTTACCTGACAGGATGACTTCCACCAGGTCTCCCTCCATAATTTCAGCCGCGCACCTCACCAACTGCAGAATGTTCTCCGAGTTTGGATCATGACGGAAAAGAAGAATCTTTTCATACATCCCATAGAAGCCACATTCTGGGAACTGTGATGGAAGAAAAATTATGTCTGTCAGGTTTTTTTACTGAGTAAGGACTACATTGAGTGGGTGGTGTGTAGTTTATGATGGTTAGCTTACATGAAATGCTTGTCTACTGATGCCAGACATATAATGCATCTAAAAGCCCTCCACACACATTCAAATTGCAGACACCATTTCTCATATCTGAAGCTTTTCATTCAGTTATAAAAAAAAAAGTACCGGTACTCAGAAAATGATCGCTCATGGGACAAACCTTAATGACCAAAACAGATTTACAGCATTAATTAATTTATTTTATTTTTTTGACTGCTCCTAAACAGTTTTACAAACAGCAGCCTCGCAATCAATCCAATGTCAAAAGAAGAGAGCAACATATTGACTGACCCATGTAGACCGCTGGGGAAATGGCTCACTAGCCTCATTCCCTATTGATCCCTGCTGGGTTGAGTTGCAGCAACACTGCAGAGAAGGCCTGCAGGTAATGGCAATTCAAACCTACACAATTCACAAAGGGTACTCGCTTCTAAGCTATTTGACTTTTATTGCACCACAAACAAAGAGATCACAAATCAAAACTTCTCTTGCTGTCACTATGAACTTGTATTTGGACTTTGTATCTGCTTTGACATTATTCTGTAAGTTCATACATACAAAATATGCTGGTATTGAATGCTCTGTGTTGAGTATCAGTTACTGAAATACCACACATAAAGAAACATTAAAGGAGCTGTATGTAAGAAATTTATTTTAATTAATCATAAAATGGCCCTGATATGTCACTAGACATTAAGAAATCATGTTAATTTCAAATACTTATATCACTGACAACAATAATCCGGCCAGGATATTGTCATTTAAAAAGTGAAGTTGCAGCCTTCAACTGATGTTGATGTTGTCATGTTGTGTTTTGGTCTGATGCGCCACCCTCCACCTATCGACCAATCACGAAGTCAGTAGTGTTGCGGATTGCCAGCTCTGCTCTAGCACAGCTGCAGCTACAAATGTGTCGGAATCGGATTAAAAAATGTCTAACGTTGCGAAACCAAAAAAAACTTGTTATGAATCCGAAATACTTCCTGACAAAGTCCGAAATAAAACAAGGATCTGTATAATAGATGCCTTTGAAAGATGGAGACGGCTGAAAACGGAGAAGAATTTCTGGACAGGTAAATAAGATTCATCTATGTTTGGCTAACTTGTACTTGATGTAAATGGACATTTCAAATATTCATGACAGTCGAACAAAGTTATGCATGTTCGTGCAAAGTAACGTTACGTTAGCTCATATGGAGGAGGTGGGTCATCGAATTGAAAAGGTAAGGAATTGTTTGTGTAATAAAAACGGCGAGTCGTCATTACTAACATTAGCAATGCATTATCAGAGCCCGTTTCTCTGTCATTATGATGAGACGCTGAGGAAAACAACATTAGCACGCCCATTATTGTTTATCATGCAAGTTCTACAGCCAAAAATAATAGAATCACATGTAATCTTTCACATCACATATTTTAGCGTTATAGACGTGTACTGCAGGGTAAGTTAAAAAATACAGCTGGACGCTTTCACTTATAGCGTCAGCTAAATGAATAGCTGTATCTTTGATATCTGTTACACACAGTGACAGAGGTTTGTGCTTGTACTTACGTTAATGAAAGATACCTACCATTACAGGTTAGACTAACAGCTACTGTTCTAACAATGTACTGTCACATACAAGCGTACATCTTTACGATTATATTTGGCTAATCGCCATTAGTACATTTTTGCGATATATAATTACTTTGCAAAACATCTCTCATTTGAAGCATAAACATAATTAACAGAAAAAGCTTCTTGTAGCAGCCTACGTTCCTGCTGGATCCTGCAGCCTATCTGGCAACCTCGAGTCAGTCAACCTCCAGCCACAATCTTACGTACGGCTCCTTTAATGCATATGAACAATATAATATCTAAGCCAGTAGTATGCAAATTGCGGGACGTAATTGCCCAATTTTACAACAGAATAGGTTCAAACCACAAGCACTCTCAAAGTCGTTTACGCTAATTATCTTTCGGCGCTACATTCTCTAATATTTTTATCTAGAGCAAAACGCGATTCATTCAAGCACTTTCCGTTTCGTGTGCGTTGCTTCTCTCGCTCGCTAAAGACGTGAAGTGCCACATTTAAGTTTTTTTTAAATTATTATCCCATAATTTACTCACCCTCAAGCCATCCTAGGTGTATATGATTTTCTTCTTTCACCCAAACTATAGTTTTAATAGTTAATAGAGTTACTACTACCCTCCAGGGGGTTACTAAATGCCTTCTGAAGCGAATCGATGTGTCTTCGTAATAAAAATATCTATATTTATAACTTTATAATCACTGGCTTCCGGTAACGGCCATACGCGAGTCTGGTTCCGGCAGAAGAGTGGCCTCTGACCCGACGCATATCTTTGTCTTTGTCCTTTTAACAGTTAAGGTGATTTCCCATGACAGCGCTAGTCAATGCATTTGTAAGTTGCGTCTTATTGTTTACCCAGTTTCCTTTTCAATATAAAAGTCATTGCTACTGACCCACTCATAAAGACGGTCTTTGCAGGATTTCAGTTAAATAAAAATAAGGTTATGAAAACGTAACTTTGCCCTTAGCGATATGATCTGGAACAAGTAATGTATTATTAAGACCAAAGATTGTCTGCTTGATATTCCCAAAATGAATTAGGCTATACCTCATGTTTAAACACTAGATCCAGCGGCAAATTTCTTAAGGACTGGCCAAGATAAAGCTGTTCTCGGCGGGTACATGAACGCTGAATGGCAGCTGACAGTCTGGAGCTCACAGCTCCGAAAACGTTTAAATAAATTGTCAAATAGGCGCTATGTTTATATCGCATATTTGAGGTCTAAATAACAAAACAAAAAAAATAACTAAAAAACTCTTAATACTACATTCCCAGACGAAACAACAGTAGTATTTGTAAAATAATGGTGGTTTGCTCGTCTGCCATGACACTCTCTGTGAGAAATGCTGCAAGCGGAATGATATAAATGGTGAAATGGTTCCTGTGGTGATACTGGTAGAATATCGCATTGCTGGAAAAGCTCTCCGCCAATCAGAATCGAGAACCAGAACGAACTGTAATATAATATAATATAATATAATATAATATAATATAATATAATATAATATAATATAATATAATATAATATAATATAATATAATATAATATAATATAATAATTTTCAGGCATAGGATGTATTAAAAGCGGACAATGCTGTAGTAAAACCAGAAATAATCTTTAATAATAAATCCAACAACAGAAAACTCAAGAAATAGCAGGAGAATAATAATACAACAACTTAATATTAATGAGATCGGACAAAACAAAACACAAAAAATAAAAAATAAATGTAAAAAAAAAGTATTTCTGTCATTCTAATTCTGTGAGTTGTGGCCAATTTATTTCAAATTCCAAATTATGAATTTAAAGTCATCCAGTGGCCAGTTGCATAAACTGCTTAGACTGGTCTTAAATGTTAGGCATCTAAATGTTGTCTTCAAAGCTAGTCATAACTTTTTTTACTTTAAGTCAGTTACATAAATTTCCATTTTAATTGGAAAAGTAAGACTGATTACCCCTTAGTTAACTGCTAGTTGGTTAAAATAGTTCTTAAGACACAGGCTGCGTCTGAAATAGCATACTCTATTGAGTAGGTACTTATTTTGAATAAGTACTTACATTGCGAGCTAAAACATTGCTTTTCTATATAGTATGAATGTAGTAGGGCTGTGTACCTTAAGTTTATGCAACTGGTCTCAGTTCTTAAATTGCTCAATTTTGCTTTAGTCTTTATAGCAGCTGAGAGTATGTATGTGCCTGATATTCCTGTATGCATTTAAATGTAAAAAAAATCAGGAAGCTGCTTCAAATGAGATTTCTAAAGAGGCATCTACAGAAAGCAAAGTATGGCACAGAGCTGAATAGGAAGTGAACGAATGTGGAAAAAATCCAATTTCTAAATAGAGACACCGAGCAGCAATGACTAACATTGAGAAAGCAACTGTGGGATTATAAAGCGTCTCCATCCAAGATATCTGGATGCTAACAGGCTGTGAAAGCATATGATGATTATCAGACTACAGGTTAACAGATTGAACACTAATCATTCGCCTTGTTCCCAATCCAGTTGAATAGCCGTGTCACATTTATTCACAATTCCAAATGTGCCATTTTAGAGTAAGATCGTCTAAAGAACATTTGATCAGAGCTAATGCTTCTAGTGCACTGGTTTGGAGAAAATAGAGATGACACTATTATTGTTTAGCAACCCGGCAGAGGAGCTCACCTCCGAACGCCCACACAAGAAGTACACTGCACCAAAACGCGCTGTTAGCATATCATACG
This sequence comes from Siphateles boraxobius, assembly GCF_051911475.1. Lineage (NCBI taxonomy): Eukaryota > Metazoa > Chordata > Actinopteri > Cypriniformes > Leuciscidae > Siphateles > Siphateles boraxobius. The sequence goes on along the minus strand of NW_027508833.1, from coordinate 33,510,424 downwards.
GTTACAGAGTAAGGCGGTCGACTCGCCTTTTAAAAGCATACCACCGCAAGCACACATTCCAAACCAAAGCATGGAAATTAGATTCAAGCACCACACACCGACTCACACAACATTACAGCGTTTATTAGATTCAATTCGACACCACTTGCGGGACGGACTATCTGCTGTCCTTTTCCTTCTTTTCGTGGTTTAATTGTGCAGATTCCTTCCCCTCTTGTCTAGCTCTAATGAGTGCTACACAATGAAGATACACTGAGGCAAGTGTGCTTTTGAGGTCACCATGACAGCAGCCTCACTGTAACAGTGTGGGTTGTCATGGCAGCGGACACCCAAGGCTCTTTCCTGATTGAGCACTATTCATTTGTTTGGCACAAATGGATGCACATATATCTGCTGCATGTCTGAGCCATCAAAGCCAAAGACACACCGATCCTTGTCATTAACCCCTTGGGAGATGTCTGGCTCCGATCGGTGGAATCCTCTGACAATAACTCTGTTATTGCCTCTAAGAGAGCTGCCCAGACCCCCTCGCTTGATGGTCTTTCATGACTGTCATTTTCTGCCATCTCTCTGTATGTGTTTTATAGATGACAGGCTAGAGCAGCGAGAAGAACATCAATTTGGATGTTGTCTTCCCTTTAAACAACTGGTTGCTGAAGCTGGTTGTCAGGGTGGAGCGAGCACTTGTGTGTGTCGAAAAAGGCAGGTATGTTGGGGGAAAAAAGGGTAGGAGAAAGATGGACGGGCTGAGAGAGAGCAAGCGAGCGCTCTGAAAGCTGGTAAGGAGTGAATCATCTGTTCTAACTGTCAACCTCCTCTCGCCTACGCCATAACAGGCTCAATGCCCTGCTCTTAGCGCTAAACCGCAGTTCCTTCCTCTCAGCGAAGCTTTGACATCCTAAAGAACCATAGCCCTTTAATTACTCAAACTAATGATATCAACCTGTTGTCATATTGTGATACGTGGATTATATTACATATAAAATACATAATGGATTACAGCTATTACAATTAAGCTTTAGCATGTATAAATACATTTTCATATCTTGGTGGATCTGCATATGGATATGTTAGATGATTTGCAATCAATTAACCTTTGCATTGATATATATTAACCTAATGTTAGCCTAGCATGCACATAAAATGCCAGAAATCGCATAAGGGATTTTCACACTCCGCTTAACCCCGGGTTATCATCGTTCTAAACACCGATTTTATCCCTGGGTAGGAGCATTTCACACTTGTAACTTAGAAGAGGGGTTAGCAACGCTTTTTATCCAGGGTTGAAAGTTGAAACGATATGGTGTTTAGATGAGATGCTTAGCAAACAACAACCAATCGCATGCCTTATATTCACGCGCTTTGGGCAGTCATGGAAAGAGTGGTTTCTGCGTATGATAGGAAAAATGTGATGGAAAACGCGACTATAGAAGTGAAGAAAAGACCGTTTCATTTTTACCTTTATAAAAAACTTGATATTACAGTCAACAATGTGTAATATGAGGATGCGCAATGCTAGAACCTTTATGTAAACAGGTCATGTGCTGTGTTACAGTCAGTAACAGTGACACATCAAATATGCAAATAAGGACGTTGGGAATGTGCAGAGTGAAACGACAGCTTATGAATACCCAGGATTAACTGTTAACCCCGGGTTTAGTATGAGCAGTGTGAAGCGTGAATAAAGATAACCCAGGATTCCATTTACTATGGGTTTAGAACGACCCAGGGTTCATTTTTTTATGATTTTAGTTTTAGTTAACTATAATAACCCTCATTAGAACTTGCTTGCCCACTTTGTATGTTCTATATAGTATGAATGTAATGAAAATCCAGATGTATGTGGCCCAATGAGACAGTGAAGTGTCGATCGGATGCGCACTTCAAAATCTCTGCAAAAGCAGTAGGCCATCCAAGTACATTTTGCTTACTGGTTTATAAATACTATGAATTCGGAAATAATATGTTTTCCGCATATCCACCATATTTTGCAAAGTGGATGTAGGCTGTTTTCTGTGAATCTGTGAAACGTTCGATTCACTTGCAAATAACTAGAAGTATAACAATGTGCACTAAACGTTAATACTATTTGCACTACAAGCAGGGCTGTGAAGTAACGAATTACAAATACTCACGTTACTGTAATTAAGTAGTTTTTTTCAGAAATTGTACTTTTTTGAGTAGTTTAAATTTTTTGTAATTTTACTTTTACTTGAGTACATTTTAAGTGATGTATCGGTACTTTTTCTCCGCTATTTTCCTTCGGTTTGTGGTCGTTACTCGTTACTCGCTTGTTTTAAATGTATTTTATTTTTATCCATCAACGTGATTGGATTGAGTAAGCGGTCTCGTGACTGTCATCAAATCAAATTAAGCATAGACAACTTTAACCGCCTATTCCTGCTGTTACTTGTGACTGCTGTGGAAGTGCATTCTTCAAGCATCAATCCAGATATCAATCCTCTAATAAGGTACAGTTCACATTTCTGCTTAATATGATATTTATATAGGCTGGCCTGTCTACAGGGCCTAGCATTTGGTCTGAGGCTGGGAGTATTGCGTGACGAGTACATAATGCGGTGAATTCCCGCTCTCATTTACTTCAAAATCACATTATAGAGAGACGCGCGTCGCGATCTGTGCACTGGCGCGTCTCGCGCTCGCCATGCCGCCAGATTCAGAATCAGTGTACTCTATGAACCATGGCGTTAACTTGAACTGCATTTCTGTCAGTGCGTGACTACAGCTCGTTAATAAACAACGTTTTTTGATTGATCCATTACAATCCGTCTTCATTTGGCAAGTGCACTTGCGCAAAAACATTTTTCATGTTGAACTTTTTTTTGTGTGTGTGTGTGGATGCTGCTGATAAAACAGCTTCACCCAGACTACAAAGAGACATGCATTTGTGTGTGTGTGTGTGTGTGTGTGTGTGTGTGTTTGTTTCTTTTGTAAAAGTTTCCTGGATATAACTTCCCTATTTAATGCACAATTTTCCTTACAAATTATATTATCAGCATTACAATGTGAGTAAATGTAGCCGTGTAAAATGTAAGGGATGATGCCACCCTTCTAGAACAATGTGCATTTACATTTAAATTGTAACATATTTAATATCATGGAATTAAAGTGTGTAATTAGTGTTAGCTCACTATCTTAGCCTTTTTCAGTGCATTATGTGAGGTAATCTGATAATATTAGTGATTCTCATTTATCAAAACACTAACATTGATACCGTTTTGGAGAGAAATTGGGTATTTTTTAATCTCTCTATTTGATGCATTTTAAAAAGATGGATGATAGATATTCTTCAATCTTTCTAACAAAGAACAAAATATAATGTGAATTACAGTATGTACAATTTTTTTAATTTTATAAATTGTAGTGCACAGTGTTTATTGTAAGGGGTAGAATCCGCAGCTCTGTACTCACTACTCACTACTCATGAGTACTTTTAAATAAGCTACTTTTTTACTCTTACTCAAGTAGTTTTTTGGACTAGTACTTTTTACTCTACTCACACTACATTTTTTGGAATGTAATGCTACTTTTACTTGAGTATGTTTTTTCAGTACTCTTTCCACCACTGACTACAAGCCAGCATGTTTATAATTACAACAATACATTAAAGTAAAATTATAAGATATAAATACTAGGGCTGGGTAAAAAATATAGATTTTTCAATATTAATTGATTCTCATTTTTAGGAACCAATATCAATTCTTAAATCTCAAGAATCGATAAGTCATCCTGTTCTTATTTGATGAATGAATCCCATCCAATAAATCGCAATAATCTTTGTGCTTTGTTACTATTGATATGCTACTATTGAAATTTGAAGTCTCAAATTTCAAATTACGTCCATTTTATTACCAAATTCAAAAACATAAATCCCGTTTTGGCACTGTGGCACAGGGGCGGATCTACGGGGTGGCAAAGGGTGCCACCCCGTAGATCCCCGTGGAGTTCTACCCCGTAGAACTCTCCCACCCCTGGGATACAGTCTTGCCACCCCTGTTGCCACCCCATTTATAAATCAGATAATATTTTTTAAGTATATTTTATGTTCATAGCCTACACGTTGAAGGCCAAGGAGACGCGCACCAACCTCCTCTCAAACAGAAATCGCTGATTTAGAATCCCCTCCTCCTCACAATGGTTTCACCCATCACCAGCATGGCAGCAACCCCCGTGAAATTTCACCAGTCACGCTAGCAGGGCAGCCTGGACAGTGCCTCGGAGAAGAGAGGCTGATAAGCAGTGAGTTTAGCTTTTAGAGGCAAGTTTGACACCAAGTCGAAAAAGTCCATTGCAGACAGTTAACCCTGCAACAACCACATTGTTACGTTATTTACATCCGCAATACTTTGTTGTCTCATCGAATTTTTCTATGATCGTCAGGTCAGATAAGGGTCTAACGTTAGTCTAGTTCTTTGTGTGTGTTTAAACTATTGCTGTCACAAAATTGGCATGTATCCACTTTCCCAGCATCTATGACTATCCCATTTTGAAAAATGGTCGACAAACCCAATTACTTTTGACTCACATGGACACCTGTTATCAACAACGTGACGGTTTTCTCTCTTGTTGACCGTGCATTCTGCAGTTAAGTTAGCCCTACATGACTGAAATTCTACTCAATCACAACAAATAGGGGAACGGTACATGTATTCGTATTGAACCGAAACGGTACGGGCGCCACGTTTCGGTGCACAAATTTACACGGAGAATACACGGTATAAAAATGAATAAAACTCTAAATAACGATAAATTTCGCTCTGTTCGCGTTTGGTGTGAACGCAGCATAATGAACAGGCTACGATGTCAATATTGCAATGCTGGAGTGTGTGTGTGTGAGAGAGAGAGGCGCGTGGGCGCGATCGAACTGTGTGTGTGTGAGAGAGAGAGAGGCGCGGGCGAACTGTGTGTGTGTGTGTGTGTGTGTGTGTGTGAGAGAGAGAGAGAGAGAGAGAGAGAGAGAGAGAGAGAGAGAGAGAGAGAGAGAGAGACGCGGGCACGATCGAACAGTGGAAACATAAAAACATACTCCGTCATTTTGTTCATACAGGACATCTTTCAAACTGCAAATTGTTTACTTATATTTGTGTACACTCGCAATAAAACGCAACATTGTGCTTTTGTCACACTATAAACTCTTGTCAAACTGTAACCTACAAAACTCACTAGAAGACATCGTTTGAGGGGTCTTTTTTTCTTTCTTTTTTTTTATCTCCTGGGGAACATACCCCCAAACCCCCCAAGAATTGCTTTTTCACAAAGTACAATTTAAGTATAGACTACACAGACTGTTGATAGTGATTACACAGAGAAAGGGTCCACAATTCACAAATTAAGACCCACACCATCCAAAAACCCAGCTACATCTCTGATTTGACTCCCACTCCGTGAAATGTAATGTCAATGAAACCTCATGCCACCCCTTTGCCAGCCCAGGAAAAAATCTCTAGATCCGCCACTGCTGTGGCGTGAGATCGCTCTGGCGCAGCTCAAGAGAAGCAGCAGCGCGGAGCGCACATGATCTTGTCTTCCGCCTTAATAATGCAGTTACAGCGCAAAATAAACATGAATGAGCATCTAAAAGTGAGTTAAAAGATAGAGAACAAGAACAACTTATCGAAATCCGTATCATGTCACATGAAATCGCTCAATCAGTGTTTCAACCGTGGAAAGACGTCAGTTAAACAACTTGTAAACAATGTCATGTACAGGGGCGGAGTGGCAATCGGGAGAGTCGGGACTTTTCCCGGTGGGCCGGTAGTGTTTTTCGAGGCCACGATGGCCGGTCTGATAATAGTTATACATTGCAGGTTTTGAGCAACACCATCAGGCGGCCTGGTGTGCGGCCGCTACCCGCTTCTTAAATGGTCTAGTGGTAGAACTTTTGCCAAGCGTGTCAGAGGTTACCGGTTCTAATCCACACTCGTATAGTTTTTTTTTTCTTTCACCAAAACTGAATATGTTAATCAGTGGTTATAGACAGTCTATATCAAGCAGGGACACGTTTGTGTGCATTTTATTTTGTGATTTCACCGGAATGAATGGAGAGTCCCCGCAACGGCGATAGATTGAAGCGCACGTCCGACTGAAGACCTCATACAAGAGAACACTGTATCCATGCAACCGATCGCCGCGGCAACGAGCGCTCAGCTCGAGTTCAAAAACAACACATTTTAACGCTAGATCTCTTATTTAATAGTATATTAAATAATATCGATCCTGAGAAAAAGTCGTGGGACACTTCACTGGATCTAAACAAATCAATCTAACCATAGATGTGACCAGTAGTGGTGGCTTTCTTAGTCTATTGAAAATATTTTTGCAAGGGTTCTTGCAAATTAATTTTTTTCCCAGAAAATACCGGCCGGTGGTCTGCGAAATTTCCCGGTAGATTTTTTGGTCCCACTCCGCCCCTGGTCATGTAAGTCACATTTACCTCAGAAAAAAACATATGTGACCATAAACTCGTTAGTCAGCTAGAAAAAATTACTCTAGAGAGGACAATATATTAATTATAATTTTTATAATTATATTTGTTCTGATTATATTAATTATAATTTTTAATGTTCTTCAATATTTAATGCACGTAAACATGTAAAATGTTTATAATTCATATTACTTTCTTATTATAAAAATAAATAAAAGTGTAATTTAAGTGTTTCTATAGCTACAAATCAGTTAATTTTTACCTTCAATACTATAGTAGGCCAATAAACTGACTCCATAGTTTACAGCATTAGTTAAGAGATTTGTTTTCCTTGAGAAAATTTGTCATGTATAGTACCTGATATCCTAAACAATCAATATTGAATCGAATCGAAATCGAATCGAATTGCAAGCCTGTGAATCAAAATCGAATCGAATTGTGAAATTTGTGTCAATACCCAGCCCTAATACATACTAATATAACAAGCTGTGTTGTATAGAAAAAAATAACTAGGAGTGGATGACAATGGATGCCCATTCAAGAAAAAATGGCTGTGCTCTCTCTTACGTTAAAAATAAAGTGGATGTTGGGAAGTAGACATATTCGACACAGGGTATATATGAAGCTAAAGCTAACACTGGGATGTACGAGGGCGGCCCTGTGACATCAGAACCATGCCTCACACATGTTCCATCATGGAAGACGTATGGGATGTGAAGGGAAAACAACACAAAATATTAACTTGATGCAAAATCAGGGTGGTTTATGTGACACTTCACTTCAAAACAAGCACAAATTGCAGGGAGGATTGCAGGCTAAAGATGTGGGTTATCAACAACAAAGATGACAACCACAGTAGCGCATATGCGGTGATGATGTCTAACTATATTAGGCTACGAAATCTATGCCAGTGGAAGAACAGACACCCGTGACGCACAGACCTTCGTCTTGTAATCAGTTTTGAGGATGACAAATAACCAAGAGGCTATGAGAAGAAGAGAAATAGCTGTTCACACTGTGCCAAAGTCAGTAGAACAGGGTGGTTTGTGTCCTTGCAATATTGCAAGCCATTTTGTGCATTCAAAGCATGAGTGAGTCAAACGTTGCACCTCAAGGAAAAGGAATTCAGTACCTTTGGCTGACATTCTCTCATATTTGGCACACATACGTATATAAATGGTAAGCAGATGCAATACCATATAACTTTTTCTTTTTAACATTTTCTTTTCACAGTGAAACTGATTTCATCATTGGCGTTTTCAACCATTTGACTCATCACAATAATTCCTGGCACTTCTAGAGGAGTTCTCAGAGTTTCATCTTGATTTATTCCATTAGTTTCACCATAAGTAAATTCAGAGTGGTTGGGTGAAGTTTAATGAACTTAACACTGTTGTAACTTTGGCAGTGCAGTTTGTTGTGAGAAACTGTATGAATGTGCCAGAAGGGAGAACGCTTTGTACTGAGAAATATCATTTGCAATATTATGCTTTCCAAAACATGTCTTAAAGATGCAGCTGAAGACTTGTAGCTATTTAATATTTAAGAAGGCTGTAACTGAAGCACCAATAGAGGACTGTGCACACAGTTGTGTTGTTTAAGGGATAGTTGTATTATCTTTTCTTTTTTTTCTTTTTTAAATCTAGATGCTTTGTTATGACACAGTTAGCTCTTATTGTTCCTGTCATACTCACATCACCACACATCGTGCATGATACCTTAAATGTAAAGCAAATGTGTTAACTTAAATGTATTATTAAAAATATTTAAATACATTTTACACCTATTTAGTGCAAAGAAACAAAAGTGTGCATTCAGTTAACTCACGTATAGCAGCAATGTGAAAAAACTATATACATTAACATTACCAGTCAGACTACTACATTGTTACAAAATAAATGCTGTTCTTTTGAACTTTTGAAGAATCCTGAAAATAAGATATCAGTGTTTCCAGAAATATATTAAGCAGCACAAATGTTTTCAACGTTGATAATAAAAAGAAATGTTTCTTGAGCACAAAATCAACAGATTTCTGAAGGATTGTGTGTTTTGTACATCTACACCAAACATACTAGATTTCACAGAGCCAGTCAATGAGCCTAGACAGCATGAACCATAACCACCATCAGTCAATTGGTCTGCCCGAGCCATGTGTAGTCTGCAGGTTAGAAGCTGCTGGCTGTGCTGTAACAACCACTGATCAATACTATTGGAGCACTGTTCCTCTATTTATTCACCCTATACGCACACACGCACACACACACACACACACACACACACACACAGACAATAAAACGACCAGGTGTTCTGCCAAAGACATGGCTGCTGGATCAAGATGTTATAGACAAGGTTCATCATATGAGGTATCATATCGTATTAATATCTCAAGCAAGTTTCTAACAGTTAATCCACAAAAGCTGTCACCGGGAAGGTCACGTTACCCTCGAAAAGGTTGTACCATGTAGCATTTAGGTAATGTACACTTTTGGTACCAATATGTATCCGACTAATATCCGATCTTTAGGTGCAAAGGTGTACCTTTTGAAAGGGTACCACCCCAGTGAACGCTTTTGTACCTTTTTTTCTGAGAGTGCAAAAAATCTGTCATTTACTGTCATTCCAAAGCTGTATTACTTTCTTTCTTCTGTGGAACATAAAAGGTGTGTGTGTGTGTGTGTGTGTGTGTGTGTGTGTGTGTGTGTGTGTGTGTGTGTGTGTGTGTGTGTGTGTGTGTGTGTGTGTGTGTGTGTGTGTGTGTGTGTGTGTGTGTGTGTGTGTGTGTGTGTGTGTGTGTGTGTCTGTCTGTGTGTGTGTGTTTGTATAAGTCAGTGTTCTTTTGGCTATACAATAAAAGTCAATATTTTGCTTTGGATCCAAGTGATTTCACTGTATATATCAGAAATCGTCTTTTATGTTTCACGGAAGAAAAAAGAAATATAGGTTTGTAACAACATTAGGGGGAGTAAGTAATGACAGAGTTTTCTTTTTTGGGGGGGTCAACTATGCCTTTAAATCTTTACTGATGATTTAAAATGACTAATTTTATTAGAATTTGCACGAGATGGGCCAAAAAGGAGTAGAGCATTGATTTTAAAAAATCAAGCCCCTAAACATTGAGATGGTAAAGATGTTTAGGTCACAATTACTGTACATACACTCACATACTGTACATTTCCATGCGCTTAATCCTGTGGAGAATCATCTGGATGAGCGACACTATAAGATGAGTCTGCACACTGTATCTAATTACAGCTCTCTTTTAGGGCTGCTAAGATTCTCATTGTCACCTTAATAGCTGTTATGTTCACACTTTATTAGTGAGTATTTTACAGCTCCCTTCCTCAGTGCAGACATGCCCACTAACTAACCCTTGGCAAAGTGCACTCGGCTGGAGACAGCACAAGTTCTGTTGGGCTTTGAGGTGCTACAGCAGATCATTAAAATAGCATGACAGGCTTAGCGGGTGGTACACCTCTAAATTGACTTTATCATTTCGATATTTTGCCTATGATAAGGTGAACTGGACTCCCTCACACAGCATGAGGTGCAACAATCATGAAACCATACGTAAGCCAAGCTTTCGTGTGCTTCTGCAATCACTTTAACACTTTCAGTAGTTTTATATGAGATTAAAGAACAATTAAAGTCGTAAGCAGTTAATGTGACATTTTTATTGAAGTTGGCACTCATTTCAGTTTGTTTAAACATGTAGAGACCCCTAAGGGAGCTTATCAAGGCTGTTTCTATTTATAAATTGTTGCATGTGCCGCTCTCGTACATGTTTTATTAAGCAATTGCATAAAAGGAAAAATATAAGAAAAAATATTTTAACAATGATCATTTAAAAATGATCCTTTAGAAATCATTCTGATACTGTATGCTGATTTGGTGCTCAATAAACATTTCTAATTATTATCAATGTTAAAAACAGTAGTGCTGCTAATATTTTTGTCAAAACTATGATACGTTTTTAGTTGTTGTTTTTTTGTCATTGATGAATAGAAAGTTTAAAAGAACAGCATTTATTTGAAATAGATTTTTTTTGTCTATCACTTTTGATACTGCTGAATAACAGTATTAGTTTTAATGGGGTTGGTCCTGTAACAATTACAGTAAAATGGACATTATATAGAATAAAAATAAAATAAATTCCCAAACAGGAAAATTTTTATTTAAATTAAAAAAGATTACACTTTATTTTGATGGGGTTTTTTTTGACAATACGTTGCACCTATGTCAACTAACTAGTATTTGTTAAGTTCGTTAAGTTTAAGTAGGCTAACGGCTTAGGGCCCTATCTTGCACCCAGCGGAATTGACTTTGTACACCGACGCATTTATCATTCCTATTTTGCACCCGACACACAGCGGACTTTTCCCTCCACAGACGCACGTCGACAAATTAGGGGATGAACTTGCGCTCCCGGGGGCGGTTTAGCGAAAAGAGGAGGCGTGTTCCGGCGCAAACGTTCCCTGGTGCTATTTTGCAGTTTCAGAAAACAATTCCGCCACAGACCAGGAAAACCCTAGTCTAAAGTCAGTGGCGCGTTATTTAGATGCTATTTTAAGGGCGCATGCTTGACCATAATGTAGCGTGTGCACAACGCGCATACACTTTGCTTCTCTCATTTAGTTCCCATTTTTGCAAACCATACATAATTACAAGGAAAAATATAACCACACGAGGGACATCATTGTGGTGTCCATGAAGATGTGAAAAAATAGGCATAAATAGCTTACAAATTTACCCAAATTATCATACGCCTGTTTAACCGAAGCTAATTTAGGTGGGTTTCTCCCATCCCCATACAATATCACTTCTCTGTCTTTTAACGGGCCTGACGAGAAAGCGGTCTTCTCGGCTGTGAACCGCTCCTTGGGTGCTTCTCATTTCTTATTTGTGCATCCTCGTTTCCTTTCCTCGCTTCCTGTCCTAGCGCCTCAGCTCCTCCCCCTGTAGGATACGAGGGAAGGACGCAAGGAAAGAAAATGAGGACGGTGGAATCGAATGAAAGCTTTTTTTATACAGTGGAATACTTGATCACTCGAGCGTCACTTCACAGCGTCATCAGCAGCGCTCAAAGGATCTGCCCTTATGTTGTTGAAGTTTGTTTATTCATGAAATTCATATTGAATAATAATAAAGCAAGATACCCTGTTGAAATATGTAAGATGTGTAGTTTATATAAACTGCAAGGGTAAAGTGTAAATTCAAATTATTGTGACCGATGTGGAGGGGGAGGAGAATGTATACGTGCGTCACGTTTAGTCAATAAAACACTTCCGCATAGGATACACCTGTGTGTCCTCGCTCATGACTCCTCTGAAAGCCTCCTCACTCCTCGATCCTCGACTCCTCGCGGTGCAATTAGAGAATTGAGGTGTCCTTCAAGATGGCTGTGCTTGATTGGTTTCCGGGTCATAGGATGGAGGACAGAGGAGCGAGGAGACGAGGAGGGATATTGAGAAGCACCCCTGGTGTGCGCCTGGCAAATCTGCCATCATAATAGCAATCCACCATGGAACAAGCGCGCCTGCTTTTAAAGGGAATGTGAGATGACGCTCTGATTGGTTTATTTCACGTTACGCCCAAACCACATATATGAGTATTGTAGCTACTTCAGACCAACCCATTTTAGATTTGCGTCGGGCGCAAGAGTCATTTATCCCGCCAGTATAATACGCTTATTTCACGCAGCCGTTATTTTGAAATCGAAAGCGAGGCTACGGTTGGAAGAACCCCGCAAGTAAAGATAAACAACTATGCCTTGGACTGAAGTTGCTGCCGCGATTTACACTATTGGATGTTAATATCCAATATAGGATATGTAGATATAGTTCGTTCCTGCTTATTTTTTTACTTTCTGAAAAAAAATTTGATACATGAATTTCACTGTATATAGTTCTAAAGTATGAAAGAAATGTATGTACATTTTTAGGATAACTAATTTCTACATTAAACACAACAATACGCCATCGCATTCGCGACTATCCTATGATTAAAGGCGACACTTCCGGTTTTCTTCCCACCTGAGCCTCGCTTTCGATTTCAAAATAAGGGCTGCGTGAAATAAGCGTATACCAACAGTGCCCGAGATCCGCCCACAAAGTTACTTGCGTTTTGTGTTTGATACTTGCGTTTCAGATCGTTAAAATAGGGCCCTAAGTGTGTTAGTAGAATAAGCTGACATGTATTTGCAAAGCTAGTTATAGACAGTAGAATGTCTGTTGGGAGAGCATCGAAATATAGTGTTAGCAGATATTAAGCAGACAGTACACTAATATTCTAAGAGTTAGTTGACATGTAGTGAAATGTTACTTACCTACTCTATTTTATTTCAGTAATTAAAAACATGCTCATCATTGAAGAGGTGTATTAAATACATTGTATGAATTGCATTTTTTTTATATGTACTATCTATACTGATAGATTGGACAAAAACAAGCATCACATCACTGACCCACAAATTCCAAAGATGCTAAATGCTTTAATAAATCAGACACTTGGTCTGTGACTCAAGTATACCTTTTTGTAAGAGCTTTTACAGAGACTGGATGTAAAAAAAATAAAACTATACATGACCATGTTTGTGCTTGGTTATCCTGAAGAGATAATTGTGTTTTCCAATCCTGCCTGAACACCCATGAAAACAACATAACCTCCCAGTAAACTGCATTGACACTGAGACAAACACTACATATTTTTAGTCATTTCAATTACTGCAATATGTGTTTACTTCATTACTGAAAGCAATTAACAAGTTTCTTAGTTAACTTTCCCATGTTGGACAGCACGATAATCCATATCTCAATAATGCTATTAAATGAAAGAGCAAAACTGAAAATCCATCGGTCCACCTTACCCAGGAAACATTTCATGACTATTTGGCAAGAGCCACATCATTATATACGACAGCAAGAATCCATTCAGGCACCTGACTGGTTTAAAGACCAAAGAGTGTTTTGCAGCACCGCTACACATTGTTGAAACAAAGAAAAAAACAAGATGAATGAGACGCTATGAAGCCACGGTCCTCAAAAACAGGCGTACACACATGCACACCGTCATGTATCTCATGATAATGAAAGCTCTTTGAATACTCTCCAAAACAGCTGCTTAACAATGGGCTATGTGCAGCTCTCATCTCTTACCCCAGTGTGGGAGTGTGTGTGTGTGTGTGTGTGTGTGTGTGTGTGTGTGTGTGTGTGTGTGTGTGTGTGTGTGTGTGTGTGTGTGTGTGTGTGTGTGTGTGTGTGTGTGTGTGTGTGTGTGTGTGTGTGTGTGCGTGCGCTTGTGAGTGCGTGACCCCACCACACATGGCTCTCGTCATCATAATGGCACTCAGATAAGTACTTCACAGGCAATCATAATCAGTTGCCAAGCAACTAGAAAGACTCACATAGAAAGACCAGTGCTGGTGAGATGACCATATAAGCTAATATCGATAATTCAAATATAATGTCTTAGGCAATGTAAATGTATAATTGAGATAAAATCTACGTTTTGGAGGCTATTTCATTGTTACAATGTGCAAAATACACATCAGGTCTTTTATGCGCATTTACAGTAAGACTCTATTACACTTAGCTCCACGAATACAGGGATCTTTTTTTAACTTGTATTAGACCTCTGATGGATGCATTAGGCTGACATGAAATCACTCGTCAAACACAAGTAGCTGTTCCACACAGCCGTCATCAGCTATGCTCATCTGCCAGCCACGTCTATGCTATGGACTGAGCAATGGATCGGTTAGCGCTTAGCATGAAGAGTGCGGCAGCCCCGCTGATTAATAAGAACACTTTGAGGAGCGGTAATGCAAAAAGGTGCAAACTTCAAACAAAGGCGCTATCACTTTAATTAAGCCTGATAATCCAGAGCACTAATGGATTCACAGTCTATTAAGCAGGCCCTTGATAGCACTAAGGACTTTTGTCAATGTGAGAAAGAAGAGGAGATGGTAAAGAGAGTTTTTATTTTTGCCTAAGATCAGGTCATATTGCTGCCCTTTGTTGCTAGTTTTGTTGTATATTTCTTGGTAAAGGGATAAAGTGATTTTTTTTTTCAAATATTGTTTTGTTATAAGTGTTTTTTCTTTCCCATTCCAAGATTGAATGACTGTCATTTCATCAAAGACAATTCTGAATAATCATAGAAAATCTACCAGAATGTGATTGAATCACTGAGTAATACAATAAAATAATAATAATAATACAAAAAAGACATTTTTACTCAATCCTAAATAATTGGATAATTGGATAATTAAGAGTCCATCTGACTCTTCTGTGAAGAAAGTTTCGATGCAGCAAATACCCTCATGTTCCGCTCATAAAATGACAATATAAGCAGTCTTCAACTATAGATCTGTTTATATTTACATAAATATCAGCACTGACAAGCTTATAACCACATTAGTTTGTTAGAACGGTTTGCACACTATATTATGACAGAAATGCTATTACACTCTTTCTTGGCATGTTGTGGTCTGACCAAGGATGGTTCTTGATCCTTACAGCTCAAAAGACATTTGTTGTCCTCTGCTGTACAGCACTGGCTCAGATAATAAATGAACAAAGTAGTAACTGAAGTTGATTTCCAAGGCCAACTTAAGTGTGGAACATCTTGTCCATTAAGGAAAGGTTTAGGTTAAGCTAAATGATATTATTACTCTCCTTCATGTCGTTCAAAAGATGTTTGACTATTTTTATTGAACACAAAAGGTGATTTAAAAAAAAAAAATCAATGTAATGAAAGTAAGTGAGGACTGAAAACTACCAAAAACAACATAAAATTAAAAAATTAGCCATACTACTCATGCTAAACTATTCATATGACTTTAGAAGACCTTGAATATAATGCATGAGGAACAGACCAGACCAGTCAATATCAACTGAAAATCTTGGCATTCGCCAAACCCCAAAAAGGTGGTTTTCACAGCAGTGCCATAGAAGAACCATTTTAGGTTCTCCAAATAACTTTTCAGTGAATAGTTCTTAAAGGGGTCCTATTATGCCAATTTTAAGTCTTGATTTTGTTATTGGGGAGTACTTGCTTGATTATTCAAAAAACACATTATTTTTCACATATTTTACATGATTACAGCACATCTCTCTCCAGTCTGGCTCTAATTCGTCTTTAGTTCCAGTTTCGATGAAGCCACTCCTTCCGAAATATGAAATGTGCTGTGATTGGTTAGCTGGCCCAGTGTGTTGTGATTTGCACAGCGTGTTCGGGAAATGTCACGCTCATTACAATAACCGCGAGTTTCATCTGCTCAGGTGTAAATATTAAGGATGGGGTAAATTTCAAACCAATTCAAGCCTGATTCAGACTTAAGAATGTTAACAAACAAGAGGATCGTGCAGAACAGATTTCAAGCACGGACTTTGCAAGCACGGATTTCACAGGATGTTTCAGAGAGGTATTTTTTTTTAATTTTCTTATCAATTTTAGATATGTTATACACCATTTAATCATGATAATTGTAGGAAAACTATGGTAATATGAACTGTAATCACAAAGATTCTGGAAACTTTTTTCCATAAAATGTGCATCATACAGATAAACGTTGGGTTATAATGTTCAGGAACAGTGTTCAAAATCAGACATAGGAAGGTCAAACTAATGAATTTTAGAAACGGGGTGGAAAAACAGTATCTTTGCATAGAAACAACACTGTCTACTCTAAGGCAGCTCAACCAGGACTCGTCCCCTTTTTTGCGTATTCGGAGGGCAGGGATTATTTAAATGAGTAGCATTATGACTTCACAAAGCCCGGAAAAAACGTGTTGTAGTCCAAACGAGTTGCTTGTTGTAGTTCTTGGAAAGTCTATTCTTTTAAATAAAATATCTCCCTTTGGAGTGGACTTTGAGCTTTGTAACCTTACAGATTTTTTTGTATGCTAAAACAGCAACATTACAGACTAACTAAAGTTGAAAAAATGAAAAAGCATAATAGGACCCCTTTAAAATATATATATTTTTTCATATCTACAGTTCATCTTCAATCTACAGAACCTTTTCAACTTTAAAGAACATTTTGTGGAATGGAAAGGTTTCAGGAATGTTAAAGGTACTTCATGGAACCAATAGCCACTTTTCCACCGTCGGGCCTAGCGGTTCTTAGAACGGTAAGGAAGGGTTCCCGTTATATTTCCACTAGAGCTTGGTTCAGCATGCCACAATTATTCGTGCTGGAATTCTCAGTATGGTTAACCAACCATGCTGGTAGAATGCGTGTAGTGACGTCGCCACTCAGGATAGGTCACTTGTCTGTTGCCTGGCTACCAGTTTCTTGGTACCTGGCCAAGCGTGCTATTTTAGCGAAGTAAACACAAGTTAATAATAAAATTAAAATTAATATCTGATCATTCTCCATAAAGCAGTCGCTATATACATCTCATACTGCATTGCCAAGGCAAGGACTGACGCATTTGTATTACATTCTAAAGCGTTCTGTTATCAGCTCCACAGAGGAAAAGGAAACCACATCAGTACCGGCTGGACCGGAATGTAACTGAATGGAGCGGTTCAGCAACGAGAAAGGTTTGGCCCGATGATGGAAAAGCAGCTAATGATGTCAATAAAGAACCTTTAATTCAAAGCTTTTCTTGCTGGATAACAGTAAAGAGAGAAGCGGTGATGTCAGATTCGTGAATGAATCTTTCTTTTGATTCTGATCTCTTTGAATCATTTGATCCATTTCACAAAAACAATTTGACCAAGTTCTCATTGACTCAATTATTCCAAGTCATCTGAAGCTATCAAATGGAATATAGCACGCAAGTTGCATGGTCTACATTTAGAATATTTTATGAAATTTTATGGTACTTTTGTGTCCTTCTTGAAGATTGAAAGCTTCAATCCCCATTCCTTGTTATTACATGGGAAAAACATTTGAGTACATTATTAAAATGTCTCCTATTGTGTTCCACGGAAGAGAGAAAACCATTTAAGTTTGGAAGAACATGAGGATGAGTAAATGGTGATGATGTCACTATTCCTTTAAAGACAAAATCTGCCTATAATATGACAGGTAATTGAACATATGAACAAACTCAACAGTTCTAGTGTTATAGGATTGTCACATGTGCTGTCACGCATCAGACTTTCCCTAAATGTAACAATAAAAGATAAAAGAAAGAAGGGAAGTGTGACATCTTTGGGTTGTCTGAACTATTTGTAAGTGTTCTTTTCCATGTGAACACCTGTACAACAGCACAGTGCTGCAGGTATATAAAACCGAAACAAACTCCCCCCATCCCACTAACACATTCCAACGCATACAACCAAACATTACAAGCACAGCATTGTTTGAGACTGTCTGCACAACAATGTCACCTTTTCCTCATACACACTTATTCAACATCTCACATCGAACTATTTAAAGTGTTAAATGCTTTGAGTGCTTATGCTCAAGAGAGCAAGAGAACGTGTACAAGGCGTTGAAGGCACCCAGGTTGCAGATCTGTTGTTCTTATTCACGTTTTTGTCGTACTAAATATATTTAAACAAGTAATTCTATTTTCCTAAACTCATCCTGACAATGTCAGACCTAAAAAAAAAGGTGTTTCTTGTAAAGCATCACATGATGATTGTTGCTTGTTGTTGCTTATCAAAATACTGCTCTGTATTTTAACACCTGTATGTCTTAAAACACAGACTGCAACCTCCACACTTTGTGTCACAGAATAAACTAGGAAGCTGTAAGGGAGAGAAAGAGATTTAGGAAGAAACCAATGTTTGATAATGGTGGGAAATTATGTTGTTGCCAACACCTCGCGTCTCATCACAAGCTTTGTACGATGCACACAATGTGTAATATTTATGGAGCTAGTATCATTCTGGTGATGTGTCACAGCACAGGTGCTTACAAAACAGAAAACACTTTTTGCCAAAAGATATTAATAACTGTGCAGATGTCATCTTATGTGCATTTTAAGGGGTGGTGACAATCTGACTGCTGTGCTATGCGATTCCTGAGAATGTGAATCTACACAGAAGACTTGAACTTTATTACTACTGTAAGCACTTGTGAGTTCGCATGCTCTTGTACTGTCAGGTGTGGCTTTCGCCTTCATATCATTCTATGTCATTACACAAAAAAACATATAACCACAAACCCTATTTATCAGAATGAAAAGCATTTAAGGTATTTATCAGAATGCTCATTTCCATACAAGAGTGGATGGTAACAAATCAAATTCCACATGATTTGCCCGCTATATTCTAAGTCTTCTAAATCCACACAGTTAGTTCTGTGTGAGGAAAAAATTGAATATAAGTAGTTATTCAATGAAAACCATAGTTCAAACCCGATGCCTTCATGATACACATGAGAACTTCTTTGCTTGCAGCCAGATGCAAAATGCACTTGACACTATATAAGGAGGGTAATTGTACAGAATCTTCACTTCAGTTCTTCTGTATCAAAAATGCATTGTGTTTGACTGGGAGAATGAAAGGATGGAAAAGAGCAACTTAGATATGGGTGTTGCTAAAGAACTTTTTTCTGTTCCAGAAAAAAGAAAGCATAATTTTCACTCCTGTTACCCTAAGGCCTGGTTTCACAGAGAGGGCTTAGACTAAGCCAGGATTAGTTCAATTAGGACATTTAAGTATCTTTTATAAACTTTCCTTATAAAAAAAAAACATTACTGGTATGGATTTTGAGACAAAACAATGGCAAGTTGCTTTCAGTTAAAACAGCTCAAACATGCATTTTATTCTGAGACTATCTTAAGCCTGTCCTCTGTGAAACTGAGGATAAGAGCTCAATTTCATGTTAAAATTCACAATTTACTTAAGCTATAAATATTTGTCTTATATTCAATCTATTGCTAAATTGAATGCCATTTACACTTATATTTATAAATTGATTGTGTCATTTTGTCGAAGCAGTATATCTATCTCATGGCACAAAGCATAGTAGGCTACAACTCCATAACAACAATGCTGGTAGTAGCCTATGTTTTGTTTAGCAATTTTGATTCCTTTAATCTGATAATTTCTCACGTTGGGCTTAAACAAACAAAGGAAAAATCTCCTGGACACAATCCACTGAATAGTTTTGAAAGAATGTACTTCAGTAGGAGAGACAGGCCTGCAGTACTCTGATGAGTGCTAGTGCAAGCCCTTCACTGGTTCAATAAGTACCCAACGTCACCATGTCGTCATCACTGTCAATGGAAAATACAATGCAGAACAACCAGTGTGATTCTGCTGCTTCAGGTTATGAAGTAAACTCATAGTCTGACAAGAATTCATTTTACTGCCATTTTCTATCATTTTTTTCTCATTGACTACTTTGAAAGTTATTTGTAAGCCTATGTTCTGCCTAACAGAAAGATTCACGGATAAAACCCAATGCAAATCATATTAATATCAACACAAAAGCTAATATTTAAATAAAGATTTCAAGTTCGTCGTAACTTAAAATTTGGAAAGAAAATAAGCGACAAACCCCCATTTCCAACAAACGTGCAAGTAGGCTAACAAGTAAAAGTTATTTCTAAACTCCAGACAGTCATTTCTACAAATGGTAGGATATTTAGGATGACATCTAGCCTATGATATTTTTTACGGGAAGGGCAATGAATGAGACATGATGGAAAATGGAAAGTGCTACCTTCTGGTCTACGATGGAGCATGCCATCTCTCGGACCTGCGCCAGGCTGAACTCGCCGGAATCCAGCAGGACGGGTTCCCGGCTCAACCCGATCTGGATTTGGAAGGAAATGCCTTGCGACCCCGGGAGGGGGCTCGGCGGTCGGATCACCGGAGGCACGCTCATATGAATCCCGTGGTGTCTCCCCTGGACAGCGATCAAATAGTGCTGTTTGATCGAGTTCACACACCGGTTGCGCAAACTGAGGCAAACTTCAGATCTCCAAAGACGTTCAGAGAGTTAACAGACGGAAAACGCGAATTTGAAGGAAAATCTATTGCACACAAATGCAAAGAGTTATTTTGACATAGAGAGGCGACGATGATGATGGAGATATAGACGTCAGATATGTTTAATGTTGGGCTCTGATCAGACACCGCCTCCTGGTTGGTTCCTTCATCACGGAGGTTCAGACGATGCTGCAATGGCGAACGGGGATGTGAATGTCAAACTTTCTGTTCCATGGATTAATTCTTTCCGCTCTAAAACATAGATGCGATTATTTTCGTTTACAGGTCATATGGAATAGAGTCGGTTCTCTGATAATAAAAAATTGCCATGGTAACCATATTTTCCTCCAAAATACTTCCGCAAAACCATATGGGGCATATCCAACAGTGTAAGAAGAATATTTCGCTTATTGTTTTATTTAACAGCTGTTATGCCACGTTACGAGTTGTAATTTAAACAACCAGATACTTTTCTATAGAAAATCTCTTGTTATTCGGTTGCCAAAGTTTTTGTTTGTTTTGTGTGTATGTGTTTTGTGTGTGTGTGTGTGTGTGTGTGTGTGTGTGTGTGTGCGTGTGTGTGTTCACATAGCAAGTGCCAAAACCTTTACTAAGAAAACACATTAGAAACCACACAGCAACGTGCTAAACTGCTTGGAACACCTTAGCAATGTCATTGTAACCACAAACCAGGCACCCACAAGCTTTGCAGTGTAAGTTTAGAACTTAAAGAAAATAACAATATGTAAAATCTAGAATAGAATAAAACAAAATCTAAAATACCCTCAAGCACCACTAAAAAAATATTTTAAAAAATACTATAAAGAATGTCATGTCGACTTTAAACCTGCCTAGAAAATATTGTCCTATATATCAATTGTAATAAAACAAATACACTAAAGCATGTGATGTCAGTTTAATGTTGTACATCTTTATTTGTAAGTGTTTTTTTAGCATTTTTAGTTAAGATTTAGAGAATCTCCAGGCCTCCAGGAACTGAGTTTTGCACTCCTGCTCTAAAGGGACATGATGATGGAAAAAAAAAATGGATGGGAGGGGAAAAAATATTTCAATGCTTTTGTGTTCTCTCAAAAGTTTTGCGTTCCCCCGAGAAACTTTATGTCTGCTCGCAAAACCTTTGCATTCCCTCACAAAACCTTTTGCGTTGCCCCGACTACCTGGGTTCGCTCGCAAAGAACTCAAAAGGTTTGCGAGTGAGCGCAAAGTTTCTTGTGGGAATGCAAACATTTTGAAAGCTAATGCAAAATTTCTTTGGGGATTTTTCCTTCCATTTAAAAAAAATTTTCACACCACCATGTCCTTTAAGGGGCATCTACTCATCCTTTGGCCCCCCTGGATGTTTGCTGAGGCCCCCTAGTGGGCTCCGGTCCCCTGGTGGAGAACCACTGCTATAAAGTGCATTGGCACCTGCCCCATTTTTCAGCGGCACTGGTTCCGTAAGTATTTTTTCCATAGGGATTTACAAAAAACGTTGTTAAAGAGTTATAGGCCATGAACCAATCATCTATGAAGTGAATCACAACATTACAAACTTTGATTTAAACCAAAAAAATATTTGAAAATCAGACAAGAATACAAGGTTACAAGTTAATGAGGGAAAGAAATACAATCCCATGAAGCATTGCAAACAGCATCACAGGTATAGTTTTTCACCAGGAATTTTGCTGTTAAACGTTTATTTTGAAAGTAAGCTTAAATAATGCGGGCTGACGCCTTCAACAGAAGCAGATATCATCATTTATCAACCTCGTAGCTCACAGTAGGTCTGTTTTTAAAAGTGTATTTATTTTTTATTATTTTTATTATCATAGCACAAATACAGAAACTATACAAAATATACACATCGACCAAAACAAAACACAGATAAACAACAATATAAGAACAGATGAGGAGAGAGAGAAAACGGATAAAGAAGAAAAGAAAAGAAAGATCCTATCATTTAAAATATATATCCTTTGGGGGTCTTGAGTGTTTTAAGGTATTCAGTAATTTAACATCTTTAACCCTTTCTCTCGTCCCCCCACTCTCTTCTCTTCCCAGTCCTCCAAACAATAACTATAATAATCAAGTAATACGACTTTATGATTAAAATGGCTATCTGTGCACATCCCCGGGTGAAGGACGGTGCTCCCACAGAGGCCTTTTTTAAAGGTTTATAAGTTATCCTTCAAAATAAATTTCCAGAAGTTGTATTTCAAGCTCCATTGACTTCAATAGTATTTTTTTCCCCCTACTATGGAAGTCATTGGGGCCCATCAACTGTTAGGTTACCGATATTCTTCAAAATATCTTTTGTGTTCAGCATACAGGTTAGGAACAAATTGAGAGTGAGTACAGAATTGAAAAAATTTGGGTGAACTATCCCTTTAAGCGTTTTTGAATTACTTGAGTCTGTGCGCGTCTCTCAACAGTGTTTGGGAGCAGTGTCACAACTAATACCAAACCTGTAAGTTTATCTGCATCAACACCGCCGTTAGTAAGAAATGTCATGTAAGTTGCTAAACTATTTTACTGATAGAATCATGGAATAATTTTTCGTTTGTATCCTATTGCTATATATATTTGCCTGGTCAGTGTCATTGTGGGTTTTGGTTATTTTGCTGTTGTAGGCTGTAAAGGACCTTTGAAATAATTGAAATACGGTAATTTGGCAAAGTGATATAGACATGAAATGCAGTCAAGACCTGCCTATACTCTAGCCATGAGTTTTCCTGAAAATAATTGCACACCGTTCGTCAACCAATAAGATTCAAGCATTTACCTGCCTGGAAGTATAAATATAATATAATATTATTAAGTATATTTTATACAGTGTTCAAATTTGTAAGGGCACACAGCTTTTTCTCAGACAGAGTTGAGTGTCTTATTAAATGCCTTTTATTTAGATAGAAACTTGTTAGGATCCAAATAACTCAGACCAGGCTTGAGTGGGCCAACTCTGTTCATGCACGTCCGTGTGTGCCGGCATTTTGTAAACAGAAGGGCTCAAGGACTTGTAGTTGCTAGGAGAGAGGCCAGCTGATGCTCGCCTCCCACGCATAGAGCAACTGTGTTCATCACTGCTGTAGTACGATACAGAAGGCCACCAATAGCACTCGATTCAATTAGAGAGATCACTAACAGGACTGCTTGTTTTAGGTCAAATTAGACCCACACAGATCTACCGCTTTTTTCAGAGAGCAGACAAATTTCCACAAACAAATGATGTGTTGATCGTGGCAACATTTGTTTCACAACAGGAAGTGTTATTTGAAGCTATATTGTTGGCTGTTTGTCATAAGTAGTTTTTTTAATAGAAAAAAATGAATGACTAGTGGAGTCAGGAGCATTTTTTGTCTAAGATATAATGTTTTGAATGGGTAACACACTGTGAATCAAATTTCTAAGTCAACTGTACTGTTCCACATTGACGGATTCATCATAATCACTTTGCAATAAAAAAAAAATCCATATCCTTTTTTAAATAACTATAGCTGCGTGAACACAAACACTTTTCCCTAGAGGTTATTTATTATATGTAATTAAATAGATACAGTAGTTCACACCAAAAAACGAAAATTCTGTTATCAGTATTTACTCAATTTACTCAGTATTTACAGAATTTACTCACCCTCATGCCATTCTAAACCTTTATGACTCTGTTTTGTCTATAAATTTAAAGTCAGTCAGGTCCAAAACAACGTTGAACCCCATTAATGTTTATTGTATGGAAAGAAAGAAAAAAACGGCTTTTGTGTTCCACAAAAGAACGAATGTGATACAGGTTTGGAATGATGAACGAATTAAAAAAATTTGTGTAGACCAAGTAATCTTTCTTCATCACCTCATGCATGTTTCTTTGTGGTTTTGTTGGTTCTGTAAAATACAACGTGAGGATCGACTGCGGCATTTTTTTTAAGGTGACGCAAACATCTCGCATGCTGCTTCTATTCCAGGTGGCTAACCTTTCCATGTGCACCGATTCTTGTTTGACTTCGTAAACTCTTCATGACACCGAATTTCTTATTTGACAAAAAGAACTCAAATTATTCCACTCATAAGCCTGTAAAATAATCTTCCTTAAATAAGTCTAAATTACAGAAGACAGGAAGTCAAAAGATTATCGGAGCATGTCACACAGAAAGACCGAGAAAACGCTGGCATATGCCAAAGCACCTCTTGACAGATAATAAGGTTTCTCTGTGTTAGGAGCCATTACAGGTCAGGACCCCCAGCAGCATGTCATGATGACTTCTAATTGCAATTTATGTAATAAGTGGGAAAGAGATTTAGTAACATGGTCGAAAAAGGAGAATAAATGATTAGGGGCTCGGCAGAAATGACAGTTTTCAGTTTAGTACCCCGCTCACTCTCTCTCTCTTTCTCTAGCTGTGGCTCACTCAGCAATTAACTCAACGCCCATTACATCCTCAGTGCTGATCTGACTGACAGGGAAAATGTCTATATTTATAATTATGGAGAGTGGAGTGACTGCTCCATCAAGCCTTTTTGTGACATGCAGGTTTTGACTGATACGGTTGATGTCAGGTGTGGCATATTGGGGCAGTGCAGGTTGTGCTTTGGTTAAAGATGTATTTCACGCAATCCAACTCTAAATAAGAGTCCATTTCCAGATAATATTTTTTCCATATAGTAGGGGGAAAAAAACATGGTCAATCAGTGGCAAAGAGGAAATCAAATTTTCAAAGTTCTACAATATTTTGATATCGATATTTTTTGTTATTTCACATGAATATTGGGGGAAAGGAAATTCAGAGCAGTTTGTGTGAATGTGATATACAGGGTTATTGTTAACTAAAACGGAAATAAAAAGAAATAATAGTCATACAAAAATTAACAAAAATGCCAAAAATTCAACTGAAAAATATAAAATAAAATCTAATAAAAAAACTATAACAATTTGTACATTATGCTAAAATATGCTGTAAAATTACTGTGCCTAAACACAATTCAAACAAAGATTGAGCCATGCGTACAGTATAACTGAGTGATACACCAAAGTTCAAGAAACAAGTGAAAGATCCTAATATACTTGGTTCTTCTGTGGATACAGTCTAGTGAATTCCAAGGAATTGCAAATATTAATAATTCTTTTTTTTTTTTTTGTATTACCTATCTCATATTGTTGTCCAAATATCGCTATCACTTTATCATCTGGATATATGTTTTTATCATTCGGTAATATTTAGGTAATTTGATTTAAAAACAACGTTTTTTTTTTGTTCTTTCTCGAATCTCAGAATCAAATGTTTATCTCTATAATATACAATACAAAATCACCAGTCATCAAATATAGGGTGCACACAGAACTGAAATAAACTCGTTATGGAAATCAAAGGGTTAAAGTGGATGCATGCATCAAAGTAAAATAAGCATGTCTGATGTGAAACCATTGTTTGACAAGACCCACTTATCAATCTTTTGTGGGCCTCTTCAGCCACTGTGCCCTCTCTGCAAGCTCAATCTCATTCAGTCCTTCATTCACTGACCTTTTGTTACCATTCATTATCTTTTCTGCAGACATTTTCAAAGCTAACAAAACTTACAATTCAAATGATTTGCAATTTGGCGCCTGCTTTCCCATGCACTGTTTGCTAATGCTCAGGTTCATGATGTGGGTAATGCAAAAGTTTCGTTTCATATGATAAACTATATATCCATATGGGTCCCACTTTATATTAAGTGGCTTTAAGTACCATGTACTTACATTGAAACTAATAATTTGATACAATGGACTTATTGTGTATTTACATGTTTTTACGTTGTACTTATATTTTAAAAATAGCTGCATGTAATTAATATGTAATTACATTTGTAATTACACTGTTGACCCTTCCCTTACACCTTAACCCACCCTTAAACCTACCCATACCACCACACCTGACCCTAACCTTACCCGTATCACACCTCAATAGCAGTAAAAGTGTTTTCCAATACAACATATTGGTCAGATACAACATGGGTAAGACTGCCTCTGACAGCTCATCTTTCCAACACAAACTTCATTGTGCAAGGCTTGTTTATTTAGTATGTGGTCAGCAGGGATGCATATTAAATATCTGGAGAAAAAGTCTTCATTTTGTTGGCTAATTCTGTTTGTTTTATATTCATTGTGATTGTGACTTTGGCAGCGATTTAAATCCCCACAGCGAAGACGCCTTTTCTGTAATGACACTTCTGAGGACTCTGCAAAAAGGTCCTGTTTAGAATGTTGTAGTTTTGCTGGGTGAAATTCAAATAACAATAGGAAGCATATATAACAGGGTATGTAAATGCCAATACCCCGATAGAAGTGTGAAGTAAAGTGTTTTGGGTTGGGCCTGCACATCTATTCTGTTTGTGCAGCATTTAACTGCATCATATTGATTGGTGGAAAGGATATCGAGGGTGAAAGAAAATGTAGGGCCTTAAATGCTGTTATTTTCTGTTTGATCAACCAAAATGCATTAGTTAAAGGCACTATCACTTTATTTAATAAAATAACAGTTAAAATATTAGTTCACAGGTCCTTCTAAGCCTGTGTGATTTTCTTTTATGCGAAAGAAAAATGGTATTTTGAAAAATGCTTCAATTTGTGTTCATACAATGAAAGTCATCGGGGTCCAAAACAATTTGTTTTGTCAATGGATCATATTGACTTAAATTTTTGGACAAAAAAAGTACACCTTTCCCAAACAGAAGAAAGAAATGCAAAACAGATTTAGAATAGCATGAGGGTGAGTAAATGAAGACAGCATATCCATAACTATATCCCTTTAAGGCCTTGTAAACTTGTTTGTGGGCTGGTGATAGATAACTCCAATGATTCTTGATCAAATTTGTTTTAGGCTGTTGATGAAATGATGTGGAAAGTTGTTTGTGATTTATGTATGTTTGTTTACAGGTGTGTGTATATATTGTGTATCTTTTGCATGCTCTGTCTCTTGTCTGGAACCTACGAGACATTTAATTTGAGGCCTTGGGAATCCTCTAGTGACAATGTGCTCACAAAACAGATGAAGAGTCACAGAGCCCTCTGCAGAGCATTTATAAATCTATAAGAATTATAATTCATGCCTAGAACTTGCATTTGAAATAGAAGGTAAAGTCTGTGCCTTCAAACAAACAACATAAGTTCTATTGATTTTCTATTTCTATTTTTTCTTATTTCTTACAATATCTTTTATATATATATATATATATACATACATATATAATTTGTGTGTACGTATATATATATATATATATATATATATATATATATATAATACTAAAAATTTGTTTTAACAGTTGTATTTCACACCTTTATGTATAAATACACTATATATATAATACACACACACATATATATATATATATATATATATATATATATATACATACATATATAATGTGTGTGTATGTATATATATATATATATATATATAATACTAAAAATTTGTTTTAACAGTTGTATTTCACACCTTTATGTATAAATACACTATGTATATATAATACACACACACACACACACACACATATATATATATATATATATATATATATATAATATGCACACAACAATTAATGTATAATATATATACTGTATTTATACATGAATGTGTGAAATGCAACTGTTAAAACAAAGTTTTACTCTCCGTGGATTAATCTGCACATATGTGTTTACAGAAAAGGTGTTTTAGACAGAAAGCATTGCTACACCTCATTTTTGCATAGATGTTTATCAACAAGTGGCATGTTTAGTCTTTATAACATCATGACGAAGCACGATCATGGCAGTATGTAAATAGTTGACATGATTACAACACCCTCGCATGAGAAATTGCTTCTTCGTTATGCCGGCCAGGGCTTATTTTTGATACTTAACTGGGAAATTGAAAAGCAAACATCAGAAAACATATTGCAACTCTGCCAGGGGCGGTCCCTCAGCACCCCAAATAAAAAACAACAAAGTGCACCTTTAATTATTTTGTGTCTCCCAATAACAACTTTAATTGGCTTGTTGAGGCAGGCAGGGACTGTGGAAGCATAGCCTGTGTTCAGTTGGGACTTGATGAGGACGGATACTGTCCCCTAATGGCTCACATCACTAGTTCTACAGTCACAGGCCGCTAATGACTCGCTTGTAACCCGTCTCGTTAGCACAGGGCAGACCTCGGCAGGCCCTCCCCTTGCCCAGTCGCCAGGGACAGGCCTAATTGGGTACTGGGTGTGGCTGGATTTAGGGCGGATGGTGGTCACTGTTGCATGTATGAGTACACTTGATAATAGATTCCTGGGAGACTACATTAATCTACAGTTTCAAACCTGTAAATTGAACACCCGTGGTCTGGCCTTTCTCTCGCCGCCCCATAACAATTTGTGCTCTTTTGTTCAAATGTATGGAGTTATTTGTTTTGGACACAAGTTGGTTAGTTCTTTCAGCTGGCATCACACAACAACTCTGCTGACTGATGTTTAGGCTATAGATTTTATAATTCTTTTCATAAAACATATTCAGTCCTCTACCCAATAACTTCCAGGCGCCCCTCATAAAAATGCATGAATATGAATTAAGTATATATTAAATGTGTTTCATTTGTACCTGCTCTCCATAGGACTTTCTGTCACAATATTATGTCAAGGAATGTCTATAGGCCACCAAAGTATGCTAAGTACAATTCTGTCATTTTACACAATTTAAATCCTATATTGAATTTTCTGACCCCTGAAATTTTTCTTTCAAAAAGCACTATTGAAAAATCTGTTATTTTAATGTGAAATTGACATCAGAGTACATTCTTGGGGGAAAAAAATGGAAATAAGCTAAATGACCAAAAATAGCTTAATTTTAATATTTTGTAAAACAAAATTTTCCATTAAAAATTCTTTTGGGAATATGTACCCGTCTCAAACACTTTTTTTTTTTTTTTTTTTAGCTCACTTACAGACAGATTTTCTACATATTCAAATCTGGACCATTTAGCTCTTGATCTATTTGAGGTTTGTGACATCATTCATTTGAAGGTATCGATTGTGTAGTGGTTACAAGATCTATCTTGGTCTCATCTTACCATTTTTTTCTTACAATATAGGTCAACAACATGCATTTCTGTTTTCACATTTGTAGAAATGGTTACTACACTGCACTGCTTTACTCCATTCTTCGCTACTGAACATTTCCTCTCTGAAATGATTACTGGCCTCACTGTGCCTTCTGTGCAAAACATTTTTATAGGTACAAAACCTTTTCTATTTAGTCTCTCTAGCTTCCTGATAATTAACCCAACTGTGTCTGGGACATCCAAACACTTACTTGCAAAGTATATTTATCTAATTTATGCATTTGTTATAATGCAACTCTAACTTCTTTGGAATGACCATTTGTCTCTAAGGATGCCTTAATGATGGGACCTTTACCAAATAAAAATAATTTTCAGGTTTCATGAATAGAAAATTCTGTAAAATACGGAATACTTTAACAGGCCACTGTATGTGTGTGAGAGAAAATCCTCTGATGAACTGGGTCAAATGATACAGTTAAACTATGAAGAAAATATTTCTTCCCTCTGTAGCCTACTCATCAATGTCTCACAATAAGTGAAATGTTTGAATTTATATTAAAGATATTTCCTTTCATTATGAACTGAACTGCTAGAATGAAACAGCTAATGTCACAGTCACACACTACAGACTATGTGTATGAGGGTTTACATGACCTGTTTTGAATCTGTGGCAGTGGTATTTTGGTGTGTGTTTTTGTGATATAAATTAGCTGTTTACGTGTGAGTTCTGTGAAACAAAATGCTGCAAAAGATAGTTTTTGGAAGAATGTCCGGTTGTGGGGCGTTGGAAAAATAGGTCCACAGTTTTACAACGAATGGTAAAACACCTGTTGGAAAGCATCTTTTGCAGCGATTTTTGCGTGAGCATATCAGTGAACACCCCAGACCACTCGGTGAGTTTCACGTCTTTGTAAACTAAAGTTTAATGCGTTTATATCAATGATTGTTCGAGTGCACCTAAACCATTTTGGGGGGGGGGGGGGGGCTAACACAAAAACCTAAAATTCTCGGGACAGCAGCATGTGTCCAAATTTTAATCTTAACCATTCGATTCAATCAGAAACGATCTTAAAACAGGACTTTACTTGTAAAACGCCAAACTTAACCTTTAAAGGCTCATTCATTATTTATTTTATTTCACGTTCTTACTGTGACAACATGCCCCTATTGAATGAACAGCTGTTTAATGAACAATTTCTTTTAGCACAATAATGCTTGAAGTGTTCAGCATTTTTTTTTTGTAGCCCAGAGTAAGTGCGGAAAAATAACGCTTTATTCTCAGTAGAAATTCACTGGAGAAAAAGCGTGACTTGTCCTAGTCTCCTCTACATTACACCTCTTTAAAATCCCATTTTGAAATATTTATTTGGCTCTCCATCATGGCTCTGTCTGCAGTACACATCTTTCAGTGTCATATTTGGTGGTCTAATTAATATCCACAAGGGACAAATTTGCCAAAGAGTCTGTCACCCGGTGGCCATTTTGACAGGTCCTGTCAGGGAGATACAAAGCCGTATCAGAATCCACGAGTTTCAGTTTTTGCTCTCCTCTGCCCCAGCAGGCAAATAAACAGAGACATGTGTGTCTCTATCAGAAACCAGAATAAAACCTGAAGCTTAGCCTTGAGAGACACACAGTACATACAAACATATTTTTCACTTAATAAACATCTTAGTGAAAAAAAAGAGTTATTTATGACTTTAATCACCTGACCTTCTCAGTGTCTCAGTTCGCTCCTGAGCTATATAGAGGAAACCATGAAGTAAATAAGAAAATAAATGCAGTGTTCAGAACAGATTACATTCAAGCTTATAAATGAAACTTCATGAGGTCAGATCACAGCAGAACGTGGTATAAACATGGCAACGACAATTCACTCCATGCCTCAAAAATAGCTAGCGAAACTGAAAATGTATGTTACACACTTGTAGCAATTCCCATCCGGACAACCAAACCGGCCTCAGAGAAGTCCGCTGGTATAAATAAATGCAAATGATTTTTTGTTGCTGTATTTTTCCTAATGCATTCATGTTTTAAGGTTTGAACTTTAGCAGCTAAAAGGTGTCAACGTTGCTGTTATCCTGGAGTGTAACAACAATGAAATAATCCACACACACACACAGCCATCTGGCGTGTCTGTCAGAGGACCTGACAGTCTTACCAGATATCACAGAGGGTGCTGTATGATGTCATGCAAGAAACAGCCTCCAAAGTGATTTCCCGCCCCCTCCTATGCATGGCACTATTATAAACCATGAACACACTGGCTCTTTTGAAATATGCACTCCTTTATGAGACCGAATACATCTCCATGTTTTATCACCATACAAGTAAGCAGGCTATGGATATAGATTTTACTTTGTGCCTTTGAAGGCATTTTTCTTCTTTCAGAATGATGGCGATTATAATGGCCGAACTATAAGAGCAGCATTATTAGCATCTGATAACACCTTTCCAGCATACGTGCGACACTATTATATCTCCCTTCGCTTCGTAGGCCTCGCATTGCAGCACAACTACAAATAATTTTTGTGTCTGAAACAGACCATTAAGCCAATTAACATAATGTAAAGCGGAATAAAGGGGGAGGGGCCTAATCCCTTCAAGCACAGGTCTCCCATGAGTAATAGGTGTGAATATTCACTAGCATCTCCTCCTGTACCCCCTTCATCCCTGTATACAGCTTTCTCCACTGCCAATCGACCCCCCCCCCCCCCCCCCCCACCTTCCAACAAATACACACTAAAGCGCCCAGCGCACTCCTGGCATAGTGTATATAATATGTAGCTAGCTAATTGCAAATCATCTGTGATGTACACGACTGCTTCACTAATTGCCGCTGGAAGCTGTGCTCATTAACTGTTCTCATCTGGCTCGGTACACAAGCTAAACAACCTGCAAACGATCCAGCAATTACTGTTATTTTACATCGACGACGCCAGGCGTGCATGAAAATAGCTGCTGTAAATAACAAAGACATTTGGCTGCAAATGTCTGAAAACGCGTCGCCGCCAAGAAAGAGGCTCATTAAAGAGTAGTTATTTATTGAAGAATATTATAACAAAAGACGCGAAAGCAGCAGGGCTCTCCTGAGGGACTCCTGAGTTCGGTGGCACGCCCACTGATCATTTATTGACCAAACTGAGTTTTGTTGTTTACCAATAAAATGGTGGTACGCTGACAATGTTTGTGTAACACATGTCTCACGAATACTGTATGCCACCAGAAAGCAGCCTTACAACTGAGTGAGACAGTGTTTGCGTGTGTGTGTGTGATGCAACGAGAGGGCTAAGGTGAGGGAGAGAGAATGTTAGACGGTCTGTATGCCCTCTTACATTCATGCATAAATTCACAGCTCCTCCAGATGCCTTTACATAAATTCATGTATATAAATGCACAGGCACTATGTCAAGGAGGAGTCTTGCTGTCATGGTGGCCATAATGGGCCACCATCGCAAGAAACGCAAATTTTATCCGTTAGGTTGTACCAGGCTTCAAGCTACTAATGTCTCGTTTTAGGTTGTTTTTTTGTATTTTTTTGTTTTTACAGAAAAAGACTACAGTAAAAACCTGTTACCTGTAAGTTATCTACCATATACGATGAAAAACTGTCAATGGTTTAACATCAAAGAATTTGTAATTTGACTGTAAAATACTGTCAAATGTATGTTTTTGCAAGTAACAACTATGAATTGCATAGCATTTATATAAATAATTTTGTTCTTATTTTAGCGATCAGCAAAGTAAGGTGTTTTGGGTTACTTTTTGTTATTTAATGCTTCACTCTAAATAATAAAGGTTCCAAAAATTGTTTTTCACAGTGATGCCATAGATGAACCCTTTTTGGTTCCCAAAAGGAACTTCCCTTTCAGGCAACAGTTCTGAAAGAACCTTTTTTGTTGGTGTTGTCAAAGGTTCTTTATAGAACTATCAATGCAAATGAAGAACCTTTATTTTTAAGAGTGTTATTGCATTATTTAGTGTGATGTGTGTTTCCCTGATGGAGTTGTCTTTGTGTGTATGACCCTGCACCGTCTATACACAAGTATTGGCCATGATTTATGGACAAACCACTTACTCTGATTCATCTTTTGACTTTATTTTCGTACCACCTTCATTATTATGGTGGATATAAGTACGTTTTAAGGCAGAAAGCCACAAAGCCTGAAAGATTTTGGTAGTTCAAGAAGTTTTATATCACTTAATGAAATACGATTATAAGCTATATAGGCACCAATATGTCATCCTATAATACCGTAAGCATTTTTAAGATTATTTTTTTACTGTGAATTTCTGTAAACTATAGCCAGAATATCTCTTAAAAATGCATTTATATAGTCTAAAAATACAGCCTCCAACTTAAAGAAAAGTAGAGATATTGAGGGAAATGCTGGCCAAAAACTTGTAAAATCAGAATATATGTGCTTCCCAGATTGAAATAGGTCTCTAATATTGTCATTAATCAGTTCTTATTATGATGGTATACAAAATTCAGAAGAATAATTGTTGCGCAATGTATGTGATTGTGACATTACTCTTTATTTTCTATTGCTTTATTTTTTCCCACATCATGACATCATATGAGTGCCTTATGTGAATTGATTTTCAAGTTGTGAATATGAAAGCAAATACAAATATTGTCTCAAGTGTGATTACCTGCATTGCCTGCATCCGAATTAGATTGTATTCTGAAACTTTCAACAGTCACTCTCCATCTGGACATTAGCTCCATTACTAAAAAGTTTCTAAGGTTTGATGTGGTCCAATTAAAGCAAAACCTATTAGAGAGAACTGACTCATTGTGACCGTCACAGTCAATTATCTCATTAGCATGTAATACTATTACATTAACTAACTGAGTTCCTGAGTTTAGCCCATTATTCTATTGTTGTTTTCCACTATTTAAGCTATAGATTATGCAATAATAATGTTTGAAAATTCAACAAAATAAATGTGAGTTAATGAACAGAGTTTTACTACAAATCTTCGTAGGAGAATTACTGAAAGTGCTGAAATATATATAAATGAAATTGCAGAATGACTTCCTAATTTTTCTTGATATAATAATAATGATGATCAGAAGCAGCAGTTTTATTTTTCCATGCCATAAAATAAAGATTTAAATTTGATTTTGACTATATAAATAAACAAACAAAAAAGATGTGATTGAAATTAGAGATATGACATGTATAAGGATGAAAGCCTGTCAGTTACATTCCGTTATATTTTGGGCTGAGAAAAATCACATTGCCATTATGTTGGAAATGTCTGAGTTTGCTTTTGAAAACACAAAGCTTAATAATACACTCAGACACAAAGTAGTTCTTCCTTCTTTCCCTACCTCTTACCCTCTCTATTATCTGTTTCACATACCCTTTTCGTCACATTTCCCCATACAGACACGCACATGCACATAATGAGAACTCGTTTTAATGTGTTTATGGAATGTAAAGCCTTTCATTTTCTAAATCCTGTCTCTTAACCATTATCTCTCATTGTAACACATAAGGGCGGAGACAGGAGGTATTGTGTGTGGGCGTACAACAGGCTTCTATGCGCAATCCTCTCACAGAAAACGAGAAAGAACGGTGAGGTGAAATTAATCCAAAAAAAAAAGGTAGAGTCTCCAGCGGACGGAAAGAGAGGACATTAATGCAGACATTGCTTGTAGACAGAAGGATACTCTCTACCACAGATCGTGATAATTATTCTAGGTGTGCGTGTGTGGCGAGAGAGAGAAAGAGAGGGAGTAGAGGAGGGAGGATGAAATTGCTTGATTAAGAAAGAGAGTGAGAAAAAGAGAGGGAATGGGGAGGGGGGTAAATATTCAACTAACCGTTTCATTTTCCTTCCTAGAAAATCGAACAGTATAAGATTTGTGCAGATGTGGTCAGACGCACGACTTCCTGTAATAACAAAAGAACAAATTCATCACTTTCTTTGTTCATCTTCAACCATATTATCTTTAGATTTGAAACTGAAATAAATCTGATAATATTTTTGCCCACCAGCTGACAGCAATCTCCAAAGGGAGGCACATTATATTTGTAGATTAAGATTAGCATGCATTTTGGCTTTAACTGCAAAGGACAAAATGGAATTCGCTTCCATGAGGCCTGATTTAATACGCCGCTCTGCATGATATTCATTATAGAATCTCATTGGATGGACACATATTAAATAGACACATTATATCACTAGTGAGGTTACAGTTTGTGGGAATATCTTTGTCCTGGAAAGCAAAAGCAATGGCCCCTAATCCAAATCACTTGACATCTCTTTTACCAGGACATTATATATGCCACTTAATCCGGTCGGGAAAGCGCAGCTTGCTCTATACTATCCAGCTCAAACATATATGTAAGCTACAGAGATAAATGGGAGCAGTGGCAGGCCGAGTGGGTTGTGAGCTGAATTAATGAAGCTCAGGTTGGAGCTTCATCGTCCTATGCTTTCCCACCTTTCACAGACGCTACCAGGGGAATCAATTTGAACAAATACAGAACATATTGTGGCTGGGTTCATTGCAGCGTTAATTAATGTAGCAGACGCTAAAGAAACTCTTGAGTACAGCGAGTCCCAATTATCCAGGGAGCAGCCAGGAGCTGATTTGCCATTTGTTATATTAAGTATTTGGAATTAGTGGAGTCCAGGTGTAATTAAAAATTGTGCCACTTTCACCTGCAACATGTGGAAACTTGTTAATTCCCAACTTTTCTCCCCTTTCCCCCATGATTTAACAGATGGTGAGAAAGGAATAAGGGTACTGAGTGAGAAATAAAAAACATGTAGGCTAGCTGTCTAATGTAAAAGAGGAGCAAAGCTTTAAAAAAGCACAATTTGGCACCACTATTCGGATTAAAGTAAAAGACATGACAAAGATTTTGTTTTTATGTTGTGTATTTATCAAGGTTTATCGTGTCAGTTAGAATGAACCGATCACTATCTTGTTTCTCGCTCGGAGGTTTGTTGCATGGCGCAATGAGCTTTTCCTCCCTACTTTCGCTGTTTGTTTGTTTGGAGTCTGCTTTCACTTTATGTACCAATAAAACAAAACACGGAGGTGAAAACAAAATAGTAATCATTTCGATCAACACGTCGCAGGACTTCGTCCTTAAACGTCTAGGGCGAAAACTGAATTGTATGCATTGAGGGAAATGCCTGCAAGCTACAACATCACATCACAATATTAGGCCTACTGATGTCTGCTCAGCCTGCCCTCGCGCGTAGGTGTGTGTGTGTGTGTGTGTACGCGTTTTCATGGGCCCGGGAATGGCGTCAGTAGGAAGCCGAATTCATTTGAGCATGTGTGTGCACGGTGACGTGGGGGCTCACTGTGAATCATAGGGTTGACATGGAAGACTTCAGTCACAGGTCATTTAGCACAGTGTGATTTCTGTTTCAGCAAAGCACACACACGCGCACACACACAAATGCTTCTGTAAATAGGCTACACCGTGCTTCGAATCTATTTTCTGTACATTTTTGCCTTCTCAAAAATTGTAATTTTAAAGCATCTTACCAGAAGTAAAATCTTAATCTTACATTTAAACTAAACTCAGGGAGCTTTAAAAAAAAAATTTTTTTTTAATTCTGGGAGATCATGGAAAACAAGCAGTGTTGTTTTCGAATGTGGACAAACAAGTGTCCATCAAATCACACTTTGTTTCGTAGCTCTCAAACCGTTTAAAATCCGCAAATACGGCGCTCGCACGGCAGCGACTGTTAGCGTGATGAAGACAACAAGCGAGACAAATGGGGTAAAATGTGCCACTGCTAAACAACACAGGATAGGATCAACAGCACATCTCGACAGAGACCAACCGTATGGTTTGTGTATATATGTGCGATCATCTTCCCAGCTGTTACCTAGCAGTCCAGGATGTTTTGTGATGTTTCTATGGTGATTGTTCCTGTGACATTCCCTGAAATGTCTATAGTTTAAGCTTATCTATAACATAATTATGCTGGCTTGAGAATTGTGTTATTATATTAAATATATGTATTATTATGAGACACTAGTATAACGTACAGTAGCCTATGTCCTCCTAGGTTTTTAAAGCTGCACTACCATCGAGTCGCACATTCAGACGATTCTCACGGGGTGTGCTAACGTAACTTATCTTTTCCAACTGATTGGATTTACAGGTTTCATAAAAACGGACGATAAAAACTCAGACTTATATTGACTAAATGTTCAAATGAGCCAAGACTGTTCAAACTAACTGTCAAGATCTAACGTTAAACAGACACACTAGGCCTTTGATCTGCTTAAATTGCTCTCGCTGTCTTTTTCTATCCACCCATCTAACGTTATAGTACTTTTTAAACTTTCATCAAAGTCTGTTTACAAACTTTACTGACCTCTTACCTATAAATGTCTGTAAATCCAACCCATTCACACTAAATGCGTCTCTATAGCACGCATGGTGTTTATCGTGCAAACAGCCGTTCACAGAGTTGTGATGCTTTAGGTAACGTAAGTTAACGGTAGCCTGTTGTGATTGTTTTTTTTAGGTCTGTTATGAAGTAACGTTAAGTTACCTACCTAGTACAAAATAATTGAGTCATTTATCCATAAAATTTACCGGAGTACGAAATCTAAGTTATATGTCACGCTGTTTATACAAGGCAGTCAATGCTATATTTTAGCGATCGAGCTTAAATTAGCAATTCCCGCCCTTCCCACACTCCGCTTTATCAAACTTCTCTTTCTTTGAGTCTGTCTTTTTCCACATATTCGTTGCCCTCCGGCCACTGATTTGCCTTTTTGGTGATATAATGAGGGCTAAGAAAATAACAAAACCCCCGTTATGCTGAGTTGCTTTGAGATCCGCACTAAATTTCGACAAATTCCCCTCAGACGAAGTTTGTTCTGAATTAGCATCAGCGGCGTGTTTGTTAGGTTGTTTATTTGTCGAAAACTACCTATGCAGTCACAGCCTAATTGACTAGTGAGTTTTGCCTTGTGTAAAATCAGATTTAATCCAAATGCCTTTTCTAATAGGCATGTTAACAACACAAGATATTAGTAAGCAGTAGCACAAACAAGTCATATTAATGAGCGAAAAATATTTTGATGATACATTAATGTGTCAAGAGCTGTGGTTTCAAAAGGAATGTGTATAATTAGGTTTCTCCTGCAGAAACAGACTGAAGTCAAGACTGAGCTCTTGTTAAATGCTTTTATATGAAACTTTATGGAGCACTGCCATCTACAGGCCAGATGAGGCAAATCATGATATAAACACTTCATACTGCCTCAAAGTCTTAATAAATAAAAGGGCATTGAATAAACCTACATTATTTATTCAATTATTATTATATTGCGCCGATTTGACTCTTGATATTTATGAAATTGTATGATGCTATATATGAATTTTTAATGAAACTTGTAGGTGTTTTTTTTACTTTTGTGATATATTGCCATAAAATTCTTATCGTAAAATAAATAAAAAAAACTAAATTGAATGGAGTAAAAAGAGCTTACATTTGTTATGCACCTATTCAAAATTTGCTTATGAGTGGTATAATGTAAATCTGTTGTGCGTGCAGATCCGATATAAGGAAGATAGCCACACTTACTTCCACACTGTTTGCTAGGGGGCGCTGTGTACCTAATCTTGCTTTTTTATATCTAATCTTTATTTCAGAGAGGGATGCTTTGATTTGACATCTGATCTTGACTCTTTTGGACACTGAAAATGTATTATTATGAGAGATTTAAAGTAATATGAATACAGTGCATTAGTGTTCAAACCTTCAAATTTGAAAACTACCATGCAACTTCTTTCTTCAATTTCTAGACCTCTTTTATACTACGTAATACAGCTCACTCTATCCATAGGTCTGATCCCCTGTTCACAGTTATAGTTCATAGATGAAGAACAATCAATATCTGCAAATTCAAATGGGAACAGTAATTCACACAAGGGCTTGTATGAAAACAATTCACATGTGAAAATCATTACATCACAACAATTTACGGGTGGATATTCAAAAGTGCTGGATGAGAGGCGGGCGCTCTGATATGTATGCCTATAAGAGGAAAAACTATTTGTACGTGTGAACCGCCCTTGGGATCCCTTCCAGACACCAAATGAGATTGCGTGACTGAGGTGTAGGATGAACGGACGGGGCTAAAGTGGTCATCAAAGAAGCAAATGCCCAGTAGTTATAGGATTTGTCCTCTTGGCTCAAGCTTTTGTGAGAAAATAATTTAGCTTAATGGTCAGATATTACCTACTGGAAAGTGGCCTATGGTTTGCCACAGTTCACTGTGGTGGATCCAATTAGATGCTGATGACCTATGACCTATATTTAGTCTTTAATTCAGTGTTTGGATTGGTTGAACCTGTTTGTTTCTGTCTGACTCAAACAAATGACCAGGGATTACGGTAATGAGCGATGACCTGCTAACTCCATGTGATCAGCTTACATATAAACCTGTTCCAAGATAATCCATAAATCTTTCAAGTACACTAATTTATGACAAATGCTTAATTGAGTGCATTGGTTTAAACTAAGGAGTTCATGTTTGCAGCCATCATATGTGGTAATCCACACTATATTTGTAAATATTATGGCCTTTTTGATAGCCTATAGACCTCAAAGTATTGGTGCAAACACAGATACTGTAAAGATTTGAATAGTGGCATGTCACTACAGCACCTAATACAGCACTTGTGACTGATAGAATGTGTCAAAGGCTGGTCAGCCTTGGGACAGTGGTTTCAATCTATCCCTGGGTATAGCCAGACAGTGTATATATATTTTTAAAACATCCTCAAAACAAGCTAAGGTATAGGCCTATATTACATTTTCTGAGAAAAGGTAGGTAAAATATATACTCTGAAAAAAGTATTAAAAAGTAGAAGCAAAACTGCATTAGATACTAACATTTGTTACATTTTTTTTTTTTTTTTACTGTTTGTATTATATGTGTCATTTCGTCTTATTGCACTGGCATAATTTTTTGATTGTTTTAAGTATAAACAGTTTGCAGTAAGACAAGATACATCTTACATTTATAATACAATCTATGCAAACATCTTATACCTTGTGTAATTTTGCTTCTGTTTTTTTGTAGATATTTATACTGAAAACACACAAAAAAATTAATAATGTGGTAACTTTAGTTTAAGGTCCATTTCTCACTATTAACTAGTTGCTTATTAGCATGCATGTTACTAGGAGATTGGCTGTTTATTAGTACTTGTAAAGCACATATTACCATATTCTACATTCCTTAATCCTACCCAACACCTAAACTTATCAACTACCTTACTAACTGTTAATAAGTATATATGAGGAGCTTATTGAGGCAAAAGTCGTAGTTAATAGTGCGAATTGTAGTTTATTATAATTATTTATGCAGTTCATTTAATCTAATACTCTTTTAGTCTTTAAATGTGGATTAAAGATTTTAAATGTATACTCAAGTAACTATTATTGTTATCAAAGAAAAAAAAATCAACTTTAGCTGCATAAAGTACATGTCTTCCAGCAACACACTGTAATCATCTCTCTTCTCTAACTGCTTACAGGATTCACATACGACAAGGTACTGTGATTCAAGCCGACGATCTGAATGAAACATCAGGGTCTTGAGAATGGATGTCTCCTCTCATAGGATATAATACATTATGAATCAGGAAACAGATAGTGTCTAATGTCCAATCACACAGACACTGCCAACACGAGAAGGAAACTTGACTTAGCCAATTGATGTAATAGTGTTTGGATGGCTTGTGGCATTGAGCTCTGCCACATGAACTTGAGGCCTAACACGTTGATTCCTCACAACCTGCCGAATGAATATCGTCTGAACGGCAACATAAAAAAACGGAGAGGCAGAGAGGGTGAGTGAAGTGGCAAACAAAAGTCCAGCTGTGAGCCTGTAGAACCAGCGTCTAAATGAAGACGGAAAAGATAGAAAACCAAATGTGTTAGAATACCATAATTTACATTTGAAATGCATCCACAGCATATTACATTCACAAAGCGTTTCATTGAGCCTTCAAATGAGTATTTCTATGGTTTTATTTGTCTGGGTTATTTATTTATTGATGTTTTCCGTCGTCACACTGAATGTCAAATTGTATGGGTCAGGAGCTTAAGCAGTCATGCAACAGCAGGTGGTGATGCTTCTAGGATAGACAAGCTGCGCATATAGACACAAACTGCCAATCAACTGGGGTTTGTATGGTACAGTGAGTGTTGAAACTCTGAGACAGAATCACTCGTTAGACGAGCTCCAAATGTCAAACAAGCCAGACCTAATCTTTTTAACTTTAGGGATGTTGCCCTGTAAGGTTGGATAGGCCTATAATCACAGAGTTAAATCTGTTATTGCTTCACACTCTATAACAATAATTTGATTCTTACTTTTCACCTAATTTGTCTTTATAAAGAAGGGGGGAAAGTCTAGTTATGTTCTTTAAATTAGTTGAGAAATATAGAAATAGGTAGAATCAAATGATGCATTGCAGTGTTCAATTCCTATGTTAAAAGAGATGGCGCTTTTATTCACAGCACATGACTCTCAGAAAGCGAGAGTGGAGGTAAAGGGATTACAGGAGTGATTGCTGATTCCTTATCACGCTATGGAGGGTGATGTAAGGAGCATTTAACAACCAGCTATATGTGCAAGTACGTATCATTATTACCTGACTGAGTGCACAAATGAAAGGTAAACTGGGTGTTTAGTTGCCTGTTCTAGTGGGTTTTTTCCTGACTGATTTTTGTATTTCAGGCATGGTTGTGTAAAATTCAAAAGTGAAAAAATGACTTCCTTTCTGTTCACGAGATGGAATTTCAATTATATTGGCCACATCCACAGGAAGTCCAACTGGAATATGAAATGGAGTGGCAGGAAGAGGAATTTACTGAACTGTAATTGACAGAAATTCAACACAGACAATGCATTCTGGTACAACAGTTAAATGATTAAATATGATGAACTATATAAACTAAATAAGAGGGGGGTTCAGACATGATCTCTATCATATAGAATCTATTTTTTCTTTTTAGATAAGGCCTTGTCAAGCTAACATCTTGTCAAGTCTTGGCAAACTTCACTTATATATTTAAAAATTAAATATATATATATATATATATATATATATATATATATATATACACATCTATATGACTTTTACTTTATATATTACTTTTACTAAGCTATATTAATTTATGTAAAACACATTTTTAATTCTACTTCCAAATTTACATTTGCATCCTGTTTGCTTAATCAATTGGTCATCAAATTCTATTCAAATTTAGGAATGGAATAAGAACTGAAAAGACAATTCCTAATGGCACACAACTTCACATGGCAATAATCTAGAATTTTGCACTGAATATTTAGCATGCTCATTCGTCAGCATCTTTATTAACCAAGTATGAATGGAAGTGTCAATTAGTTGGTAAAACCTCAGCAAAATCCGCTCAACCCCTGAGGCCATCTATGAACACAGTGTACAAAAGACAATAGCGAAAGTGTGACAGCTTGGATCTCAGACCAGGTGCACCTATGCTGATCAGCGTGGTTGAGACAACTCTATGTGAAAAATGTGGCCTGGGGGTGTTAAAAACTAAATGGAGACAGAACTGCTCTGTCAAATGAAATCACTAATTATGACTTCCACCAAATCCCTCAGTGCAGGGAACTGACGGCTCCTTTAATGGGACCATTGGCATAATGAGAAAGAGAGAGGGAGAGAGAGAAACTGTCTAAAAGGGGAGTCTAGCGTTGACTGACATCTTTGATGTCGAAACCAATTAGATTGGGCAGAACGGAGTGGACTCGCCGCTCCCCCTTTCCCGAGTTTATTATATTCTGTCACAGACGCAAGGCTCGATTTGTCAATTCGGTATCAGGTTGTGTGTGGGGCTGACGGGAAGGAGGATGTGGAGATTGACAGGGTTTGGAGGGCCTGGAGAACAAATGAGTGTGCCTGATAATGGGCATTCCACGCACCGTGTGACATTTTCTACCCAGCTGTCCGTGGGCCTGTCTAGCGTTTAAAGAATCGGGCCCTTTGTGCGGCCACTCTGAATGGAGGCCCTGAGCAGTTTCCCAGAGAGGAAACTGAGAGGCTAATAGAGCGGGTGAGATGTGTTGCCAGGTTCTTTCATTATGTCCATATTCCAAGGGTTGTGTTAACGAGGCGCCGCCTCAGGTTGAGGGTAACAAGCTGTCTATCACTCTACAATCACATACATGCACAGGCGCTCACACACACACACACACACACAGAAACACAGAAAGGGGTGTAGGGAGAAAGAGTCCCGGTGCTAACAAGGGCCACAAAAAACACTGATTTTAGGTCTAGAGTTCGGTGCCAGATCAGTTAGTGCTTTTCGATGGGCTTCAGAATTATAATGTACATGTCAAGAGGAAGACACGGCCCACATAAAGCAGAAAGATCCATAGTAGCAGTGGCTTTGAGTAGCGGTGGGAAATTCAATGGGAAATTCTATTCAAGATGTCAAGAGCTGACCTATTTTTGTATGAAATAAAAGCTAACAAAATGCTGTTAAAAATGTAAAAGCTGAGAATGATAGATTTAAAGATGGTAGAATC
The DNA here is from genome assembly GCF_051911475.1 of Siphateles boraxobius. Classification (NCBI taxonomy): domain Eukaryota; kingdom Metazoa; phylum Chordata; class Actinopteri; order Cypriniformes; family Leuciscidae; genus Siphateles; species Siphateles boraxobius. Next base: position 33,466,452 of record NW_027508833.1, on the reverse strand, counting down.
CAATGGACATGAGGAAGCAGTGATTCACTTTAGTGCAGACATTTTGCCTTAAAGGGATAGTTCACCCAAAAGTGAAAATTCTGTCATCATTTACTTACCTTCATGTCAATCCAAAGCTGTTTAACGATTTCTTCTGTGGAACATTAAGATTTAAATCATACAGGAGTAGCTTTTTTGAAAATGTAAAAATGCTGAAAGTTTTCTGTGATGGGTAGCCTATAGGTTTAGAGGTAGGGTTAGTGTAAGAGGATAGAATATAGTTTATAGGTCTATGGAGAGTCCTGTTATGATTTCCTGATTGGTCTTGGGGAGGAAAAATGGACGGTGGTGAAATGAATTTGCAACAGCATGAAGCCACCCCGTATCCAGACCCAGAATTGTTTCACAACAACCCAAATAACCACATATTTCATGAAAGAAAGTAGTTTTTATTTAAATTAAGCAAAAGAAAAAGAGGGGTATCAGATTCAGAAGGGGGTATTGCCAAAACAATCATCATCAGTGTAACTCCTTAACCAAACTACTTTAACTAAAGAAAACAAGACTAGAGCAAAATAAGCTAACTCCCTTGCTAACATGCAGGAGAAAAAGTAAAGTTCAAAATAAATGGCACCCACCTCCCCATTAACCCCACAAATAAATAAATAAATGATTAACAACAAACTTCAAGTAAACCAAGAGAAAAACAGATGAATTAAACCATACAATGAATAATCATTGAAGTTAACACTTCTGCCTTCTAAGTCTCCATCATAATTGTGATCAAAAGAGACTAAAGAGAGAAAACGTCTCGGTTACGTATGTAACCCTCGTTCCCTGAGTAGGGAACGGAGACGTTACGTCGGATGACGACGAATGGGGGTTTCGCTTAGAACACCTATCGACTTCGAGTATTACAAAACGAGCCAATGGCGATGAAATGCCATGGGTCTGCGGAATTTGCATAGCGTATCTCCGCCCCACCGCGTGGGTATAAAGGAGGACGCCGGCAACATGCAGGTATGTCTTCGCTGAGGAGCCGAGACTGAACTCAGGCGTCTGCCCAGCGGTACAGCGGAAGTGGCAGGGAGACGTAACGTCTCCGTTCCCTACTCAGGGAACGAGGGTTACATACGTAACCGAGACGTTCCCTTTCGTAGTCACTCCGAGTTACGTCGGATGACGACGAATGGGGGTCCCCGTGAAATCACGCCACCTTCACAGCTGTCTTCCAGTGCCCTGCGAAAGTCTGATCCCCTTGTCGTGATACTGGCACAGACGAAGGAGTCCTACTTAACACAGGAATACCAAGGTACACTGGGAAGCATATCTCAGAGGAGATATGCCGCAGCATGCCTACCCGTAGGGAGGACTTAAGATACACATATGGCCGGAGGGCTACATATGGGTGAACACTGAAGTGACCAGCCCGAGGGGTGGCAACTTTCAACTCCAGGAGGGCAAGATGGCTTGCCAAGGGAAAGACACATGCTCAAGGAGGCTTACAGTGGAAATACACATGTGGGGGTTACTCAGGGAGGAACCATGCACACGGAGGCACCTAGCCGACGCCCAGGCAATAGACACTGGCGCCAGCGTCAACAGTGCAGGAGGAACTCAGGGCTTCAAAGAGGAAGGCTCACCTAAGGAATAATCGCACGTATCCAGTCCGTGGAGTGGAATGGCGAGCAAGCGAAGACACCTGAGCGGGTCCAGCACGAGAGGACACAGGCTCCACTCGGAGATTATAGAATCTGGCGAATGTGTTGGGTGTCGCCCAGCCTGCAGCTTTACAAATGTCTGCCAGCGAGGCGCCATGTGCTAGAGCCCAAGAGGAAGCCACACTCCGAGTGGAGTGGGCTGTCACACCAAGGGGGCACGGTCGGCCTTGCTGTTGGTAAGCCAAAGCAATGGCGTCCACTATCCAGTGAGACAACCTCTGCTTTGAGAGAGCCTTTCCCTTCAGTCTCCCACCATAACAGACAAAGAGCTGGTCTGAGGTCCTGAAACACTGCGTTCTGTCTACGTAAGCGCGGAGAGCGCGTACTGGACAGAGCAGTGCCAAGGCTGGGTCTGCCTCCTCCCGGGGCAGCGCTTGCAGGTCCACCACCTGGTCCCGGAGGGGAGTGGTGGGAACCTTGGGCACATATCCAGGCCGGGGTCTCAGGATCACGTGAGAGTGACCGGGCCCGAATTCCAGGCACGCTTCGTCAACGGAGAATGCGTGCAGGTCCCCTACCCTCTTGATGGAGGCCAATGCAACCAGGAGCGCTGTCTTCATAGACAGGAACTTAAGCTCAACTGGTTGCAGAGGCTCAAAGGGAGCCCTCTGCAGGGCATTTAAGACCACTGAGAGGTCCCAAGAGGGAACGAGAGGAGGGCGAGGAGGATTCAGTCTCCTCGCTCCTCTCAGGAACCTGACGATCAGGTCGTGCTTCCCCAGAGACTTACCTTGAACTGCTTCGTGATATGCGGCGATAGCGGCCACATACACCTTCAGGGTGGAGGGAGACAGCCTTCGCTCCAACCCATCTTGCAGGAAGGAAAGCACGACAGAGATCGAGCATCTCCTGGGGTCTTCTCGACGAGAAGAGCACCAGTTGACGAAGAGGTTCCACTTCAACGCATAGACATGTCCCGTGGACGATGCTCTAGCGGAAGTGATGGTAGCCGCCACCGCTGGTGGCAGGGAACTCAAACCTGACTCGTCCCGTCCAGGAGCCACACGTGGAGCCTCCAGAGATCGGGTCGAGGGTGCCAAAGGGTGCCCCGTCTCTGAGAAAGGAGATCCTTCCTCAGAGGAATTGGCCAAGGAGGTACTGTCGCGAGGAGTACCAGTTCGGAGAACCAGGTCCGGGTGGGCCAATACGGCGCAACCAGAATGAGCTGCTCCTCGTCCTCCTTGATCTTGCACAAGGTCTGTGCGAGAAGGCTCACTGGGGGAAACGCATATTTGCGTAGGCCCCGCGGCCAGCTGTGCGCCAGTGCATCCGTGCCGAGAGAGCCCTCAGTCAGGGGATAGAACAGGGCGCAATGGGTCGAGTCGTGAGAGGCAAACAGATCTATCTGTGCGTCCCCGAACTGGTCCCAAATCAGCTGAACCGACTGGGGATGGAGTCTCCATTCGCAGGAGATGGGCCGAAACCGTGACAGCTCGTCGGCTGCAAAGTTCCGATCTCCCGGAATGTAGATAGCACGAAGGGACCTCAGGTGCTTCTGACTCCATAAGAGGAGGTGGCGTGCGAGTTGCGACATACGGCGGGAGCGTAGACCACCCTGACGGTTGATGTACGCTACAGTCGCGGTATTGTCTGAACGGACTAGTACGTGTTGACCCCTGAGCAACGTGAGGAAACGGTGCAGGGCAAGGCGTACTGCCAGCAACTCGAGGCAATTGACAAGCAGAAGGCGCTGGGGTCCTGTCCAGGAGCCCGCGGCAGCATGTCCGTTGCACATGGCGCCTCAGCCCGTGGAAGAGGCATCTGTGGAGACAACAACATGCCTGGAAACTCGTTCTAGGGGAACACCGGCCCGTAGAAACTGAGGTTCCACCACGGGGTGAAGGTCTGACGACAGGTCGGAGTTACTGTAACTCGGAGCGTGCCATGATGCCATGCCCACCTCGGGACTCGATCGCGAAGCCACAGCTGAAGCGGTCTCATATGAAGCAATCCGAGCGGCGTTGCCGCAGCTGCAGATGCCATATGCCCCAGGAGCCTCTGAAACAATTTCAGTGGGACCGCACTCTTGTTTAATGGCTGAGTGGAGAAGGCGACCAAGTCCATGCCGAGAAAAGAGCTCCCCTGCACGGGGCAAAGTTTACTCCTTTCCCAGTTGACCCGAAGGCCCAGACGAGCTAGGTGCCGGAGCACTGGGTCCCTGTATTCACAAACCTGGTCTCAGGAGTGAGCTTAAGACAGCCAGTCACCGAGATAGTTCAGGATGCGAACCCCGTGCTCCCATGGAGGAACAAGGGCTGCCTCAACAACCTTGTGAAGGCGCGAGGAGACAGGGCTAGCCCGAATGGGAGAACAGCGTACTGACATGCGCGCGCCCTGACAGCAGAACGTAGGTACGGTCTGAGTCGAAGGAGAACGGAGACATAAGAGTAGGCGTCCTTCAGGTCGATCGCTGCAAACCAATCCTGTGGCCGCACACATCCAGAAATGCGTTTGGCCAGGAGCATCTTGAACGGCAGCCTGAGAAGGGAGCGGTTCAGATGCATAGGTCCAGGATTGGCCGTAACCCACCAGACTTCTCCGGGACAATGAGGTAGGGACTGTTAACCCGGACCTCATCTCGGCTGGAGGGACAGTCTCAATCGCACCCTTCGCCAGTAGGGAGCAACCTCCGCTCTCATGATAGGGGCATAGCCACCGACGAAAGTGGAGCGGACTCCCGTGAAGACGGGAGGAGACCGTGCGAACTGAATCGCATAGCCGAGCCGATGGTTCGCACGACCCAGCGGAACAGATAGGGAGCTCTAGTGCAGGCTCCCAACTGTGCCAGCGGAGTGAAGAACCACAGACGTCCCCCCGGTGGTGCAGCGAAGCGGAAATGACCAGCCCAGACGAGGGCGGCATAGCGGCCCGGTGTGGGGGCAAGGTCATAACCGCACCCTGACAGAGGAGGCCAGGGAAGGACCAGCGTTCCACGGGGGCCTGCTCTGTCAGGGGTCTGGCGACAGAGGGGGACAGGGGCGAAACGGTCCGTGGACGGCACGCCGTGTCAACCACCTCTGGGGCAGAGGGGGAAGAGGAGAGCACGGCTTGTGGGCGGCGCTCTGTGTCGTCCGAGAACTCTGTATGCTCAGAGAGGAGAGAGTCAGTTCTTCCTGAATAAGGATTCTTCCCCAGCCCTCCACCGGGGAAAGGAGTGGCCCTGCTACCAACTCCTGGAAAGAACTGAGTCTCATCTCTGAGCAGCCCATCTCAAAAGTGCCGCTTAACCCGGCGTTTAGCGGGGTGCGGGGCTGGAGAGGGCTGAGGCATCCCCCTACGGTCTTCCAGCCAGGCCCGGGTGAACGGGCGGGGTTGGAACCGTGGGAGGGAGCCTTCGGCGGTGGGCAGACTGAGGGATCTGAGCGGACGGCGGGGCCGTCGGGCAGAATAACCTCAATCTGCTCACGGGCGGTTGAGAACTGTGGGCAGAAGCACTCAACCGCACCGCCGAAGAGGCCGACCTGGGAGATGGGGTGTCGAGCAGACGGGTCCGCCCGACATCTTGCACATCAGACCGGTCAGCCCCAAACTGGTGAACATCACCTGACTCCGAGAGCGTACGGCCACTTTCGTCGCTCGGAGAGCAAGGTCAGTGGCGGCGCGCAGCTCACTGAAGAGCCTCGGGTCAGTCCCGCCCTCCTGCATGTCCATGAGCGTCTGGGTCAGGTAGACCAGCAGAACGGTCATGGGATGCAGTGAGGCAGCTGCCTGTCCTGTGGCACTATAGGATTTCGCCACAGATTACTGTGACGAAAAGAACTACAGGCTTGGACGGGTGCTTAGGATTGCGCCGGGAAGCACTCTGAGGACACAGTAGCATGGCAACAGAGCGTTCAACCGGGGGAACCCCAGTGTACCCATGGGCAGCGGCCCCTGAGGGGAGGAAAGGCGGATGAGACCAACGAGAGGACCCGTGAACTCATCATGCACGTCCGGGAGGAAAGATATTGGGGTTTGCCGTGGACGCGTCGGCGGCCTCACCCAAAAACCAATCGTCCCGGGAAAGCATGGCCATCATCTCCGGATCAGACTCAGGCACAGCCGTATGCACACCAAGGGGTGGCAGCTGTGAAGAGTCGTCATTTCCAGAAGAATCAAGCCCACCTAGTGATGCTGCTACAGACACAGCATCATCCTCTGTAGCTTCAAATGAAAACACACGGGCCACCCGTGGGTAGACTCGTGGAATCATCAGTTCGCTAGCGGGCACCGTCATTAAAGAGGGGGGGCTGGGGCGCGGACACAGAGTCGGCGCCTTGTTCCAGACCAACACCCTCAGGTCACCCTGTCCACCAGCCGAAGATCGGGTAGTGGATGAGGGGACTCTCACTCTTGCGAGTTCACCGAGTCTCGACCTATATATGACGCGATGATCACGTTCCCAGAGAGAACATGAGTCATCCACGAGCGCTGTTCAAGCATGATCAAAGCCCAAACACACTAGACAGCGCTCGTGCCCATCAGAGTCCGATACCAGTCCGCTGCAACCAGAAATGCACGGGCGAGCCGTCTTTAAAAAGACGTGCCGCGTGCGAGCTCTTTTATGAGAGGAGAAAAAAACTCCGCGATGTTGAAGCGCACAGGGAGACACACACACACTGGCAGATCACTGCACAGATCAGCAGGCACTGTGAGCTCGCTGCAGATCGCCGTCACACCAACACCGGAGAGAGAAGCTCGTCTCATAGAGCGAAGTCAGAGATGATTGTGGAGTGAAGAAATATTCTTGGCTCCGAAGCGAAAACATACCTGCATGTTGCCGGCGTCCTCCTTTATACCCACGCGGTGGGGCGGAGATACGCTATGCAAATTCCGCAGACCCATGGCATTTCATCGCCATTGGCTCGTTTTGTAATACTCGAAGTCGATAGGTGTTCTAAGCGAAACCCCCATTCGTCGTCATCCGACGTAACTCGGAGTGACTACGAAAGGGAACTCTACTTCAATAAATAGAACACAAATGAGGAGGACTACTACTACTACTACTACTACTACTACTACTACTACTACTACTACTATCACCACTACTACTACTACTACTACTACCACTACCACTACCACTACTTTCAACACATCAAGTCTGGGGTTAAAGATGACACGTCAAAGCTGTTGCACACAGTCAAGCCACCACCAACACAGCTCTGATGACGGTTGCAGTTTAAATACTCTCCTTCCCCTCATCCAATCACAGCAGGGCATTGATTATTGGCACCAGGTGGAAACCATTTCTCCTACAAAGAGCCCAAGCACAGCTTGGGCACACACAAACAAAATCTTACGGCTCTGGACGTTACAGTCCCCACAAAGATAGTGAACCAGGCGCGCGTGTGTGTGTTCACAGATTTTCTTTTTTTAATATATACATTACTGTAAATCTATAAGCTTCACAGGACAAAGATATTTTTGTGAGATGGACCCTGTTACTTCACATTATAATATTAAGTGCTGCGTTTTAAGCCTGGCCTACAATAATATGCATGTAGTTCAATATTAATGTATTTACTGTACATACTTTAACCATTATTGTTATACTGTATATACACAGAGTATACTTGCACCTTACTTTACATTTTTTACCACATTCACATGGGAATTCATAAATGTCTTTTGGCAAATTGTCTATTCATATGAATTTGTACAATGTAATTCGTAAGTTTTTTCTTACAATCTCCTTATGCCCCACTGACAATTCGCACTGGGGTGGACCTTCATGCTTACATTATGTAACACACACAGCCCTGTCAATGTTGACCATGTTGTCACTTTTCTTTTCCACGTTACAAGTCTCGTAACGAGGGTTCCGTCGTCCCCTGTTTGATTACCATCTGATGTGTTCACTGTACCATGGTACCATCAATTTTTGCCTTAGGAAATTTGCCTTGATGTACTACATCACTAAATGCCGAAATTAGAGTTTGTTTTGGGAAAATTCAGCTCAGCTACATTACTTAACTCAATTTCTCTGCTAGTGTTGTCAGACAGTAGCCTAGGCTACAACAACTGTGAGTATACACACGTACATTGATTTTCAGGTCAGTTCATTCATGCATTCAGAAAAATATGCTTCCTGTGTTGTGATGAAAAGCAACAGGAAAAGATGGTTTGGGAAATCCATTAACAATTATTTATTTAAATAAAATGTAACATTTACTTATAAAAATCATTAAAAGTCACTTTGTCAATTGAGTAAAAAAAATCCTGGTTTATCATTATAGAAATGCAATTAATAAATCAGTATGATGATATCTTGTAGTTACAAGAAAGCATTGCTACTTCAATGAGAGTCAATATTTTTGTTTTCTTTGCCTTCTTCAGCTCTGAGTGCATTTGGGGGGCAACAGACATCCTCTTTTAGGGTGCATTAGGACCTATGAAACATGTACTTTGCCTTGTTTTCTGAGTGCTAAATGCAGAGCTATGCTTATCGCATGAAAGAGCAATAATCAAAATAAAGCAAAACAACTGTGTGTGTGCAAGCACCAGATACACCTTCAAGTTCTACAGTGTTTATGTGTCTAAACAGATACTCCACCTCTCTCATTTGCTTCCTGTACTTTTTTCAAGTCATCTGTGGAATAACAAGGGGAGGGGGGATATATAGTGTTATTTAATTTAATATTGCCTTGTTAACAGTAGGCAATTTTCTGATTCTCAGAACTTGCTTTAAAACACTGTTTGTGCTTTTGAGAATTAGGTCATTCATCCTCAAGTCACACAACCAGCTGACACGTCTTGTTTTCTGCTAGTCGGGTGTGAAATTAATATCCATTTTCAAGCTCAAATTAGACTATGAACTGATACACAAATATCCCATTTTCTCATATCCAGTCTTCTGTGGCTGACCAATTATCATCCATCCCATCCAATAAAGAAACATCAGAATTTATGCCGAATACGTAAGTTTTGAACAAAGACTCTATTAGATCAAATAATGATGAGGTGAAGGGTTAATAAAGCTGTATCTGTTGATTTGGCAGTTTTTGGAGCTTGTTGAGTCGGGGGGAGCAGCGGGTGGGGGGTGCGCTCCCTTTCCTCTGACCTTTTACAGCTTGCGTCCTTGTCACAACATATCTTCTCTCGCCGATGACCTATTAAACTCAGTCATTCAGCTGCACTACTGTCAGTGTGCGTGCCTGCTTCTGCGGACACTAAATTACTCTATCCAAAGTAGGACACGAATAATCCTCCAATGATGTACCTCAACATGCCGGCCAGGATAAATAAATAAACGGAATCTCTGGAAATATTACACAAACACCTAAATCTGCAGCTTTAGAGCATTTGGAGTGGAGAATCATGAAAAGACCTGTCAATCATAACTGAATAGCAGTAATAGTTAATACTTTATTAATTTAATCTGAAAGGGAAATTTACTCCATGGATTGCTGCTAAACAACAAATAATAATAAAGATAATGTGGATATAAATATGAATATAGGCTATACTATCTAATATATTTATATTTATGAATGAAATAGAATATCACATGCAAAATTAATAAAACATATTTAACAGTTTTAAATATATTCATAAAACAGACTATATCATGTTATATTATTAATATAATGCTACTAATAATAGTCTTTTATAAAAATGAATTAAATATATTATATTATATTTCTATCCATAAAATAATATAACATGCATTATTAATGTATCAGTTTAAAAATTCATGTTTATAAAATAGACTACATCATGTAATATTAACATAATAATAAAAGTATTTTATAAATGTACATACAACTACTATATAATATTGTGAAATAGGCTAATATAATCAAATTAAAAGTTGAGTGGACAGCCTCAACTTTTAACTTTTGCTAATTCCTTATTCTTGAAAAACCCCTGTTTGTTTGCAATCAATGTGTGCACCATTTTAATTGTCTGACAAATATAACACAGATCGATTTCATAAGGATAAACACTCTGGGCAGTCAAATTTCTATCCTTTAGTATCAATTTCTATACCTCATCTCCACCCTCTCTTCCCCCCTCCCTATCCCTTCTGATTGTGCGGTGACTCGCCCTTCACTGCACCGGCTCGGCCTTTGCTTGGCTCCTTCTCTTTTTTTCCCCCTGTCAGAGTTTGCGTGCCGCTTTATAATGTTTTCATTGATGTCAAGACCTTGGTATAAAACATGACTAGGACTGCACTAATTCTCCCTGCGGTCCCCTGTGTCTTCCCCGGGCTTCCTCCTTCAGCGAGTGACACAGCTGCAGGACTATTTACCCTACGCCTTATTTCCCCTTTATCTTAGATGTCCCAGGATGTCAAAGGCTGTGAATTTAATATTGATTTTATAAAGTACTTTTACTGTAACATGTCAGCTTGGATTAGGCTCAAGCGCTCCACGGCTCGAGCAGTGAGCTGGGTTTGCACGCAATGTGGCTTTGCTGGGCCTCTCACCGAGCAGCTAACTGGAGCGAGTGCTTTATTTATTAAAGCGACAGTGTGCTGTGAAAGCAAGGACAGCACACAGCTCCCAGCGATCAGGCCATCTTGTGTACACAGCATTGGTGCTTTGTGTATACATTATGCTTGGCGACAGAAGCGAATCGGAGACATTTCCTTTGCTGATACGTAAACAGAACGATGAGTTAGTAGATTGTATTAAGCCCCAGTGACACGGTCCTGAAGCAGAGAGAGCGGAGCCCTTTACACCTTGTCCTTCCCCCAGCCTCGTACCCTGCTCGCTCCCCCCTCAAGGGTTGACGTGAGTGAGAGATAGCGAGGTTTTTCCACACCACTGATACTCAAAATGTCAGCTTGGTGATGTCTGCTTGTTACCACACTAACTGTATCAACACATTCCCATGATCCAACACAAACAGCAGATCCCGGGGGTGCGTGTACAAAAATATACTGGGGAGACTCTTACTTGCTCCTTATTACTCTTGAAGAATACCCAAGAGCTTGCGGGCGAATTTTATTGATGTGTTACTATAAACACACCTTTTATACAATTTGGAAACTACCTATTTTTTGAGGTGTCAAATTCTCTCGTATGTTATGAATCACATATATTTTTCAGAATCATTTAAGGAGATTTGGGCAAGTGTGAATAACTTAATACAGCGTGACTGGGTTTATTTTTTATAATTGCAGTGAGTTTTTCTGTAATGTTTTGTAATTGCCATCTCAGTTAAGAGGCTTCTGACGGACTGTGTTAGCCCACCCATTACGTGAACTTCAGAGTTATTTTATAAAAGGCTACGTTGAGAAATTGTAGTAGCCTATGCATCAATGGGTAAATTGTGTTGAAATCTACTCTACTTCTGTAAATCACTGACTTTGATGTATGACTCTGACTGCTGGTAGCTTCAGTAAAACTGTATCTGCTTTAAAACGTTCTCAGAATAAACATCATCAGCAACCCAGTTAATACTGAGAAAAATTAATACTAAAATTAAAATATTATTTGGGAAATCTTTTTTGTGTCTATCAAGTTATTTATTATATTACATTATTACATTGTTTTCTACTCATTAGACTCATTACTACTCATAGATTTATTTGAATTACCCATTTATTTATTTTTATTAATTTTAATCTTATTTTTTTATTATATAGCTCTAAGCACTCCCTTGCAGCCCCCCTTGAGTCCCTGAACCTCAGTTTGAAAACATGATTTACAACATAAAAAGCATGCTGTCTAATAATTTAAATCAAGGAAAATTAAAACTTTGGCCTTGCAGATGAAAGTAAGTGGACTATACAAATAAGATCAATGACATAAGGTTGTCTATGATTAAAAAAAGAAGGTTGGTTTCATATGGTTTAGATTTTTTTAATATGATTTTCAAGAAAGATTTAACTATTATGATCCTTAATATTAAATGTCATATAACCATCAATTAAAAATGTATAACATATTTTTCTTATACCTTGAATAGATGCACACTTTATTTTCTGTACCTTGAATACATTTTCTAAAAACTTTAAAAATATATTTTATTGTAAAAAATATATTTTACAAATATCATGAATTATTACATTTGAAAATTTCGTAAAAATTCAAAATCACATGACAACCTAAATGAAACTTGCATTGCCAACAATTTTAAATAAAAATTGGTCAAATTGCCTTCTCAACATACAGCAAATCTTTCATTAATATAGGCCTATATATATATCTAAATGTGCAACATCTGAGTAGAATATAAAAACTATTTAATGCCACATTGTGTTTTGTTTCAAGCAAAAGTTTGGCGACAAATAAAAGGCGCAATTTAACAGTAAATTTCGTAGATGATACCGAGTTTCACACTTGGCCAGATGTAAGCCGTACACCTCCTCACGACGGCGCTGATGGAAACAGTGTTTGACAGACACCCTCGCATCAACAATGGAGCAGAGAAAAAAAGGAGAGAGGAGAGATGTCCCCATGCCCTCCACATTCTGTGTTTGTTCTCTGGAGCATGTTGTATTATAAACACATCCAATTTGGGAAAGCAGACGAGGAAAGGAGGGGTGCTGTTGGGAGCTAGGCCGCTCTTCGCTTACCCATGCTTCATTACTCCGTAGCCCAAACTGTTCACCGACCCGCTCACCCTGGATTGCTCCCATGGCATGGGGAGACCAACACTGCCTAATAAGGGCTTGAAGTAGGGAAGTCACTGGTTAATCCAGGCAGGAATTCCAGCAGGGCATCATAGGAGTTGGACAGCTCTCCATGGCATGAGCTCTGATCCGTAATTCTTCCCTTCATTAGCATGGGGCCTGAGGAATCTGGCAGAACAAATTAATCCACCTGCAGACCCCCCTACCATGCTAAGACTCTCCATCTTCACAGAGGCTGTCATGGAAGGCACATTAATGAGGAGATCTCGAAGAGTCCCGCATACCTTCAAAAATGAATCATGGAGAGAGAAAAAAAAGAAAGAAAATCACCTAGTGAAACTTCTAAGACGGTCCAACATATGAAGTCAATCTCCACCATTCACTCGACCAGAATGGGGAAAAAGACACATCTAGTATCCAGCAGAAGTTACCAGTGACCCAAGGGCCTCACCTATAGAGCCCCTCACAAGCCCTACCACCTGACAGGCCAGCTAAAACTCTCAATATTTTATTAAAACAATTAAGCCTCCCTGGACAGATGCTCCCGTTGACAGAATCACTCACTGTTGAGCATGTCTGCACTGTAATCTGTTGCATGATTGAAACCATTAAAAGAGCATGAAAACAATTGCCCTATTTGCACCGAGTCTTCACCTAGCCCATCGCTCAAAGCCACCCATGTCATTTCGCATTAATGGAGCGACTCACTTTTGGCTGTTTTTGTAGGTGAATTTAACCACATCACACATCAGGAAAAACGTGTCTCTGTAATCCCCCGAAAGCTCTTTAATAATGTAGTGTAATTCACGGAAGACAAGACCTAAAATACAGCACAATGAGGGAAATGACCTATGGTTGCGAGAAGCAAAGGAAAAATCTAATCCCATTAGAAGCCCGTTGATCCTGCCTTAACAGAGAATGGTATTTCTAACACTTGCTGATCTGGAGGTCTGGAGATTATGCACATCACTTTGTTTTCACAAATGTGCTACGATGGAAGGGCTAAACACAAGTTCAAAACCTGTACAACAATATATTGTGGTTGATTAGCACAAAAATGAATTTCAACTCATCCTCCAAAATTCTGGGTTATAGTGAGGCACTCACAGTGGAAGTGAATGGGGCCTGTTTGTAAACTTGCTGAAATCAATCAAATACTTACTGCTTCAATATAAATATAATATGTGGGTCAAAATGATTGACAAAATTACATTTCTAACTACCCTCTTCTTCGTTGACTGTAACCTGTAATATTACCTGTAATATTAATTTAAGGGTGTATACTAGTATCTTTTGACCAGCTGTTATACACATACTGATTTTTCTGAGGCCATATGTCAACAGAAGTTCAGAAATTTCTTATTATTATACTATACTTGACTAATAGTATTTAAAGACTATGGAAAAAAAGAATCTTTCTGTTGTGTCCAAGATGATGGTCGGCTCACAAATTAAAATGCGAATACTGAAAGCACATGACACCTTATTTTAAAAGCCAGATTATCCTGAGAAGTGCTTGCAGACTAGTGGAGCGAACTTAACATGACCTCCACCTCCCCCAGCAGCGTGCGCCCCCATCACTCCCCAGCCATGCATGTGCAAAGGGAATGGTCTTAAGACGAGTCCCTATATATAATGCATAACTGTGTTGGGCCATATTTATGGAGCATTTACGAGTATGCAAGCACATACCAGAAATGTCGCTCCCCTCAGACAAGCGGCAGCTACATTTGTCAGAGTTGTACAAACATGGTTTGCAAAAGAATCAAATTAAGCTGGGAGGGGAAAAATGTATGTGCACACATTAATTTGTGTCATGAATTTATTATGTTTTAAGGAACAGCAAGAATAAGTCTGTCTTTGCAGACAGCTATGGGTTTCAGAAACAAATTGTTCAGTGTCAGAAAAAGAGCTCTGGGAATAAATGTTCCAAAAACATTTGTGATACATTTCATGCATCAAATGTCTAGTTCCATGTCAGTGAAATTCTCATACTTGTTTAAACAATGAAGAAGAAAAGAAATATGGGTAGGATAACATAAAAGACGAGAGATTTTGCTGTTGCTAATGGTTACCTATACTAGGACAAACACATTGGGATTGGGTTATTCACTATTAGTTTCTAGGCAACATGTTTCTGGACTGCATTTCAACCTGTCACACTAATGTTCTTGAAGCAGACAACAAACATATACACATAGCGCTTCCCTGTCAGGGGTTAATAAAAACAGCATTAGTTGCATTGGATTTTTTTAAACAGTATATTATGAACATGAAGTGGAACATACATATATACATATATATATATATATATATATATATATATATATATATATATATATATATATATATATATATATATATATATATATATATATATATATATATACACTGTAGCCTATATTATAATTCTTCTTTAAAGGTTCTTTGTCAACCACTTTGATCGCATTTCAAAAATGTCATGCCCCTTACCATAATCGCAAGGTTTCAACACTACTAACTCAACTCAACCAAGCATCATCCTTTTCCATGTTCAAATAGCAACATTAAAAGCGAAAGAAAGTAAAAAAAATATATAAAAAAGCATAATAGGACCCCTTTAATGTGCACACTCCTTGGCTTACAGCCTAATGTCTTGAAGCAGCATCTATCAAGTTAAAACAGGGTTTAAGGGGCCGTTCGAATAGAATGCATTTTTCCATTCCACTTTGCTACTTTTCCATTATTTTTCAATGTAAACACGCACTAGACAGATGTGTATGACCGTTGCGCTCGCATCTTGCGTCTTTTGCAGCGTCTCGCGCATGACACAACATTCTAAAAAATGGCGCACAAGTTAAAATAAGTTCCAACTTTTAAAAGATGAGTCTTGAGACCTTGCGCTTTTTCAAAGCAAAAACCCTTTCTGTGTGAACCAGCCCGAAGGGGTCAAGCAACATATAGTGCATCAAGACAAATCCTCCAAAGGGTTTCTGAACATATCCTGAGCCATCTGGTGAGAGACGGATTGTTTAGAATGCAAACAACTAGAATGTTTCTGACTAATCACAATGGTTGAAATAAAGAGTTGAGTCTGCCATGTTGAATCTTTAATTGGTTAAACACATAGAAAAACATATCTCCATCATTCTTATTCACTTGCTCTGTATGTGTCTTTCACTCATATAGGACAACTCCTATATGATCATTAAATATTACCAATTTCCCTTTTGCTTTTTGTGAGATGTACACTGGCCCATATCCTAGATTCCCAGAAGAAATAGACGATTGAGGAGAGGGATGGCTGGTTTACTGTTGGTAAAAATCTTCCTCATGGTACGGTTAATCCAGGTCTTGACATCCTCGAAATCCCAGCTTCCCTGCTGGAGAGAGACACTACAACCACTTAAGAGTCAACCACTTAATCTGAGGAAATCCACATATGTACTCTAAAATATGTATTTAATAACATTGGCTAATCTCTTTAATAATGAGTTAACCCTTGTCCTGCAGTTGCTGGGCCGTGCGGCTTTGTGATCTTTGCTGGGCCTGAACTGTTCTTTGTACACGAACATTCTCAGAGTCTCAATGCAGACAGACAGTGAATAGTTAGTCATATAAAAGCAAACAGAACATGAAGAGATGCATTTTATTTGCGAGAGCACCGGGATTGATCAGATTTTATCATTCATAATGATAAATAACATGGTTCAACATTATTTTGGGCCATGTGCTTTACAAAAATCTTCGTTTTAGCGACATTTTATATTATTATATTTTAAATATATATAACAAATAGATAAATAAATAAATCATTTGTTTACTATCATTTATCAGTATACTAACTGTTGAACGTGATATTGGATAACTGTTGTCATATTTTTGCATTTATAATAGTCATTTTATTGGACAAACAAGACTCTGAATGCACTACACTGTATGTTAAGGATTTCTGAATCAGGATTTTTGATTTATTATATATTTTACTTTAAGAATCTTCATTCCCTGTATATTTCATAAGCACGGTCCTGACACTTCATGCTATTAAAATTAGTCTGGTCTTTTAATTTAGACATTTTGACAAAATATTAAAGCTCAAATTGTAACAAATTAAAGCTAAAAGGAGTAAGCTAACATTGCCTTTGGAAAAAAATTATCTCCTTTGTCTTCAGGGAATGTGCAGGTGCTAACATGCATGCCTAATTGACTAGATAAAGCAATTAATTATGGAGGAGATGAATGATCTCACTTTCTTTGGTCTGCTGCTTAAACCTCAATGGCGATGCAGTTGCATATAAAAACCTTGAGTGAATTACTTTTTCTTTCATTTTCTCAAATGCTTTGCAGTGAAATGTTATATATCTGGTCATTTAAACTGGTCATTGGTCTGATGTCTCTCTGATAGCGCACCGTAACCTTCATAGAACCACTCTACAGCAACAAAATACACGACCTTCTATCCAGAGACGGTTGCTATGAAACACATTTTTTTCCCGTAGAAATCATTTACACGGCACACAAATATGTGGACAATTAACCCCTTTTGTTTTCATAATAAATTTGTATATTTAATGGGAGCTCATCCACATGTGCTCCACATGCTCGAAGAACACAAAGCGGCAACATTGTGCAAAGCGCAACGCCCCATCCACTGCAATCATGCCCTGCTACCTGATTTCAGCACAGAGCCAGAGAAGGAGGATAAATTACCCCTAGCACAGCACAGAGCCTTAATTATAGCCTTGCAGACAAGAGAAAGGCTCATTGATGTGTAGATGAGGATGGACTATGCATGTTGCACTGAAAGAACCCATGTTTTGGTGATTCTCTATCAAAAGAACAGCTGGGTTGCCATTTTCTCTCAAATTAGATTTCACCAAAGCAATGCAATGTGAAACTAAGAGACGTGGTTTCAAAAGTTATTTTTCTTGTTTTGTTGAGTCATAAGAGCAACAGGAAAAGTCGATCTCGAATTATGTTAGTTGGCAGAATCGGGAAAGGAAGCAAACATCCCAATCATCTTCGCTAGGTTCAAAGGTTGAATTGAAATGCTCTTAAATGAGACCATTTTTCAGCTCAACCTTTTCAGACCCGGCAGCAGAATAATGTTCACAGAAAGATCCAGCTCTTGCATGCAACAACGTGAATTAATCATTTTGTACATTCAAACGACACAAGCGGTATTTAAAAAAAGAAACAAAGAAGTAAATAACGCCGACCCAGCAGTGGAGGAGTTTTTAGGTTAGTTGTTGCAGCTATAAAGTGAGGGAATGCTGGGTGAAAGGTGTTACCTGTGTCCAGAGACGTGGTGCTGTAGTGTAGGTCCTGGTGATGGCGGTCCAACCTCTGTGTTTGTTTTCAGAGCGATTGTGTGGTGAAACATTGAGGTTATTGATATCCCAGCATGCCTCTGAGTGAAAAAGGCTCCACCCAATAGTGAACCCTGTGACCTGAGGGTGATGAAAAAAAGAGACCCCCCCCCCCCCCATCCCATATCCCTCACACACACACACACACACACACATAAACACACACACACACACACACACACACACTTATTTGTTTTTCCTCTATTCCTAAATGAAGGACTGTGTCTTACTGGTACGACAGCGTTTTACCTTTGCAGAGTGTCAAATTATATCACACATAATGATTAATAATTTGTTTGGATGAACAATAATGCTCAAATAGACATTATTCAGCTTGGTAAATAACTACAAGACTGGATGAATGGCATTAAATGTAGTAAAATCATTAAATAACTCCAGCAACTTACAAAGTCATGCTAACAAGACTAAGGAGCATCTATGAAATGGCGCATATTTCCAAAAGAATGTTTTCAAGTGATTATATATGTTAGCAAAACTTTAGACAATCTGACAGACGGGAGGAAAGAAATCTGCAATTCTCTCATGCCTTAGTGCCACTCTCGCCCTGGATCTTTTCACATGTCTGATTAGCAGACACATTTTATCACTCTGCAGACAACTCAATTTTCATTTTGGGAGGGGAGACAGAAAGGGTGACAGCCCAGTGCCTTTAAGACGGCTCGGGGACCCCGGTGAGCCCAGCGCTGAAGCTGATAATTAGACTTCCCTGAACCACAGGTCAAAGAGACAGAATTATTTGGCCTGTGTAGACAGCAATTTCCTCAAGCCACACGAGATGAGATATCACAAGCTGTTATACATGTGCACCAGGAAGCCTCGAGAGTGGGGTCAGAATCAATCCTATTCCCTACAGAAATTTGTATATTGAAAGGGCAGCTAACTAGGGACCATGATCATTTAATTTGACTTCTTTCAGGGGACCGTGTTCCTCAGCCATCAATTTCAAGGACTAGTTTGCAGCTCTTACATAGCCTGATAATAATAGCGAGGGTTTTTTTTGTCTGGAGGAGAGAGCTCTTCATCTGGGTTGGTGGTCATGTCGGTTAAATGTATCAAAAGTGACAGAATATAATGAAAAGGTTGCTGTCCCCGGTGTAAGCTCTATCACTATCAAAAAAAGAGAGTCTGGGGCTTTTCAGAGGTGTGTAGGAGTGTGGGATCAGGAATGCATTACACCTCTTTGGAAAGTCTTAGGATGCACATTCATGACGAACATTTGAACACTTGGGTTAAAACTCCCATCAAACATTGTTTTATAAATGGCTTTCCTCTCTAACTGTGAATTTAGAAGACACATTGAACTACTATTTACATATTCGTGCGCCTACGCTCTTAAAAATAAAGGTTCCAATAGGGGGTTTTCGTAATGATGCCATAGAAGAACCATTTTGGGTTCCCTAAAGGACCTTTCAGTGAACCTCTTATGAACCATTTTTTTGTGAAGAACATTTTAATTTTGATAGTCCACTTTAGACATTCTACTATGGTAACTTTGCAAATACATGTCAACTATCGGTCATTAGAGTATTAGACTGTCTGCTTAATATCTACTAATTTATTTTGATGGTGCCCCAACAGACAATCTACTGACTATTGCTGCATCCCAATTCATTGGCTGCATCCTTCAAAGGGTATATTCAAAGGCCGATTGCATCATTGCTGCGTGATGAAGGCTCCTTCATCTACCGTGAAATGAAGGATGCAATAGATGAATCCTTTGCAGCTTTGCCTATACCCCAGAATTCTTTGCTCTCCACTTTTAAATGCAAGAATTGGGTTTCAACATACTCAAATATCTAATACACAAATGTAAAAGAAAAAAAAAACTTTTTTAAAGTAATTCAAATGTTGACATACCTTGCTACAATTATATATAGTTTATACTCTTTATTATATAATGGACCATGGTGGACATATTTAGAAAGTTTGTAACCTCAGACAGTGTTTGTTTTCATACAGTTTAATATAACTTTCAAAAAAGTCTAGTACAAAGGTTACTGTCACTCATCAATGGCAGCTGTCACAGTTGCTAGGCGACAAATCCTCCGTAGGCTAGACCATCCCATTTAACAACACTCGTTCCAACCTTCGTGGTCTTCGAAGTCTGCATTCTTTAAAGGATGCAGCCTCTGGATTGGAACGCAGCTATTAAGTAACTTTGCAAGTATGTCACGTTATTCTACAATCTTTAAGCTAACAGTCTAATACTCTAATGAAATGTATTTGACATGTTAAAAATTAATGAGATAGTTGACATGTAGTTGCAAAGTTAGTTAGTAGAATGTCTAAAGGATACTATCGAGCTAAAGTGTAAGCCATTTTAATAATCTAAAGAACCTTTTCCCACTATAAAAGAACTTTTTGTGCAGTAGAAATATTCCATGATGTTAAAGGTTGCTCTTGGAACAACAGATGTCAATAAAAAAACAATATTACATTTCATATGGAGCGTGATACAGTCTCGCACCTGTTTCACAAAGATGAACGGTAGAAAGGGGATAAAGTCGTGGCAGATTCTTCAAGATAACCTTTACTGAAACGCTGTTTTTTTTGTGAGGCAGAGGCTGTTGCAGTGGCTTGGAATGAAAACAGGGACAGCTGTATAATTATACTATTTTTACTGTTGGGAGCTTGGTATGTGAGAGGAGAATTAGCATCACACCTGTGCATAATTGGCTAAATTAGCTTGGATAATGCAAACTCTGAGAAGCATTGGACACTGGGGGAGGAAGCACTGTGTCTCGAAAATTGAGGGAGTTGTTTGGTCTCCCTCTGGAATTTCGTGAAGAGAGGAAAATCATTGCCTGTAATCTTAAATCTCAAGTCAAAAGAGCATTCAAGGACCTCCTTGTAAGTGTTGTCAAACAATAAGCAAGTCAAGACCTTGATCTGGGTCTCATGGCAGGACTGAAGCACTGGAAAAACTGACATGCAGTCCAGCACTTATTTGTTTTAATCCACTCCAGTGAATCTATGAAGATGTTGTGACTGCCAGCCAGGGCAACACAGGTTAGTTTACAGGTGCATCCAGTGACTGAATGCCGGCTTAATGGGGGGAAATATGTGTGTGCGCTTGCTGGAGTAGGAGAAATCTCTAAAAAAAAGTATTGTACCAGATGTATTAATCTGTTCTTATTACAGAGGCCAATGAGTTAGTAGACTCACCCTACAAAACAAATGCAGTTTTCCAGATGACATCCTGACATAACACAGCAGCAGTTAGTGGTCAGATTTGCTCAAAATCTACCATGTGACAGTAAACTGTAATATTTCACAATACTTTAAAGCAAGTCCACACAAAATTAGTTTAGAAAAGTCTAAAAAATAATTGTAAAAAAATGAATGCAAATGTACAGATATTGCTAATTAAAATGAATTATTAATGTCTACAAATCAATATTCTAAACATAGTCTATGAAAAACGGGTACGCTTTTAGAAAATGTGCACAATTAATATTGAACCTTTTGACGTTTTACTGAAAAGATGGTTCTCCAAACTATGCCTTGTTCTTGTGTAGACATCATAAGATAAGGATCTTCAGGAGATGAGATCCATGTCAGATTCAGAAAAGGGAGCTAGATCTCAAGCGGACAGCATTTTGAACTGTTTTGATCTACTACCACCTACTGGTTAGTGATACTGATGAAGTATCAACTTCAAAATCAGGTGGTTTAAAGCAGCAAACATTAGGTGAAAAGCAGTGGTTACATAAAACAAATACTGGAAATTTCAAATGGCATGGCAAAAATGGTCATAAGAAACTAACACTAGTGACTTGATAAGCCCAATGTTCTTCTCACATAATTATTTGTAAATGATATATGGAGATTTTATATGGTTATATATATGGTGGGTTTTTTTTCGTTCCCCCCAAAGCTGGCACAAAAGCTGCATCTGAAGCAGCATATGACACAAAAAGGTGCATTTACATAGGGGCATTTAATGCTGCACAGGTAGAATAACTGCATTTACAGGGGGTTACAATTGCAGAAATAATGCTGAAAAACTAATGAAACAAATAGTTAAATTATTAATATATAAACAAAATTAATAAAATATTACATTTTAAATAAAAATTAAAGAATAAAAAATGTCATGGCGACTGCAAAGTTTAAGGCAGCGCTACTGTTGCATCTCATGTTAACAGAACATCATGTTTTTATAAATATTACCAAAGTTTGTGGTTTCTGTGATCTATGACTATTAAAAAATATTAAACAATCAGAAAGTTTTAAATAATTGATCTGAAATAGCCAACATAACCACACAATGTAGAGCTATCACTTACTGTCAATGTGGGACTTATACCTCATAAACCATATTTCCACAAAATCAAACTTCAAAAACTTCTCTTAAATTTTTTTTTTTTAAAAACTCTTACTTTTATTGTGTAGTTTACTTTTATTGTGTAGAATAAACGGAAGCTGCGTACTGCGTGACTACCGCACCACAGAGACCCTCCCACAGGAAATCTCAGTTTTGATTTGAATTCAACCAACCAAACGCAAGCAGAGGCGGATTTCCACGGCCAGAGGGAATTTTGAATTTGTATCATGCTATTTACACACACACACAAATTACTATAATATACTTGTATTAAAAACCCGACTACATAGGAGTATGTGTTTATATCTTAAGGAGTGAAAAATTAGATGAAGGTCGTGAAAAGTGGGTCTAATGGCGGTTACTGAACTAGCCAAGCCAGTAGCAACAGAACGCTAATTAAAAAGCTCTTTAAATCGCCATTTTAATATTTCGTAAAGTTTTACTTCATGGACGCTGCCTAATAACAGCTACACAATAATGAAAGCGATGAAAGAGGAGACTACTGAAATAAAACAGATTAAGGACGACAAAGACCTCAGTAAGTTGCTTTTCTTCCAAGTTTAACTTACGTGGCAAAGAATTTCTTAGTCATGATAATAACAACAATCAGATAAGTACCTAAGTGTTATAACGTTAACGTTATAGCAGAATATATCTTCACAATCTCGTCCACTGAATTTAGTGTCTGTCATTTAGTTTGTAGTCTTTGTAAAAGGTGCGACAACATTCCAGAGAAGTATGGAGAGAAGATCACCCTCCAACAGCACAACCTGACTGTCCACTACTTCTGTCTGGTGAGCATGAGAAATCGCCAAATTACATTTAACTTTAGTCTTTGAGTTTTACAGTTGTCTGAGTGAAGTGTCTACTGACAGCTCTTATTGCAACCATGGCCATCGACGTCTCTTACCTTTTTCAGACGTTGATTGTGTGTATTTGTGCAATACTTTTCATTTTGGAGTCTCTTTTTTCATTTAGACTAAAATCGTATCTATTCATTTTCCACAAAAACTGTCTTTATCTCTTATTGTTAATTTTTTGTTGTTGTTTTTTTAATCTATTAAATTTTACTCCTGCCACTACCCCAGTTTAATAATCAAAAATAATCTACCCTTGATGATCACAAATATACTTGGTTATTTCTACATGTTCTGTGTCAGCCACGAATCTCTTATGGTAATGTAGAATATCACACCCTGCTTATTGTATTTAATTCAGACTGTTTTCAAACAGGAAAGTTGTTAACTTCTAAATCTAGTTAACAGCTTTATTTTTGTATTATGTAGAGGAATTGTAGAAGGCATCACCAAAATCATAATTCATGCATAAAAGTGAGTCAATT
The DNA here is from genome assembly GCF_051911475.1 of Siphateles boraxobius. Lineage (NCBI taxonomy): Eukaryota > Metazoa > Chordata > Actinopteri > Cypriniformes > Leuciscidae > Siphateles > Siphateles boraxobius. Next base: position 33,443,153 of record NW_027508833.1, on the reverse strand, counting down.
ATTCTTCTATATAATTTTACAGCTGATGTCCAGTGGAATATGTCAGAGAGGAGAGGAGGATGAAGATGTCCATGGCTTTCTCGTGGATGACATAAAAAAGGAGATCCGTAGATCTTCGAGGCTGGTAAATACACATTTGACTGTTGACGTGTTCCATTTAACACTGCAGAAATGTGATTCTATATCATTGCTTGACTTGCAGAGGTGCATGCACTGCAAAAAGGTCGGTGCATCAGTGGGGTGTTCCATCAAAAGCTGTCGGCAAATGATCCACATGCCTTGTGGAGTAGAGCAGGAGTTTATTTTCCAGTTTACTGACTTGTTTCCGTAAGTGTCTCTTGTGATATGCAAAATTTGAGTTAAAAAAAAGTTCAAAAGTTTGGTTTAAAAAATATATATATATATATAATTTAAAAAAAAATGTAAGTAGTCTCTTTTGCTCAGCACAGCAGCCATAAAGTGGTGCAGGCAACTTTTATCATGTTTGAAGTGTAAATAATAGTTCTAGAAGTCAAAAGCTAAACATAGGCTATTAACAAACTTCACCACAGTTGCATGACTTCAGCGTCACCATCACTAAGCTCTTTAAGTTTCAGTTATAGTAGTTGTTAAAAATATATTTTACCCCTGCACCACTTTATTATTCCAGTCTTCAGTGTCACATGATCCTTCATAAATCCTTCAAATATGCTGATTTGGTGATCTTTTTTGTAGGACCTGTGATCTTTTATAACATTATAAATGTCTTGACTAAAGCAAAATCAATTTCTTTCAATATTTCATATTAATGACACCACACTTTTGAATGTTAGTGTAATTTCCTTAAATTTTTCCAATAATTTAATTCTTCAGGCTTCTCAATTTGGTATTGATGATGGCAATTATTTGCAGGTCTTTCTGTAAAAAACATGCACCTAGTCAGTCCTGCATCTCCAGCCCCAGTCTGCCCCTCTCCTGCTCTGTCTGTCTTGAGCCCATTGAACCTGTCCTCTCCTACAATGTCCTCAAGTGTCCTGCGTGTCATGGAAGCTGGTTTCACAGGGATTGTGTACAGGTAATTGTGCCACAAATTCAAACATATCAAAAGATGAAGATCTGGAATTAGAAATTTAAGTCTGTTTCTTAACTATTATGTTCCAGCATTATGCACACAGTGCTGCCATGTTTTTCTACAAATGCACACTATGCAATAACAAGGACCAGTTTCAGCAGGAAATGCTCAGAATGGGAATATATATACCAGAGCGGTAAATACAATTTATTTCCTTCTAATATTGATTTGAGTGATTTAAAGGGCACCTATTATGCAAAATTCACTTTTGCATGGTGTTTGGACATAAATGTGTGATAGCAGTGTCTGTACACAACCACCCAGCAGTGATAAAAATCCACCCACTCCTTTTTTTTTAAATCCCCATAAATCATAAGCAGTGTCTCCCAACGACCTGTTTTCAGGATGTGGCTTGAGTGACGTCACTAAAGCCACAGGCCCCGCCCACGAGTGTTGACAGACACTGCCGTTCTAACATAGAACCGCCCTGATCAAGTTCACAGCGAGTTGTACACATCCGCCATTCTTGCTGCACTGACGAGAATGTCTCCCAAGTGTTGTCGTGTAGCTGGATGTATTAATCCACATAGCTCTGTTTATTTACTGGAGCGATAGGCCTAACATTATTGATCATGGCAGTAATGAAAGTGAGAGCGTGCACTTTATTACAGATCATAGGAGTTGTTTTACGGATATACAGTTTACCAGTGTATTAAGCACCCCCTGAAAAGGTGTGTATAATATTTGTTTACTGTTAGTTGTAGCGAGTGTTTTTTGTACTTCGCTGTGTATGTTGATAATAAAGAAAAGGGAGAGGGGGAGAGTTTATGGATAATACTTTAATGCGGACTTGACTTCTTATAACGTTACAGTGTTTATTCAGCTCTTACAGTGATTTTCTAGAGTGAAATTGACGCTTCATCTTTTGTGTGATGTACAATAAATTTCATTGAACTCATCAGTATATTTTTACAACATTCGGACGCGGTCCGCTACAACAGGGTTGTACTAATAGTGGATAAAAGAAAGATGGAAAAACAAGTTATAACCGTAATTAAACTGGACTATACCTGTTCAGTCTCCATACAGCATATATTATCTGGCTCTGTGGGCATCATTGTCCGACTCCGGGTCGAAATGAACACGGATACTGAGAGTTTATGTTTTGATATTATCATCCCGTGAGATGATAGATTGTCCTGACACACGTCCTGCGAGCTCGTGAGGCTCCGCCCTCTGGGCCGGCAGCAGCTGCTCATTTGCATTTAAAGGGATACACACTAAAACGGTGCGTTTTCTGAGCCTCAAAAAGTGACAATTTAAACATGCTGTAGAAAATTATCTTTTGGGTATTTTGAGCTAAAACTTCACATACACACTCTGGGGACATCAGAGACTTATTTTACATCTTGTGAAAGGGGCATAATAGGTCCCCTTTAAGTTTGAGTGAAAAATATATTCTCATTGGCTTGGACTGCCAGCAGTGAAGTATGAATGTGTGTATGTATATTTATTTATATATATATATTTGTGTGTGTATGCTTTTTCCCCCCACATCATTTTGGTATCACAAGACAATAAGTTATAAATATTTATTCATTTTCCATTACTGTATATGTTAATATATTGTATATTTTTCAGGGATGCATCATGGGAACTAGAGGAAAATGCGTATGGAGAGTTGTTGCAAGTGTACCAGCACTGTGATGCTGTAAAGTGTCTTAGTCACAAAGGTCGTAAACACAGCTCACAGTCAGGGTAATTTCAGCATTGTATTCAGTCATTCTAAAACAATGAAATGGATTGTCAGGTTTTTTTTGAAAAGGATTCTAACTATCATTAAAATGACAAACGCCTTTACTTCACAGGTTGTTTGAAATTGTTCGTTGTAAGTTGTGTGGATCCAGGGGAACTCATCGAAAGTGCTCCAACATTAGGCTTTACGACACCGACTGGGTTTGTGTTGACTGTAAAGCTGCTGTTGAGGAAACCAGTAAGCTCTCTAAACTATTGTTTAATATCTGCTTATTTTGTAGAATTATTCCAAAGTTACATACTTCACCTTTTGTAAACTGCCTTTTATTATATGTTTGTTTTTTGCCAGAGTCAGTGCAATTGCCAAACCATGTTGAATCACCACTGGCTATAAGGCAAGAGAGGAAGAGGCTGTTTAAAAACATCTCTGACCTTCACTCTTCACTCATCACTAAAAGGTACTTGCCTAATCAATAGAATCTGGGTTGAGTTGGAAATATTCTGGGTTGTTTATAAATTCATGTCTGGGGACCATTATACCATAGAGGCTGTGTGCAGCTGATTATCACAGAAACAATTTCAGGCTCATTCCATCCTTAGTTAGCCATTGTACAATGATTGTAATGTGACCTTGAGCTTTTGGAAGAACTCTGAATAAATAAAAGTATTACTTAGATTATTGAATTCAGTTTCTTCACCACCGTCAAAGTAACACTTAGACCCAACATCCATTCATTCCGTGGGGTTGCAGCACTCTAGCAGAATCTGTTTCAACGTGCACACACAGACACACACTGAAGCTGATCCATTGAATCATAATTTTTGCTTTATTTTGAGCACCTTTCCTGAAAATGTGAAATATTCCTTGTTTTCTAGGCAGTGTGTACCAGCCACTTCTCCAGAGGTCTTAATGGATCTGGCCTGTCAGATATCACTGCAAGAGTCCACAGAGGTGCTAGTGGGAGATAATGATGGGGTTATGGAAGCAGCTCTGCAGGTTCTGCGGCAAAGTGACTTTAATCCCTGCTGCGCACTTTCTGTGAAATTCTCCAAAGACAAACTGAACAACAACATTAGGAATCAGCGTCGCTTTCTCAGATGTCTTGTTTCGAAGCTGCAGATGTCAGAAATCTTTGAGGGACCTGATGGAGTTAAAAACCTGGATCTGAACTCAAAAGGTAGAACAGATTCTTTAATTCAAGCTGGTTTTAATTTCCTTTTCTCGAAAATGTACCATTCCTGACTAATACAGTGCCTGACAACTTAGGTGACCTTCAAAACTAACAATTGTTGTGTGTGAACAGCTCTGAGGGATGATCTCTACTTTGAAGTCGGCAGTCTGTTAGCCCTCTCTTTGATTCACGGAGGTCCTCCCGTGGGCTTCTTCTCTCCAGCCCTCTACCGTAGTCTGTTCAATTACCCCACAAACTACAGGCCTACTTTACAAGACCTCGGAGACACTGATTTTGCAAACAAAATCAGACAGGTGAGTTATATTGTTCTTACATTGTGCTTTAAAACTGCTGTTGCATTGAGACACATGATTACAATGAACCAAATGGTTGTTGTACACCTGCTAAACCCTGAATGCACTTTTAGATTGCAGAAGCAAACTCAAAGAAGGAGCTGAGACATGCAATGCATTCAGCATCACAATACTTGGAAGCAGCAGGCTGCTGGCGAAAGATCAGCAAACTCTCTGAAAAGGACGTGTTGGTGGAGGATGTACTAAATTTCTACCTGATCATCAGACTACAGCTGCCTCTGCAGAGGTTGGTACAATAAAATGAGTATTTACATATATTTTAACATTTATAAAACAATTATACATATTTGATTTAGTATGTGTAAGAGCCGTTATGCTCTATTTAAATGTCTGTTGTAGTTCCACTGGGAAACACTGGGTGGAGTATGGGTTTTATTTTGGTATACAGGTAAAGCCTAGTTCACACTACATGATTTTAAGCCCGATTTGCAAATCGTTGAGCTCGCCGACAGGTCAGGGTGTTATCGCGTGCAAATCGCAGGGGGTTTAGCAGCCGATGAACGCTGGCCAATCTGTTAGTATGAAAGAGCCAACAATGCATCAAAGACCCTCGCAAACGTGTCGCCGAGCCTAGAAAAATATCTAGCATGCTAGATATCCAGAGCTGTTGCACAACTCAATCTCACTGATGTCATGAGCAACAGCCAATCACAGCAAGGCATGAGTTAAGGTCACCGGGTAAATACGTGATTCTGTGTCGTGTGGTGTGAACTGCTCAACATCTTGAACACTCCTGATTTCTCAAGAGCAAGTCATGTAGTGTGAACCGCACAGTTCAGCCCGACGTTTTAAAATCATGTAGTGTGAACTAGGCTTAACCACAGAGCAAAAGACGTCAGGTCAGGTGTAATGAATGAGGGAAGCAAACAATTTTTGACCGTGTCAAGATCATGTAAGGACATGCTAACTGTTGATTGCAATGCGTTTGAGCATCAGAACTGAGACAAATAAAGTAAATAAATGCAGTACTGGACTGGAAGTGCATTTGTTTGGAGCCACGCGTCAGATAGCCCTAAAAACACCTCTGACAAGATGGTCATTTGTCGCTACAGTATGAATGCTTTAAATGTATTGAAAAAGCAAAAACATTTAAAATGTTACAAAAGATTTCTATTTGTAATAAATGCTGTTCTTTTTGAACTTTCAATCCATCTTAGGATTCAAAAAAAATTCATTTACATCTATGAATTTAGCAGACGCCTAAAATGGATTATAAAAAAAAAATGTCATAGAGCCAGCAATATTTGCAGTATACAATACCACATGTATTAGAAAGCTAGATTTGGAAACAAGCTAGAGCAGAGGAGAGCAAAGCATTTTGTTTTGCTTTTGCATTGCTTTAGTATCACTGTTTTCACAGAAATAAGCAGCAAAACTGTATTCATCATTGATGAGAAATGTTTCTTGAGTAGCGAATCAACATATTAGAATGATTTCTGAAGTCAAAATGATCATTTTAAAATCTAGTAAAACAGAAAACACTTATTTGAAATGGTAAGAATATTTCACAATATTACTTTTTTACTGTATTTTTTATCAAATAAATGCACCCTTGGTGAGCATAAATGACTTCTTTCAAGCGTACAAACCCCAAGCTTTTGAATGGTAGTGTTTACACGTATATGTTTTACAATACCAATTTTTTTCCACTCTGTAAGTAAATGCTCACTTATTTGCTTGTTTATATTGCTAGATTTCGTGAAGGTTTGAGGACCCTAGGACTGTTTGAGCAGGTTCAGATGTGTGCTGAGTCTTTCTATTCAGTCTTCTGTGGGCCTGTGGAGAGGCTAACGGCTGAATCTGTCATGAAGCTCTTTACTGCCCGCTTTTCAGAGGAAAAAGAGCAACAAGCAAGAGAAAACACAACAATAAACTATTGGAAACAGTTTCTGCATGAGTGTGACGGTATGTTCGCTACAAAATATGTTATTGTATTGTATGTTGGTAGAATTTAGTTTCTTAGGTATATCATAAAATCTATGATAATAGAATATGACATTAAAGTCCTCATCAAATCCAAATTGACCGTATTTACTTTAGCACACATTACTGGTCTTAAGGTGAACAATTAAACTGTGCAAGATAATACACAGAACTTTTTATTTTGTCATGGTAAAGTTACTCCGGTCTGGAATAGCATTCCGTCAGTTTGGAACGCTTAACCAAAAGCATTAGTCTGCTATGAGCGAGAGATGGTGCAATAAAATAAAACCCTGCCCTCAATTCAATATTCCGACATGGAAATACGTGATAGCACTGAAGTAAAATCTGTTGCTTCTTCCGGTTTACGGGGACTTTAAGATGTGTTAGAAATCAAGCTGTTTTTAGCATGATCTTAACCCTTTTCTCGTTTTCCAGAGGGTCGGTGTGCAGCATCACTTGAGGACATCCTAACATTCGCCACTGCTGCAGATTTTGTTCCGTCCATTGGATTCAAACCCACTCCGTCTATTTCATTCTTCAGCTCACCAGACCCCTCATGTGCCTTTCCTCAGAGCCACTGTGATGCCAATCATCTCATTCTGCCCATACTACCCTCTTATGAGCTCTTCAAGAAACATTTGGATTACACAGTGTGTCAATTCTCAGTTATGCAGGACATTTAAAAAAAATATCTATTCCTAAATGGATGTTTCAGTAGATTCATGGTGTGCAGTTACCTAGTGATCTACAACGATGCTTAAAGTCTGTTTATTGGGGTTAAAGAGTATTTGGTTTATTTATATATATATATATATATATATATATATATATATATATATAGGGTATTTTTCAGCCTAACTCACATTAGCATTAATTGATCATAGTTGCTCCTCATTTTATTTCAGTAGCCTGATAAGCCCAGGTATTGCTAACTTTTCAGTGATGATTGACAGCTTTGCTTTGAGCCATTGGGGCATCAACTACAAATCAATACATGTTCTACTATAAAATCTTAGAAGTGATAAGATTGTCTGTTCTTTGTATTTTCAAAAAAGCTTATAAGTGCATGCATTAACTTGAATGTGAATCTCATAAATGGTCTAGGAGCTGATTTTTCAGCCACACACTTTTTTTTGTTAGTACCATTTCCAAAGATTAAACTCTTAGTAGATAATGTTTTGTGTTCTTCTGAATAGCATTGTTATTTAGCAGTGATTTTGTTTTTTCATACAAAAACAGTTCACAATAACAAGGTTGCAGTTTCCTGGTAGCCACAAGATGGTGCAATTGCAAGTTCTTTTCGCCCAACATTAGTTGTTAATGAGTTAAATGACCTTACTGTTTGTGCCATAGAGCCATGTTAGAATCATACAAAAGCAGCTATGCATTTGTTCTTGAGTAGTTTTTTTAATATTTTTTTCTCCTGATGTAGTTTGAGAATGCATGATAACTTGCCAGCTCTATGTTCATCATAACTTATTAAATTTTTTACTTTTGTTACCCTCAGTGATTCCCCCTTTGTCTTTATTAAATGTTTGTGGACCTTTAATTGATGGCATATGTTTAACGAATAGTGTATTTTTTCAACCAGTCTTGAGACAAAGCATTTCCCAATAACTCATGCCATTGATCATCTGTGAGCGTGCGCGTGTTTGCATACTGACAGCGGTTCGCCGGTCGCCACGTCACCCTCGCAGTCGTCACTGCATAAACAGTAAAGATGGCGGCCTCCATCCGGGAAAAACAGACAGGTCTGTACATAAATTTGAATATATATTGAAACACTCAGTGCTGTTGATATTAATGATTTGTACGCGTTTTTTTTTTTTAAAATAATATGTATTTAAAAATTTATACAATAGTACCGAATACATAACAGCTGAAATTGTACAGTCCTGTCAGTGTAGCTGTGGATGCTAACCGTGTTGTTCATCTAGCAGCTGGTTAACATCAGATGAAAGGACTATTAACCTGCATGAATAGTTAAAAGAAGCATTTGTGCTTTTATGACTACGTACAGTCAACCAGCTTGTTTATGAAATCTACAGATCACTTTTACCTTTCAGAATGAACCCATAATTTGATTTGACAAGCTAGCTAAACTCACTCATCGAAAACTATTAAGCTTAATATTTTTTGGTAGAGTGTATAATCATGGTTAAACTTAATTACATGGGTACCGTTTTTATGATGAGGTTATTATTTTTATGGTTGTCATTTATTGATATTGACGTTCGCTGTGCAGCTGCTACTATGTAAAATGTTATTCGTCTTATTAATGAACATGCAGTAGATAATTTGTTTAAAATGGACAGCGTGTGAACATTGCACAAGTGTTCGCTACAAAAATTGTATTGTGTGTTGGTAGAATTTAGATTCGTATGCATATCGTAAAAAGTATGATAATAGAATATGACTCTGTAAAATTTTATTCGTCAAAGTTTATATTCAGTAGATAATTTGTAGTTTAAAATGCATAGGCTAATTCTGAGAATGATTTGTTTCTGGTATAATACTGCCAAAGTATGTAAGTATCAGCAATTTATCTTTTATAAAAATAATTTGTTTATGAACCGAGTCCTTTAAATCACAAACAAGTACATTTGTCTGTTTGTGATATTTTAAATAGTGATAGAAGTTATTTCAAATATCAATTTTTCATGTTTTTATTTTCAGCTGCTCTGAAGCGAATGCTTAACTTCAATGCGCCACCCCTGAAAAACACAGCAGCTGAGCCGGTATGGAAGGTAAGTCTACACAACAAACACCTTGGGTTTTCCTCATCCACTATGCAGTGCTTTTTAAACATGACTCAGAGATGCTTTTATAGTTATAATTTGCATGCATTGCACACTCACCCTGTGCAATTCTTGTTAGGTACTTATTTACGATCGCTTTGGCCAAGACATCATTTCTCCTCTGCTGTCTGTGAAAGAGTTACGAGACATGGGCATCACTCTGCACCTGTGAGGACCTCTAAGACTTTTTATTTTTAAATCAGTGATTTAATTAAATTGATTGTTTACATTTTGTTTTGTTTCCTGTAGTTTGTTGCACTCAGATCGCGACCCCATTCCAGATGTTCCTGCCGTTTACTTTGTAATGCCCACAGAGGAGAACGTTGACAGGATATGTCAAGTAAATATGTTAACTAAACAACTGAATTAGTGTTTTTATCAGTCCCATTCCAGGACAATTTGTGAAGATCACACAATTGCAAAACTAATGTTTATTTTCATCATCACAGGACTTACGAAACCAATTATATGAGTCCTACTATTTGAACTTCATCTCCGCAATCTCCAGAAGCAAGTTGGAGGACATAGCAAGTGCTGCTCTAACAGCTAATGCTGTAAACCAGGTGACCAAAGTAAGTCAAACACATTTATTCATTGTGAATGTTAGTTGTAAATTAGATTCAGAATTTTGCTAGAGCTTTTAACTCCTGCTAGAGCTCTATGAATTCCTGAAGAAAGGCAAATAACACTGCTTATTTTTATTATGCAGTTCAAATATTAGACTGTTCTGTCCCTCCTCAGGTATTTGATCAATATTTGAACTTCATCACACTTGAAGATGATATGTTCATTCTCTGCAATCAAAACAAAGAACACATCTCCTATCATGGTGAGCTGCTAGACTGTTTTCAAATATTAGTTTTTTTGTGTTTGTATTACCAATTAAATCAATAAACAAAGTTAATAATAATGCTACTGTTCTGTCCCCTCAGCAATTAATAAGCCAGATATCATGGACACAGACATGGAGGGCATAATGGACACAATAGTGGATAGTCTCTTCTGCTTCTTTGTCACTCTTGGTAAATAATGACAAATATTTTTATCCTTTTATGCACATATACTGCCATGCCATGTTTGGGGTCAGTAATATATTTTTTTTAAAATGTTTTAGAAAGAAGTCTCTTCTGCTCACAAATGCTGCATTTATTTGATCAAAACATAACAGCAAAATTGTTCAATATTATTACAATTTAAAATAACTTTTTTATTTTAATATATTTTAAAGTGTAACTTAATACTGTGATGACAAAGGCTGATGTTTTTTAGCAGCCAATCTTAAGTTTCACATGATCCTTCATAGATCATTCTTATATGCTGATTTGCTGCTCCAAAAACATTTCTATTAATATCAATGTTGAAAGCAGTTATTTGACGAATAGGAAATTTAAAGGACAGCATTCATTTGAAACAGATTTTTTTTGTAACATTATTTATGTCTTAACTATCACTTTTGATCAACGTAATGCTTCTTTGCTGAATAAAAGTATTATTATTTAATAAAAAAAAAGAAATCTCACTGACCCTAAACTTTTTAACAGTAGTGTATTGTAAATAATGACTTATGAGTTAGAAGCATTTATTTTTAAAGATTTCTGTGCCACTATTAGCACCGGTTAATGATTCACAATCACTCCCTCTGTCTGCCTTTGTTTGGCCAAACATGAAATTCCCACCCCTATTTAATTTGTTTGTTTACGCTCTTGAGGTGAAACAGACAATAAATTACTTCTAGATGTCTGCATATTAAGCTGGCCTAGGACAAAATATTTTAACATCCGAAAAAAATGATGCCCTTCACCCTTTAAAGATGCTTTAGCACAGAAATGGAAAATACTACATTTTTTCTTGCTCCCTAAATCTTATGTGCTAAGACACAATCCTTTCCTCATATTGGGATATTCAGTTCTTTATAATCCATCTGAACTGTAATAAGGCAGAGTTCTTTCATGGTACATGAAGTACTTTACTAAGACCTGATATTTAATCATAATTAAAGAGACGTTTTAATACTAATTCTCACATTACAGCCATTAGTTTAACTCTCAACTGTCATAAAGAACCACTGGGTGGCAAAACATTCCTAATGTTGTTCTGTATATTGCTCAAAGGACAAAAACATTTAGATATGCATTGAATATTTCATTTAGGTCTATTTACATACCACATGTCTATTAGAATTGTATACGGCAGAAACTTCACAATTCAAATTAAGTACATTGATCAAGCCTGTATTGTTGTTTTTGAAATGTGATTATGTGTGTCTTGGGAGCCTGTGAGCAGATATTTAATGCAGCCTCCTATTGGCAGAACAGTGAGCTTTCCTGTTATCATAGGTGCTGTCCCAATAATCCGATGTCCAAGAGGGAATGCTGCCGAAATGGTAGCCGTGGTAAGAGACCCACTGCTCTGTTTTTTAATGTTCCTCAATTTCTTTTTAAACAGACCGAGACACCGTTGTTTACTCCTGCTCAGTAAAGAGGGGTTTACGAATTCAGAAATAGAGTATTATAGAATGGCTGTGGTCAAATGACCACCTCAACCCCTACATAATCTCTTTGTTGCAGTGCATTTGTACATTTTATACTCTAGTTTATGTGCACAGTGTGCAAACTGATACAGTCACTTAATTCAGTTTCACTGATGGTCCAGAATTCTTCTTTGTTCCGTATGTGGGACTCAGTCCAACCTTGGCTCGCTTTCACTAGAGTGCTGAACTTTTAGATGATTAGTTTCAGCGAAAGAATGTCTCACTGTAATATGAGACAAAATTAACACCTGTCGCTCAGGTTATTGGATTAATTTATTTTATACATGTTGTACAACTCGTTTCTACTGGAAATATTAGTAATGTTGATTTAACACTTTTTCATCACAGAAACTTGACAAGAAACTGAGAGAGAATCTGCGAGATGCTCGTAACAGCCTGTTCACTGGAGACACCATGGGCACTGGCCAGTTCAGGTGGAGACACCCCCAATGCAACTGATCTGAAGAGAATATGTATATTAGTTTTAGCCATAAATCTCTGTAAATTATTTAGTCTATTTATTATTGTTATAAAAGATAATCCAAGACACAAATCTTGATGGATGGACGGATGGATGGATGGATAGACAGACAGACGGATGGATGGATAGATAAACTAACAGACTCTACTATACTAGGACGTCTTAAGAAAGATGTAGAATCTATGTCTATGGATGTTTTGGGTCATAAAAAACCTCCCATCTTTCCCTCCAACTCTCCCACAGCTTCCAGAGGCCGCTGTTTGTTCTTGCTGATCGTAACTTGGATCTAGCAACTCCTCTCCACCACACATGGACGTATCAGGCTCTCATTCATGATGTGCTGGTGAGCAGAACCTAAAATATCCTTACATGACCCACAATTAATACTCCTTTTTTTTCTACTAGTGTTAATGTATTTTTTTTCCCTAAATGGAAACTTCAAATAGTTCCAAGTTGTGGCATATGGAAAGATGAAGTTAATGCAGTTATCATATTTATGATAAAGGGGTTTCATGCAAAGGTGGAATGTACGTGCTGGGTTGCTTTTTGTGCCAGTGATCATTAATCATTTAGGTATTTTGTTCCACCATCTCAAAAGTGTTTTTCTCACCCCCCTGTATGGCAGCAGTGCTCTGCCATGCTAAAGGGAATTTTATTATATGTACAGTGCTGCTCAAAAGTTTACACACCCCTTGCCGAATCTAAACAATTTTAACAAAATGCATGTTATTTTTTATTTAGTACTGTCCTGAATATGATATTTTACTTAATAGATGTTTACATATAGTCCACAACTACAAGACAAAAAAAATGCTGAATTTATAAAAATGACCCCATTCAAAAGTTTACACACCCTTGATTCTTAATATGGTGTGTCATTCCATGTCTGATCCATGACTGTTTTTTGTTTTGTGATGGTTGTTCATGTGTCCCTTGTTTGTCCTGAGCAGTTAAACTGCCAAATGTTCTTCAGAAAAAAATCATCCAGGTCCCGAAAATTCTTCAGTTTTCCAGCATCTTTTGCATATTTGAACCCTTTCCAGCAATGACTGTTTGATTTTTTCACACTGAGGACAATTGAGGGACTAACACAACTATTAAAAAAAGCTTCAATCATTCACTGATGTTCCAGAAGGAAACGCGATGCATTAAGAGCCGGGGGGTCAAAACTTTTGAACAGGTTGAAGATGTCCAATTCCTTTTCATTTAGTACTGCACTTCGGAAGCAACAGAAAATACTAACATGTTTCGCACAAAACTTTTTTGGAATAAATACAAAATTAGGACAATTTACCTTGATCATCAAATTCAAAAAGTTTTCACCCCCTGGCTCTTAATGCATTGTGCTTCCTTCTGGAACATTAGTGAATGTTTGAACCTTTTTTTAATAGTTGTCCCTCAATTGTCCTCAGTGTGAATAGATGGATCTCAAAATCATACAGTCCCCTCTAGATAGTGTTCAAATATGCAAAAGATGCTGGAAAACTGAAGAATTTTTCTGAAGAACAAACAAGGGACTCATGACCAACCATCACAAAACAAAAAAACACACAGTATTAAGAATCAAGGGTACGTAAACTTTTGAACGGGGTCATTTTTATAAATTCAGCAATTTTTTTTTTCTTGTCAACTAGATGTAAACATATTTTAGGTAAAATATCTTATTCAGGATAGTACTTGATAAAAAATAACTTGCATTTTGTATGATTCCTCTTTTTTTGTTAAAATTATTCAGTTTTTAACAAATTCTGCAATGGGTGTGTAAACTATTGTGTAGCACTGTATATTTTTTATTCAGAGTCAAATGTTATTGGAGTATATGTTATTTTATGTCCTGTATTGTGTTTTGATTCAGTTCTGTTGCCTTGCCTAACCAACATTATGCCCTATATCAGGACTTCCACCTGAACCGGGTCAGTGTTGAGGAGTCTCAAGGGTCAGAGGCCAGCCCAGCAGGAGCTCGACCCAAAAAGAAAAACAAGAAGAGCTATGACCTCACTGCTGCTGACAGATTTTGGCAAAAACACAAAGGAAGGTAAATATCTACTGTTGATAAAAATCATATATCCAAATTAAGATAATTATTGTTTGTTTAACAAATGTTTTTTCTTTCTTCAAACATTTAGTATCTGTTATAAATATAATTCCATTCTGATTTGAAATCTATTAAACTGATGACTGTGTAATAATGTGTCTGATGGAAGTGCATTTGACTGTTACTTTTCTAAATTTTGCTAATAAGTTTCCATAGACCTTTATTCTGTCCTAGTTTTTAGATAAGTGATAGTTCACCCAAAAAAGAAATTTGTCATAATTTACTCGGCCTCATGTCATTCCAAACTTGTATGACTTGTATTCTTTCTTTTTTTTTCGTCCATACTATGGAAGTCAGTGGGCAACAAAACAGTTTGCTTACCAACATTCTTCAAAATATCTTTTTTTTGTGTGTGTGTGTGTGTGTGTTCCACAGAGAAAGAAAGTCATACAGGTTTGTAATGACATGAGGGTAAATTATGACAGAATTTTCTTGGGTGAACTTTCCCTTTAAGGACATTTAATAAACCAACTGTACTGGAAAACGTGTACATGCTTGATAGGAAAGCATTCCTAGTTGTCTTAATTCACTCAACTGGTTTGTCAGATTACACAGTATTCATTAATATTTAAGAATGTTTGCTAATGTTTTTAATTTGTGCAAAATTGTTTTGGAAACTGTTTTAGTGTCATTCCTGCTTTAAGGACTGTATCCAGCAGTTTATACAGATTTATTTACAACAGCTTAATGACACTTATTTTTAGCCTCCTCTGCAGAAAAGCATTTAATTGATTTCTGTGCACCATTTCAGTCCGTTCCCTGAGGTTGCAGAAGCTGTGCAGGAGGAACTGGATACATATCGAGCCCAAGAGGATGAGGTTAAACGCCTCAAGAGCATCATGGTAGGTTGATAAGGCTGATGCTAAATTATATATGAAGGAATTGTTGCATGCTGGTTAACACGGATAAATGTGGTTTTCTTCAAAGGGCTTAGAAGGGGAGGATGATGGAGCCATTAGTATGTTGTCAGATAACACTGCCAAACTTACCTCAGCCGTCAGGTAAGTTCCTTGTACGATGAAGTAATCGTGTATTTTCGGGTGGTGTATAATCGTGTGGTGATGGCGCAGTGGATAAGACACATGCCTTTTGTGTGAGAGACCTGGGTTCAAATCCACTGTGAGACACCAGTGTGTCTCTGAGCAAGACACTTAACCCCTAGTTGCTCCAGAGGCGTGCGACCTCTGAAATATAGCAATTGTAAGTCGCTTTAGATAAAAGCGTCAGCTAAATGTAAATGTAAATGTATTTTTGCGTAAAGTACCAGTATGCTGTATTGAATATGTTAATTATTAGCATGTGCATATTAATTTGGATGGATTTTTTTAAATGCCAGAAATATAATTGAAAATATTTATATAAATAATATTAATATAAATATAAATTACAAAAACACTATATAAATAATATTTATATAAATTATAAAATGTTTTGCTTATGATTTAAAATCTGCTAAGGGGTCATTACATGTAACATATATATATTTAAACATATAAATGTGTCTTCTTTTATTGAAAAATTAAACAACATTTTATTCAACTTTTATAATTACCTTAATCTTTAAACAACTGAAAAGATAGTGATCAAACTACATTTAATAAAAAATCACCCGTCAAGTTTATAATATATATTACATCAGCATATAAAAGTCAAAAAGTTGTGACATTTTTCACTCAGTTCCCTGATCAGTCTGATAAAATTTTAGCAAGTGAAGAATACATTTATACTCGTGTGCTTTATGTATTATGCACGTTATCGTCTCTAACAGACAGCATGTTGAAGCCGTTCAGGACGCCATTTTCTCCCTCTTCTCGGAAAGCAAGGATGCATTCAAAACCTCTGGTAGTGTGTTTTCCAGGAAACACGTGTACTCGCTTGAGCTTTGCTTCTCGTAAATACTACTTTGTATTGTGAACTATATTTTATGACATGCATCGATGTTGTGATATTCAAATGATGTGGGTTTGAAAACGGATGGATAACATTTTAGTTAACATATTTGAATATATTTAAGTTTTTATTCAATTATGCAAATGAAATATATCATTATATAATCTAATTGCATCCAGTACTTGCCTCATATTGCATAAGAGCTGTTATACATATGTATTAGTCATTGCACTCACAAAGGGCCTACCGTTGAACCCCTGCCTGACCCTACGCGTATAGTGTAGGATAACAGCGTGCTCTTCTCTCTCTAAACAGTTCTCTTCCTGAGCTCCTGGAAAAGAAGAGACTGATTGACCTCCACACCAATGTTGCCACAGCGGTTTTGGACCACATCAAGGTCAGTGCTCAATGAGATAAATGTTTTTCATCTCTTAGGTTACGTTTTCTCAGCATATTATATTATCTCTGTGAGGTAGAGTTGCATATTTCTCTTCTAAATTTGCCTGTCTGTCTTTAGAGCCGTAAGCTTGATGTCTACTTCGAGTACGAAGAGAAGCTTATGAGCAAATCCACGCTCGATAAATCCCTGCTGGACATTATCAGTGATCCTGATGGTGAGTCTTCCTTGTGTTAAACATTCAAGGCTAATAGTCTCATCAGTTCCATCTCAGATCTGTGATAATGAACCTTAAGCCCTATTTGGACAGGATTAGTTTCATACAGGGAGGTGAGGTGATGAAACATTTACCAAAGCTTGTCTGTGATTTTAATCTTGTCCGAATTGGCCATATCAGTAATATTTCAGACCTTTTCTGCTCCGCGTATTCTCATGGTGGTAAAGATTACATTAGGGCTGCACAATTAAACAAAATAAAAACTGAAATAGCAATATGACTTATCCAATCGCAAAGGCTGTGATGTAATTAAATAAGTATATGCGTTGGTTTTTTCAGAGTGAAGTGCAGCACTGTGTTCTTTCACAATTGAGCAGCTCATGATCTTGTGTTTTTAGTTTCTCAGAGCGACTTGGTTGGCAGTAAATGCTGCTCCACATGAACTTTGAGTTTGGGTCACTTATTAACATGCATTTGAGAAGACAACATGCATTTTCCCAAACTTGTAATGAGTGGTTCTAAAGCCGCTGTTGTCAACAAGAGAAGCTTTAAAAGTTCCCATCTTAAATATAATATTCTTTTTATTTATTTATTGATAATAGTAATTTTGGTCTCACTTTATATTAGTGTGCCGAGGCGGTGTAGTAAAATTTAAAGTAATCATTTGTTACACTAAACTTATTGTGTACATGCATGTTTTTACATTGTATTTATGTTTAAAAATACCTGCATATAATTACGTCTGTAATTAATTTCTGTAATGATATCTATAATTGCACTGTTGACTCTTCCCTTACCCTTATACCTACCCATACCACCAAACCTGTCCCATTTTACCCGTATCCCACCTCAATAGGAGCACACGTGTTTTGCAAAACAGAATGGACACAATAAGTACATTGTACTTATGTTTTTTTATGTAAGTACATTGTAGTTAAAGACACTCAATATAAAGTGTGACCATCATTTTTATCAGATTTATCCCCATATCATGCAGCCCTACATTAAAGTGTCTTTTAGTTTTACAATTCCCTATAGAAATGCACACAGGTAAAAACAATCCCATGTGAACTGTCATGTAAATAAATAACCTGGCGAGCCCTGCCCAAAGCCATTGTAAAATATGCATATTGGTGACTGCACATTAAGTTGCTACAAACCAATAATAATAGTGCTAGGTAATAGTAATAATATTGATGATGACAATAATAAGATCTTTGATTAATATGTGGCTTGGCAATCATGACAAACTACACATTCTGCCTGACTAAACCCCATAATTGTGGTAAAATCTCTGTAACGCTTGGCCTCAAGTGGCTTATTGCTTTAATAAGCCTTGACTTGTCAGATGCTCTTTGAGTTTGACCGTAATCCAAACAACTCTAAATCCCTCAAAGCATGGCATACTGCCTTACTGTCATAAAATTTTGTTTTACCAAGAACAGCCCCATCCTGAGAGATCAAACAAAACTAATTGAATGAGTAACTCATACCCCCTTCCCCTAATGAGAGCCTATCCCACCCCTTATCCCCATCCAGTCATTTTTCCAGCTTAGCGAACTGAAATGCATTACATCCCTAGGGGGATGCGGCCCACTTTAAAGGCTCTCTGTGATGCTACCACAGGACGGGATTTGTTTTCTCTCCTGCCAGCATTGTGAGGTTTCAAGAGGACACTGTTTCTTAGTCTCCACAGGGTCCTTTGTTGGTTCATGGGTTTTCTTATGAGTACACAGGAATGGCCACTAACTATAATGATAGTGATCAGTTTTTTTTTCAAGTGATACACAATGCTTTATTGTTCCGATGAGTGCAATGATTTTATTTTCAACAAACTCTACCAGTTCTTGAATTTAAAGTAACTGTATGCATTTACATGATGACTGTATAAATGTTGTTCTTATTGGTAGCTGGAACAGCAGAGGATAAGATGAGGCTGTTTCTGATCTACTACATCACTTCTCAGCAGCCCCCATCTGAGGTAAGGCCCCACATCACCACGGTCATGATCAAGTAGTTATCACAATAAACTATATCCCGTAAGAAACTTCACAGATCATAGCAACCTTAAAGGAATAATCTGGGTTCAGTACAAGTAAAATTTAGAGACCGCATTTGCCGCATAATATTGATTACCACTCAACAAAAGCGATTTGTGAGGCTTACTTTTTTATGGAAACACTGACATAAAATTTTCTGTTAAAAGTTGTGTATTAAGCAGTGAAGTTGTACTTGTCATTTTAATGTAATGTTGTCATAACAACAAAAGTGTAAAATTGGATATAACTTAAAACACTTTGTTTACAATAAAATCGTGTATGTACGCATATTGTTTTATGCATCTTGTGGCTGTACTATTTGAAACAACAGGTACTTTAATATTCATAGGTTGGCACCTTTCATTTCCTTTGTGCATCACTGTTACCCAGATCTTTGCTTCTTTTTGTCCCCTTTTTTTAAAGAAAATGCAGGACAAGTGGAAATAAATTTTTGTGATAATCAACGTTGTTACAAACGATGTCGAAAGAGCTTAACTTGTACTGAACCCAGGATACTCCTTTAAGAGTACTAAATAAATAATCCTAAAACGTAGGTTCGAGGATGACTGTGGTGGGCTACCCTGATGTGCACTTTCGGTAACAGCACAGTTTATTATAATCAGTGGCAAATGCATGGATTTCATTGTTTGGGGACACATGGAGCCAAAAACATTTTGTCCATTTCCTATGAAACTCGGCCCGGGTTCTTAAACTTTACTTTTAGAGTCTGTCTTCAAAAGCCTTGTTGTTCTTTGGGACACATGCAGCGCAGATTTGAGGAACACTGAAACCCTTTGATGCCACGGCCAAGTGTTATTACTCTTGTACCTTGATAAAGCAGGATTGTTTAGCTAATGGCAAGATCTCTTCTGTGGGATGTTTTTTAACAGCCATACAAATGAAAGTTTTCAGTTCTTGTGTACACTTCCGATGCGAGAGGATGGAACCGTGGGACCAAGCTGGGATGGACTATGTCCAAGTGACCACATTTCAACCCTGGAGAAAGCACACTGACCTGTGCTGACTGTCATTCTCTATTATGTTTATCAATGCAGGCTGTAAAAGCTTTGACTTTCCAGAAACAGAATGGTGTGCTTAGAGTTTGAACTATTTTTCCATGTCTTTTGGTATCCTTTCTTTCATCTGTGTCCTTGTGAACTAGCGTGGGTTATTGTTGGCTGAGTATTTGCTTAAACTTCAAAAACAGCCATTTTGGTGTTTGTTTTCTGAGGCTTTAATTAGGTTTGTGACATGAAAATGGCCCTTTCACTCATGTGGTATAGATGACTATGTCTCTAGCATGAATGAGATTTTCTTCTCACCCTGATGGATGCTTATGGCTTGTGAGCTATATGTCATCCTTCATTTTATAAAAACAGCTCCTCTTGAATGGTGGATTTTTGTTTTCATCTTTGAGAGTTGAGTGTTGAATAAAGACATTTGGTTCTTTTCAGGCTGATCTAGAACAGTACAAGAAAGCCATGGTTGATGCAAGCTGCGACCTATCCTCACTTAACTACATAAAGCAGTGGAAGTAAGTTCTGGCCATTGTCAACAAACACACCATAACACGCTGTCACATTTGCCTAGTTACTACATTAAATTCAGCAGAAAGATGAGAACAGTAGTGTTGCAAACTAATATGACCTATTTTCAAGAGCTTTCACCAAGATGGCAGCAACGCCAGCCAATTATGGGAGCACTGGAGTGAAACCAATGGGGTATGAGGCTACACCAAATTTAATTCTCAAAATGTGAATCCTTTTGTTGATGTGTTTTTAATGGAGTGGTCTGTCTTTTTTTCAGACTGTTCTCAAGGGTGATGAACACTGGCTCCCAATTTGTGATGGAGGGGGTGAAAAATCTGGTCCTGAAACAACATGTGAGTACTATTACCACTTACACTTAAGGAAAAAAAGAATTAACAAGCCATCCATATCTGCTTTGACTACCATGAGCTAAATTTTATTATTTACACCTCAAATTGTGCCTCTTATTGAGCATGTGTGTATGTGTGTTATTACCAGGG
This sequence comes from Siphateles boraxobius, assembly GCF_051911475.1. Classification (NCBI taxonomy): domain Eukaryota; kingdom Metazoa; phylum Chordata; class Actinopteri; order Cypriniformes; family Leuciscidae; genus Siphateles; species Siphateles boraxobius. The sequence goes on along the minus strand of NW_027508833.1, from coordinate 33,422,402 downwards.
TAGAGAGTTCCTCAGAGACAGGGGCTCAAATGTAAAAAAGGGACATCTCCTAGAAAGGCATCTCCATCTTTCACTATAAATCTTATATAATCATTTCATAAATACAGGTCATGTCACGTCACCATTTTGCGCATTTTAATAACCTAACAGCCTACATTTTACATAATAGGGCTGTAGATGGCACTTGGACTTAATTTAACCAACTATGATAGGTTCATCAAATGGTAAATCAATATGCAGTACATAAATAAGAGTAAATTGAACTACTTACCATTAATGCAACTTCTGGTGCTGCATAGTTTTTAGAGTACTTTGGAGTCAATTCACATCTGATTTTTAAGTGACTGATTCAATTGTAAAATGAGACAACCCGCAGATCCAAATCGCTCCACAAATGCACATTCTTCTGTCCATTTGGACTATATTAACCACTGTCTGGTTTCAGTTTTTAACAAAGGTGAATAGAAAAGAAAACAACTTTTAACCAATTTATGATGAATAAGATTTGGAAATTGAAAATGAAATTTTAGCTTGTTGTGCCACATCACATATCCCTGAGAGAGCCATTTGTGGTCTGTGGTTCTTGGTCACTTTTGTAATTAGAATGTCTTGTCACAGTAATGAATGTGCTACTACTACTAACATACACCTTGTATTTTATTTTTACTGTGAGCAGAATAATTACAACAAATAGAAATTTGAATAAATAGTATGTAGATTTAATTAAATGAATAGTGGTTAGCCAGCAAGTGGTGTCCGAATGCCACTTTGTCTGTCAAGTCTGAAGCAAGACGCAAACTCATAGCAAGACATTATGGCAACGACATCTCTGACTTTCTGACAGCTGATACGTAAAAATAAACAGGAATTTTCCAACTTTTGACAGATTTGTAACTGTTTTGTAAACGTTGCTATATTGATTATATTTCAAGTGCATTTTGATTTATTGAGCTCAGTATTTTTGTTGATGATGATTGTTGAGAGAGGCACTTTTCCTTTTGAAAAAGGACAGGGGCTTGAGCCTTCAGAACTACTGATTTTGTGGCTCTTGTATGATAAATTGCTTGTTTTTCATTTGTACGTTTCTTTGGATAAAAGCATCTGGAACATGCTAAATGTCTGGGATTTATTTGGGTTTATTTTGATTGTTTTTTGTTTTTTTTCTCTTATAGAACTTGCCGGTTACTCGCATCTTGGACAATTTGATGGAAATGAAGTCAAACCCAGTGAGCGCTCTTGTCCATTTCTCCCTTTCCCTACATCGTTTTAACTTCTCCCTCATAAGCACAAATATTTAACATGTTTTGCTTCTATATTAGTATGAAACTCTTATAGTAATTAATATCTTTCCGATTGTTAGCTAAGTCTAAATCCAAAAATCTTTAAAGACCATTGTGTCCAGTGTACACTTGTTATTGTGTATCACCAAGGCTGACTGCTTTACCTCCTACTGTGAATGAATGCATATGACTCTGCAGCACTATGGGACACTGAATTTGTTCTGAACGGGGCACTGAAGAGGCTCTTTGAGTGTGCCAAGACTTCAATCCAGGCTATCTGAGCTGCACGATTAATGCGAATGTCTCAGCCAGGGGAACACCTGCAGAGAGGGAGAGGGTTTCTAGTGAGCAAACCCGAAGCATGATGTATTAAGTTTCTAGGGCTAAGGGATTTGGAAGCAGTCCATTTGGGCTTTTCACCTTTGTGAGGCGAAACAGAGGTGCAAACCCCTCAGGTGTGCAGCACTAGGGGGCGTCTGTATAGAAGCCGAAGATATTTCAGCAATAATTGGATTGTGTTCTGCTAAGGTTTAAGGATCTCATTGTCTGCATATAAAGCATCAGTTATTTGAACACACTGGTGGTTTTTCAAGTTATTGTTGGATCACCTTAAAGGAAAAATCTGCTTTGAAAATTTCTCCTGATACTTTGAAATCAACTAGCTGCCGGCACAGTGTGGGGGGAATGATTAATGCTGAAATTTTTTTTTTTTTTATAAATGTGGAATTACCACAAAGGATATGATGTGGCAAATCTTTGACAGCGCCCTCATAATGGGACTCTTCTCTATTTAGACATCTTGAATTCTCCCTAAGCACAATTCCAAGAACTATCCCGATGTGTTTTAAATATAAAACGCTGTAATGGAGACAGCTAGCTAACATATAAGGTTTTGCAATCATTCACTTGTGTAAAAGTGGCCTTTTAGATTCCCCTTCTCGTACCTACACATAAAGACCTTTTTTCCGTCTGAAACACCCTCAGGGTCCCTCTGATCTTCTCGGTCTTAAAAGCTGGGGTGGACAGATTGCCGTATCCCGTTACCGACTGGAAATGCTTCCCCTTCACTGCCCATAAACCTGAATTGAACATAACCGTATTATCATTTTCTCAGCTACTGGAATTTCAGTGCCCTGCACAATACGGCTGTTGTTGGGGATGTTGGGCAGCTGTGCGCTTCAAAATCTCCTGCCTCCTCCGCTCGTCAGATAGTCCTTGCAGATGGGCCTGTGCGACCAGGTTGCAATAGTGTGTTCGGCTCTCACTATTAATACTGAGCTTTGCTACCCAGTGAGGGTAAACCGATAGCAGAAAAATCTAGAGCATTTTACCATTTGGATGTGGAGTGGGGCTCTTCTTTCAGTGAGTTGACGGCAAAGCATTTCTTCCCAGAATTAAGTATGCACCAGAGCGCCAGGCTTGCCAGGCCGGGATGACTGAGGTCCCGTGGGGGAAGAGACAGGCTTGGCCCATCCGATACAGAGGATGAGGAAGTAGGAGGCCATTGGCCTCTACCTCAGAGACAGTTCTCTTCAATTTGTGTCAGGACTCTTCAAAGCAGACAGATGATAATCTTGCTTTTTAAATCAAACTAGAGGACATTTTACCGTTTGCGGCTTCTGGTTCTCAGATGAATGGTTGCTGGGAAGCATTAGATCTTGATAAGCATTTAATGTAGATAGATGAGGTGGTTTTTAGGGTGGTGATGTGGGAAGGGTGCGCTGAGTTTTATTTCATCCTTAATTTGCTTACGTGCTCTATAATCCCTAATGTTATGTGTTGTGATTTTTGTAGGAGACGGATGACTACCGATACTTTGATCCCAAGATGCTTCGCGGAAGCGAGAGGTAGGACACTGAATACGAAGACTAGGCTCCTTATATTTTCAAATGATACATCTCTGTGTTTGACTTGGTCCCACTGTATTTAAATATTATGTTAAAGGTATTTGATCCATGGCGGAATTCTAAATCGCTTGTGTCTTTATTACATATACATAAGGCAGTATTGAAGTTAGGTAAATAACGGATCTGCACATCCTTGCCAGAGCTGGAACTTTCCACTGAAAATATTTAGAATATAAGGAGATCTGTAGTTTTTTCCCCCACAATGATTGGCTATTTTTCACTCTCTGCCTGTGATGATGAATTAATCCTTACTGTTTAACTCCCTCAGCTCCATTCCAAGGAACAAGAACCCTTTTCAAGAGGTGAGTATAAAAAGCAATGGGGATATCTGATGGTTGTGATTTTGCACCATGAGGATGTTTATACGGTATCTTCACAGTTTGGCGCCCATGTGCTGTAACCTGGCTGGGTAAATGTTAGTCACAGATAGCCTTCTGTTCCTAGTGGAGATTAGGCCATGCTGATGACAAAGTGAGTTGGAAGCCCAGAGTGTCTGAGCTCACGTCTGTAGGAGGGCCAATTGAAATATTAAAGGGTTTTATTTAATTCAAAGCGTTTGTACAGTTTGCGTTGAAATTCACACATGATTAAGCTTGAACAACTGATGACAGATTTTCATTTCACAGGCCATCGTCTTTGTCGTTGGTGGAGGCAATTACATAGAGTATCAGAATCTTGTTGACTACACAAAGGTATGACTGTGCCCATTTTCACATTTAAAATGTGCTACGAGAACTTGCTTATGAAGATGAGTTTAATGATTTCTTCTCTTCAGGCCAAGCAAGGGAAGCGGGTTCTTTATGGCTGTAGTGAGCTTTTCAATGCTGCCCAGTTCATTAAACAGGTATGATCACTTCCCCTACAGCATAAACTGATAGGAAATCATGTTGTAAAAAACAGGACATTTACATGCAACATTCAAGATGTCAGTCACCCGATTTGCGTCACACTTCAGTTGAAAGTACAAATTCATCAACACGTTTTCACATACAAGGACAGAATTCTGTGAAAAATCAACTGCTCCGTGATCCTATGCTCTAAAATCCAACCGATTATCCCAGAGTTGGAGAGAACAACACTGCTTTGAGTGTCTTGGAATGCTTTTTGCTGCTTGAAGCAAATCTACGTTGTACTTTGTCTTAACAAAGTTGACACCAAGTCATAACGTGCCTTTCCCTCTGTAAATATTTTTTAAACATTTTGCCCAGTTTTATTTCCACATCAATTTCTTGTTAATATACTTTTACCGCTTTGCTCTGAGTGAAAATAAGGAGAGGGTTTTGTGTCTCAATTTTCCCAATTCTTCCTGTAGTCGTGAACTTATATGACACTGACTGTATGCTGAAAAATTATTCAGTAGCAATCCTAGTTTTGTTTAAGTGTTACTGCGATTTTGTGGTATCAGAGCTTTCAAGACTAAACCCATTCATTTCTCCACAGCTCTCCCAGCTTGGTCAGAAATAGGAGGAGCGTAGAAGTCTAGTTATCCACCCTTCTAGAAACTGGAATCAAGATCTCTTCAATTGTACTTCATTAAAAACTCTCTAACTTCAGAATCACTCATATTCCATGTACTTTATACTGTTTTCCTATACTATTTAATTCAATACTAAAGGTAACCGACAATAAAGTTTAACCGTCCCATGCACAAATTGCGCTTTGTTTTCTTTGTTTTAATCCACTTTGGGTCATCAGATGGAGATGTAGATATCCTCATTACAGGCTTATTGACTTCGGGTGAGTTTAAGAGCTGAGGTGAATGGCTTAAGTGGTTTGGTGACTGACAAGAACTGTCCCAAAAACCTCAGTCTCTAAAGTCTTTAACAAGATTACACCTAGTCTTGATCAACATAGGGGCTCTGTTACAGTTGTGTGTGCTCAAGTGTAGATCCAGGGCATTTGGTCTAGTCTGGGTGGCCTGTGTATGATTGCTGAACTTCCACCAATGAAGAGAGAAATACCGTGAACCCTAGCAAACGTCAACCTGAGATGAGTCCAACCTAATGGTTTTCATGGAAGATGGACATCCACGATGTTCTTCCCTCAAATCTCACAGTCTACAGAGTGTCGGATGGAGGAGAAACCGCCATTGGTGTCTATTTGGTAATACTAGGTAATTGTCTAATTGTTTTGTATTCTCTGTACCTGAATATGGTTTGTTTCTTCTTGAGCTTCACTACGTTCAAATGTCTTGTGAGAATAAACAATAGGTGAATTTTAATTTTTTTTCCTTTTTTTTAGGATGGCTGTCTTGGATTGGAAATGGGGTAGTAAATTTACTTTTAACTAAGCAAAGAAAGTCTCTCAAACCACCATATCTTAACTCTCAACCTTGCCATTTCTGATGCCAGCATTGCTATTTTTGGATATTCTCGAGGAGTCCTTGAAGTTTTCGATGTGTTCAGAGATGAAGGCTATCTTATATAGACGATTTGGACTTGCAAGGTAAGGGGATGATTCGCACCCTCATGCCACTTAAAACTTGCATGACTTTCTTTTTTCAGTGGAACATAAAATAATATATCTTGTAAAAAGGACTCAGTGAAAGTTAAAGGGGTCCACTGTTGTTTTGAACCACACTGGCTATCATCGTATGGACAAATACATTCTTCAAAATATCTTCTTTTATGTTCTACAGAGAAAAGAAAGTCATACATGTTTGGAACGACAGGGTGAGTAAATTACATATATTATATTTTATTTGAGATCCTCCAGATGAATTCAGCTACAAAGTTCAAATGATCAAGTGCCTTTCAGCATGATTCCCTTCAGTCCACTGAATGCTCTTAGAGGACATCACACAATATCTGGTGTGAGAGCTCCATCACTCTGTTCCCTTTGCAGTCTGGCAGGTGGTGTTATGAGGCGGGAGGGGCTGAAGAGAGGAATTATTTGTAGTTGTTCCAAGTACACAGGCATGTGTCCCTTTATCCCCTAATCTAGTTGGCTTGTTCCCCAGGGCCTGGTTAGTGGGTGATGAGACAAGTAAGAGCGATTACTGCCTCAGAATGCTAGACCTGCTTGCAATGTATAAGATAATTGTGTCTTGGCCAGGTGGATGGATTCCTAATCCTGCTCTTCGGACTCATGAGCATCAACACACTGACAGCCTTCAGTGTCATCCGCTACATCAAAGCTTGCCAGCCTCATTATGGTATGCTCTATCTTGGCCAAACCTACTGGGTTGTTATACCTTTGTATGGCTGCTATCCAGTATTTAGTCCAGGTGCTCATGCAGTGAAGTCATTGAAAGCTGTTCTGCAATTGCATTACAAAATCTGTGGGGGGATTATTTCACATTCTCTAGGTGCCTAGTGGGTCTGTGAAGAAATAAATTTGGGGTAAAATGTAGTTTTCTAATATATGAATTAAAAACATTAACCTAAATTTTTAAATGCCATTTATATTGAAGACATTTATAAATAATAATGTTTAGCAAATTTGATGGTGTTAGTTTAATTCTGCTTTCTAAAGACTGGCAATTTTAATAAATTATTCTAATTAGAATTAATAATCCATAAAATAAAAATGTAACTTAAAATTAAATTAATTTTACATTTATTATAAATTATCAGAATAAATGTTATTATTTTTTACAAGGTAATCATCCTGTTTGGGAGACAGAATGACACAGTGAATACCAGCAAGTCCTGTTTGTTTTTTCTTTTATTAAACAATAAGTGGTTGAACCTAAAAACTTCTGAACTTGAATCTTTGATAAATCTAGGACTGTTATTTTTCCATTTGTAGAAGCGATTTATCCTTGGCTGCACAAATGCTAGATAAATCAGTCGGATTCCGCTGTGAGGGCTGTGCTGATGTGAGTGTTTCTGCCATGTTCTTCAGCTCATCGGGTCAACAAGCATAATATCTGCTTGGTCATAACTGTGGTCTGGCTTTTCTCTCTGTTCTGGCCTGGAGCTCCGCTGCTGGGCTGGGGCAGTTACAGAGGTAGGAATGTAATAAAGATGTTTACCATCTTTTAAATTTGAAATTGAGACGTCTTTGAATTTATTTTCTTCTGCAGCTCGCAGGTATGGGACATGTGAAATCGACTGGACACGAGCGCTGTACTCCGTTCCGTTCAAGCTCTATGTCATCAGCATTTTCTTCTTCAACTTCTTCGTGCCGCTGTTCATTATAGTTTTTACGTACGTGTCCATCATCCACATGGTCAACTCCAGCCACAAGTTCAGTAGGGGAGGAGATGTTAGAGAGAGGCAAAAAAAGATTGAACCTAGCATCACCCAGGTAAAACAATTGCCCCATAAATTTCAATTATCATCTAACAATTAACTATTGCTCTCAGCTTCATATTCACGCATGTGTCGTGCTGTGTTTCTCGCTTCAGGTTTCCCTCATTGTTTGTGCGGCCTTCCTGTTAGCCTGGTCCCCGTACGCAGTCATTTCCATGTGGTCTGCCTGGGGTTAACAAGTACCCCAACTCAACGGCATCCTCGCAAGCCTCTTCGCCAAGTCAGCTGGTTTCTACAATCCGTTTATCTACATTGGCATGAGCTCTAAGTTCCGGAAGGACTTGCAGGCTCTGTTTTACTGTCTCGGACCCACATCAGCGCACGGGCACACCCCTCCTGTGCCATTGGCCCGGCCTGGTGATGTGCAGCTCGATGTGGACGGCTTTAGGGAGGATGAGCCGGTAGAGATGGACCATAAGGCAAGTGAAAGCAGCCCAGAGGGGACGGCAGAGAGCCCTCCTGAATCAGAACGCCAGGTAGCCCTTTAACAGAGTCACATAAGAGTGTCAGTCCTTCTAGATTAATGAGGAAGCCCAGCGACTCTGGAAAACTTGAGCTGTCTTTCTTATGTTAGTTTATGTTCCCTGAGTGTTTATATAAGATGATGATGATGATGATGATGATGATGATTATTATAATATTATGATGATAAAGTAAATATTATCTTATTTTACAACAAATACAAACAGATTAGGACATTCCAGGCTACTAGTGAGTCATTTGTACAAATGCTTCATGTTGAACGTGAGGTCATTGTTTGAGTCTAATAAAATTGAGATTAATGGGCCTATTTCGCTTCAACTCTGTTTCTGTGGTTTGTGAAGTGTTGACACACATTGAATGGTAAGTCTTTATTACATCCTCTGCAGTTTAGGCTTAGGGAGGAGTTATAAATGGGTTGCTGGAGATCCCTTCTCTCCTCCAAGCACATCAAACACACACATTAGGAAGGGAATAAAGGAAAAATATTAGGTAGGGTATAAAATATGTATGGAAGAGGAAAGGCCAAAATAATAAAGTCAAAATTTTGATGAATAAGAAAATAGCTCTCTCACTAACCAAAAACAGGATAAAATAAAATAAAGACAATATGCAAATAATATGGCTCCAACCACCCTACAGCTTTCCTAATTTTAAATTCAGAATTATATAGCAAACATTTTAACTAATATTAAATTAGTAATCTTACATAAACAAAAACATAAAAAAAAAACACTTTTCACTAGCTAATCAAAGTTTGAAATTTTGGTTAATTGCACTGAAAGCAAATTAAAGATAACCAACATATCATGAATGTCTCTGTTATAGGTGAATCATTGAGATGCTATTATAGCTAGTTTTTATTAACATATACTTTTAGTTAAACTTTTAGTAAGTGATTTTGTCATTTTTGTTAGTTTTATAGTATAGTTTTATTAATTTTATTTCAATTTTAGTTTCAGATATGATAGTACACAAAACTAAATGAAACTGAGAAATGTTTTTAAAATAAGTTAAAAGTTGATTTTTTTTTACTTGAAATAAAACAACTATGTTTCATTTTAGTTTAGGTTTAGTAATAACTCAGGTCTCCACTTATAATTAAGGTATGGTAAGGTATGTTTATTTCATACCCGCAGGTAAATTTGTTTTGCAGATAAAAAAAAAATTCCGCTGGAACAAAAGTGTTGCTCTACCGTCTGGTTTTCCATCTCGAAGCCACAAACCGGCTACCTGATGGAAGTAACTGAAAATCATTCCATATGGGATTAGACTGATCACTCAAGACAGCACTTGCTTCCGGTACAGCTGATTTGTATAAATACTTCCAGGGTTCCGTTGATTTACTCCTATTATCTTACTCACCCACTTAACAATTTGGTTTAAGGAGTTCTTATTCTTCAGTGACAGGCTTCCATACCACACCACAATGGAAAATGACATAATAGATTCAATAAAGGCAAAATAAAACAAAGTCAACATGTGTCTATCAATGTGAAATTTAGCCAGTTTCCTAAGGCAACTCAAACGTTGATGACCCTTTTTGCAGACCATTTCACAATTCAACTCAAATGACAGTTTTGAATCTATGACTGTGCCAAGATATATATAACTCTCCACACGATCCACAACCTGTCCTTTGATAGTCGTAGTGACGTGATCAACAGCGTGTGTTTTCTAAAATGAATGATCAAGTCTTTCGTTTTGTTAGTATTTAACTTTAAATAAGAATCATCGCACCAAGTCACAAAAGACTCTTCCCCCTGTAGCAGGCTCACTATCACTGTGTCATCAGCAAATTTAATAAATATCCTATTTTCATTTAAGCTTTGTCGCATATTGGTGTTCAAAATGTATAATAAGGGCGAAAGAACACAGCCTTGAGGGGAACCTGTGGATAAACATAATACATCTGAAAAGATGCCATTCATTTTTACCCTCTGCATTCTGTTAGTTAAAAAGTCCAGTAACCGTCCCACTAAATTGTGGTTCAACTTGTAATACTCTAGCAATCTTCTGGCCAGGATGTGGGGTTGTATAGTATTAAAAGCTGAAGAGAAGTCAACGAACAACAGTCTTGCATGGGTATTTTTCCCCTCCAGATGCTTAGTCAATAAGTTTAACAACATAAGTGAAGCATCCTCAACACTTCTATTCGCTCTATATTCAAATTGCATAGGATCGAGGGCTTGTCCAGTCTTACTCAATAGCTCAGACTTCACCAGTTTCTCAAATGATTTCATTACTAAAGAGGTGAGGGCAACTGGTCTCAAATCATTTAACACTGTAGGGTCTCCCACATATGTGGTCTGGACCAGGACTCTTACTCACCTTAGTGGAGAGAAAAAATTTCCTCCACTGCTGCCTGTTTTAAGACTATGTGGGAATCATCCTTACACAGGCATCGTAATTCTTCTACTTCATCTTTAAAATCAAAACTTTCAAATCTTGAATAAAACCTATTAAGAGCATTCGCAAGGTCATCATTTGATATAAAACCGTCAATACACACAGTGCTCTTATTTTATCTCCATCTTCATTCTCCCATCCGGTCAGACATGATGGGTCGTAATCAGTGGTGAGGTTTAAACCTCATTATAACCAACAAAGTGTCCCCGGTCCTACCTGACCTGCTCCGAGCAGGATTCAAACCGGGGTCTCCGGCATGGGAGGCAGGGGCACTAACAAGGACGCTAAAGACTACAGTCTCTTGTGTGCCTCTTGAGGCCAGGGGAGTGAGCTTTAGACTCGCAGCTCTTACTGGCCCACGTCTGTTACACTCACCCCGCTAACCTCACTCCCATCCGGGTCACGGCACCAAATGTCACCGGTCCTACTCGACCCACTCCATGATTCGAACCGGCGTCTCTGATCTGAGAGCGGGCGCACTAACAATGACGCTGAAGACTGCAGCCTCTAGCTTCAGGCGCTAGAGCCTCTTCAGATCAGGAGAGTGAGGTTTACACGCACATCTCTTACTGGCCTAAGTCTGTTACAAAAGCACTAGAAGGAATCGTGGTGAGAAGCTCTAGGATGATGGGCTGGATGATAAAGAGCAGGAGGATTCACAAATTAAGCCTGGTGATTGCCGAGTAAGACCTCCTGTCTCTGTCCTCAAATGAGTCCCTGTTTGACCAGACTGTAATGTCAGGACTGAGTACGAATTACACAAGCACAGAATGAACAGAACAGTCAGGTAATGGTGCTTTATTTATATTATCCAGGCACATAATTCAAAAGCAGCAGGCATGCTCGTAGTCAGAGGAACAGCGAAAGCTTGAGTCCAAACAGAGCAGCGGGAAGAGTCAAACAATCCAGAGTCGTAATTCCAAGAACAGACAAGGTCAATAACTGGTTTCAGAACAAATAGATTAAAAGCAAGCAACTATGACCTCATAGGTCACAAAGGAGTTAGAACCTGGCAAAGAACAGAAAAATAGTACACAGATGATCAGTTTATAATTGTCAAGTGAGGGGTTGAACAACATGAATAATATTCAGTTTATGCAGTAAATAACATCCTTTAATATGATCCATTTTTTTGTTTATAATACAGGTAAAAAGCAGACCAAAGTGTTTTGTTTCCTGTGTATGTGGGAAACGCTGTAACAGAGGTTTGGAGCACGTGGTAATTTGGTATGAGCAGGGATTTTTCTCAAAGAAATGACTAACACCTCAGTGGCCTGATCTTACGGTTGTGGGAAATGTCTCCCTCCTGCCCCGTTCACAGCACTCAAACTTTCTCTACTCATGCATGTCACCTCTTCAAATGATTGCTAAGAGAATTAGTCCCACATGGTGGTCACAAAATAAGAGGATCTTGGTGTGTATGGTGTCGTGGTGAATGTTCTCTCAAATTAGTGGTGCTGGGGGTAAAAGTAGGACTGTTATGCAATGAGAATTTTTTGGCGCAGACCCATAGGCTTGTTTTGGTGCGTGCAGGACTACTATGCATTTTGAAATGATATTGAATTCTGTAAAATATTAATCAGTGTGGTGGATAATTTTATGACTGGAAGGAAATTCTTAAAAGAAAGTCATGTATCTGCTAAGAGATGAGATGTCGTCAAATCTTCACTTCCTAGGTAAGATGTTTTGTGTGAATAAGTCTCTTATGCAAACCAACGCTGATCAAAAGACATTGTGAAATATTATTACAATTTAAAATATCTTTTTTCCATTTTAATATTCTTTTAGAATCGAATGTATTGCTGTGATGGTAAACCTTTGATCAATTTAATGTGTCTTTGCTGAATAAAAATATTAATTTCTTTAAAAATAAAATCCCGACCCAAACTTTTGAATGGTAGAATGGTAGCTTTTGACAATATACTGTATGACACATGACATTAACTTGAACTAGATGTCCATTAGCTCTAATGGAGACTGACAAGTACATAAGGTATTAGTAGGAGGTCTCCATAAATGACAAAACAAGTGCAAAAACATAAAATCACTCACATGAAATGTCTAAAAACTAACTCAAAACTCAAGCTATTTATTCTATCATTTTTTAACTGATGCAAATTTTCATTCTGCCCACATTTGGAAACTATCACTTTTTCTGTGGTGTATTCACAATGGCCAAAATCTCCAAGAAACCTAATACAGTATGTATGTATATATATATATATATATATATATATATATATATATATATATATATATATATATATATTTCTCTTATATTAACCGTGAAATATCGTATTTTCTGGTTAATGTTTCCAACATAGAGAATGAAATCTTTTTTATTATTATTATTTAGTTTGGGAAAATAAATTTCTCTTTTCAGCAGACAAATCTGGGCTCAAGTCTACACAGCATTTGCCAAGGCTAATATTTGTGTAGGTGAAGACGGTCGCCTAAATGAGGCATCCATCGAAGTATTAGACGGCTACTACTATTTATAGGGAGTGGAGTGGTATAGTCTATGCATTCTTGGATGAAGGCTGTGGATCTCCCATGAAGTCTCACATGGTGTGAAACGTGACGGCGCGATGCTGGCCTGGGAAGAAACGTGTGTCACTTTGCTTTAATTCAGCAATTTTCATCTGACTGCACAAAGCCAGAGGAGTCAAGACAACTTTTCCATATGACCATCAGCTGCCCCAATAGGAACAAACTGTAATACCAAGTCACAGGAAATCATCACCTGCTTAACCTACTATAACTAAACCTATTCTATTACCTAAAGGAACACACTGTTTTCCCTTTGAGCCTGGCAAATTCTCCAAGAAAAATCAAGCAAAATCTAATATTAACATGGTAGCACTTTATTTTTTCAGTCATGTTCCGCATGTACATACTATATACTTATTATAGTAATTACAATAACTGGGTTATAACTAGGTATTAATCCTGAACCTACCTCTAATCATAACCTTAACCCATAGTAACCTTATATTACCCAGTACTTTTTTAGGTAAGTTCACTGTAAGTACACCTACTGTAAAATAGTGTAACCATTAACATTTATACGCATTTATGTAAAAATAAAAAAATATGTTAACACTTTTTTAATCTCTTTATGAAATATAATGCCAAGTGGATAAACACTCGAATTATAGATTACCATTCAAAAGTTTAGGTTCAGTACGAATTTTTAAATGTTTTTGAAAAATGTCGCTAATGCTCAACTAATATGGTAAAAACAGTAATATTGTGCAATATTATTACAATTTCCTATTTGATATATTTAAAAATGTAATTGATTTCAAGACTGAATTTTCAGCTGCCATTACTCTTGTCTTACATAAAATCATTCTAATCCTTCAGAAATCATTCTAAAATGCTGATTTGCTGCTCAAGAAACTGTGAAGGAATGGTTGAGAGGGAGAATGGTTGAGAGACCTCTGAGTCCAGAGCTTAAACTCATTGAAAGTCATTGGGATGTGCTGGAGGAGACTTTACAGAGTGCAGGACTCTTGCATTGCCAATACAAGATCTTGAATAAAAAATGTATGAACATCTTGATGGAAATAACATCACAACATTTATGGCTTTTTCATGGAATATGGCCATAATGTGTCTTCCATGGTTATATCAGAAATAAAAAGGTACACACTCCATCAATTAGGATTAGAAGAACTGTTGCCAAAGATGCTAGAAACATAATAATCATTGCAATTATGATCCAATTATCGACTCTTAAGCATTTGCCTATTTAAATCCAAACAGCGACTTTATTTTTGGGGGGCTGGGCATTGTATATTTTTTAACAATTAAAATACTACCAAATATTTATTATATTTTGTTAATAACATTATGTTATTAACATTAATAATTTTTACATATTATGTTTTATTATTTAGTAAAACCACCTGATTTTGTCTTTGTTTACTATCTACAATCTAAAGTACCAGCCCACCCTTTCTTGTTTCATTTTGGCATACCATCAATAAGCGATTTAAACCGCTGGAATTTAATTATGAATGGTTTATCTAACCAAGCTTTACTTGATATGGAAGTTCACACTCTGGTTGAGTTAATGTTTTCCACCATGACCTTCCCAAGAATTTTCTCCTGAAAGGCCGCTTGAGTCTGACATGGACTTTGTGTTCTGTGAAATATTCATTAATTGAGACATTGGGACAGTTCCCAGTTGTTACAATGAACAGTTGTTCTAAGAGGATTGAGTATCATTCCTAGAGAGGTTTTTTACCTGTCGCACTGAATAAGCACCTTGTCACACACTACGTACTCCTAAAAACTTCCACAGCACTTAATAAGTAAATGCCAATGAGTTGTGAGACGCCACAGTCAACATGGACCTATCATATTCCTGTTTGCTGCCAGGATTAAACCCGGAAATGGTCCACAGTACAGCTGATGAAGGATGATAACATAAAAGTAACCAGGAGAAGACAAAGACCTCTTTGAAAACAGGACAGTGTCATGCTAATGCACCCAATTGCCCTTACACATACACAAGCACTCTCTGTATATTGAAAATAAATACAATTTATGGACGATTCACAGTTTTTCCAGCATAAGTGTTCATTTTTAAAACCACAGTGAAGCAAATTTATGTGTTCTGAAAGGGACTTGGGATAAAAGCATCTGTCACACTACTGTTTGTGCTTTTATTTATGATAAAGACTGATAAGTCTCCATTCTGTTTGGTCAGGTCTTCTCAATAGACTTCCATTCTTATCATTCGGACCATTTGGGGTGAGATTGTGTTTAGATCATATTTATTGCACTGAATCAAGGTTAATTACACCTCATTAGCCTCAAGGTAAAGTTTTGGCTCCCATTCAGGGCCTAATCATGACATGTGTTCATGTGTTTTTATTCTCCTCTTTGTAGCTCTCTGTTTCGTTACTCACCACCTCTGAATAAACTAAACCTCATGGTTACACTGAGCATATAGTTACTATATTGGTACATATATTTTATCTAAATGGCTGGAAAGCAGGAGAATTTAAAACAATGTCCTTTTCAGGTGGTTTGGATGTAAGGCCCGCCTCTTGTGATGTCAGCAGAGAATCATTGGGGTTTTCGGGGACATTATTTAAAGGACTAGCTCTTTCCTCAATATTCAGACACCTCTGGAATATCATCCATAACGGAATTATTGAATTTTTTTTTTCTATAGAGCTTTTAAGGCTGAAGAAACGTCATCCTACACAATATCTGTAAGTTGGATTTAATCTTCATATGTGGTTGATGATTTTTGGCTGTTTAATGCATTTTAATAGAGATAATTTTAATAATCCAGATATGCATCTTTTTTTTCTTCTCCATTCTGTCTCTCTCTCCCCTTCTACCTCATTCTGTGAGTGGATTAACTGAAGTATGCAGTTCCAAAGGAGCTGTTTGTGATGGATGTGTCTGGGGAGATTACATTTTTCCTGGATCATATCTGATTTCACTTCTGTGTGCCAAATAAATTTTAAACACCCAGATAAAAGGAAAAATAAAGATTTAAAAGCCTTAGAAGGTTTAGTAATTTTTTCTATAGAAAAAAAAGTTTATAACAGAATGGGGTGAGTTTATTCATTGTTGTCTGGTATAATGTTATTTTGTCTTTACAGATATCTTCATTAACCATGTTGACGTCTTTTGCTGTACTTCATGTATTAGGTAGGTGATTCATTTGTTCAAAGTGACTGATACTGAACGCTTCTTCTATGTAATTCTGATTTGTCATAATTTTTTCCCCCGTTTTTACAGGTATTCTGTCTTTGAGCTGTTGCACTTTTGGATCTGATTTAAATGGTCAGTGAATTCCTTTTTCATACCAATCTTTTCATACTAAATGCAAATATTGGAGTTACATTGGAGAAACTGTTTCAAAGTAGAAGAATTTCAACTTTTTAAATTCAAAAATATATATTTTTCCCCCACAACATTTTTTTAAACTCTGAGAAACACTTACTTTTTTATTGTTTGTATTAATGAATTGATTTATTTTTTTATTAGTAGCTAATAGACCTTTTGAAATAAATTTACTTTTTGTGTTCAAACTGTTTAATATGTTTGTTTTATTTGACAAGAAAATAATCATTTTATGGATAATGTCTTGTGTTATACATGGTTAGTTCCAACACCAATTAGCTGTGGAACTCGCTCGGTGGATCTACCAGACACCCGTCAGCTGGTGCTCTGTCCGGCAAACTGCACTCTGTGGAGTCTGTCCGTCTTTGGTTCAGGAGTATATGCTTCTATTTCCAGCATATGTGGAGCAGCGATACACAGGTACAATCACAGAAGTAATGATAAAGATACTGACTTGATCGACTCGTGTAAGAAACTCCAATAGCAAGGAAAAAATGTTTGTGTCATCCAGAGGGATCATAAGTCTATCTGGTGGACCTGTTGAGGTTCACGGATTGCAAGGGAGGACAAACTACCTCAGCTCTTACGCTCATGGTGTCCAGTCTCAGTCCCTGTCACAATGGAGTTCATCTTTCACTGTGGCCAGTGAGTAGAAACAATCACGATTTGCACTATTACAAATGCCTGTCTGTTTTGATGTCAAATGTATAGATTTGTTTACAGATGCAGACAATGTCGCAATTCACTGCACTCTGCGGAATAATGTAATATAATATAATTTGAATTATATCAATAACAATGGATATAGTGTTAATATTATTATAATAATGAATTAAAACAATAATTCTGAATTAGTGTAATCATCATATGATTATACACTGTTCATGATTAACTTACTTTTTAAACATATAACTTTGTGGTTTCAAAAAGAAGTGCTCCTATTCTCAGTAAGTATAACTAGATCAAAACTTGAGGAAAATTGAGGTCAGCTAGA
Source organism: Siphateles boraxobius (assembly GCF_051911475.1). Taxonomy (NCBI): domain Eukaryota; kingdom Metazoa; phylum Chordata; class Actinopteri; order Cypriniformes; family Leuciscidae; genus Siphateles; species Siphateles boraxobius. The sequence continues at coordinate 33,405,205 of NW_027508833.1, read as the reverse complement.
GTATATAAATAATATAGTGTATAAAATGATGCTGAATATAAAAATTAACTAAAGTCATTTTAGACTTCATGAAGGTTTAAATGTTTTAAATGTTTTGTTATTTTGTCTCAGGAGCAATTAGCTTGCCTTTGGAAGTGTCCAGCCAAACCAGCAGTTCTGCCACAGTTGCATCTGGAGCAGGTAACAAGTGTTTAGATAACTAGAGATAGTTTACATATGTAGTCTACACTGAGCATTCCTACTTCTCCCTTGCAGCCAAGAAACCAGTCAAAAAACCTGTAAAGAAGCCTCCTCCAACAACAGCAAACAGAGGTCTGTATGACCTGATTTACTATTCTAACTTTAATTTGTCAAAGTACCATGACATGCAAGTACTGTAAATGTTACCTTGTTTCAGATTGCCCAGTCGATATGGCGTTGCTGCTGGATAGCAGCTACAACATTGGACAGCGGAGGTTCGTCTTGCAAAAGAACTTTGTCAGTAAGCTTGCAGCCATGCTGAAGGTTGGAACACCAGGTCCTCATGTAGGAGTGGTGCAAACCAGGTGATGTGTGCACATCCAAGGTGTTTATCACATTTAATGATTTTTCTTTCTTTGCCAATAAGCCTAAAATTTCACGTTTTTCTTTCAGCGAGACACCTCGAACTGAATTCTACTTGACAAACTATACGACAGCTAAAGATGTGACTTTTGCCATCAAAGAGATCCCTTACATTGGGGGCAATACAAATACAGGTTTTTAACTTTCCCTTCAACACACATTTCATACGAATGATTAGGTGGAATCTAGAATCAATACCACCCTTTTTGGAAAAGTGTAAGACAAACAAAAATTCCACTTAAACAACAGACTTCTCTCTTGTGACGTATATCGGACTTTTCCAATCATGTAGTCCGATGTCGCTTTTATACAAAAGTTCAATGAAAAAGAAGTTAATACTAAGTGGCCTACATTTTAGACCATTTTTCAGTTACTTTGTCTAGTTTTGCTCTGTCAACTAAAATAGTTCCAAACAAAGCCACAGCAGAGCTAACTCCAAGCAACACTCAGTTTTGTTCCGAAATGAATCATTGAGTGAATGATTCAATGACACACAGTCGCTTGTTTCGTTCCTGAAAAATGAGTCTGCATTTGTTATCGCATACTTCCTTACTATATTGTAGGCGAAGTATGTCTGAATTCACAGTACTCATAAAATAGGAGGCAAAAAGTACCAGGATGACCAACTACTTCCGTCGAGATTCTGAAGTGTGCATCTGATGGACACTTTACTATGCCATTAGGCCAAATTACTTCATCAAAACAAGTACCTACTCAAGAGAGTATGCGATTTAGGACGCAGCCTGAGTGTTTTTAAATGAATCGGTTGAGTGAATGATTCAGTTACTCAAAGACAGCCATTTGTTTCGTTCCTGTGTTGTGTTATTGAAAGAACCGGTTGAATAAATTAAACAATAACTCAATCAAAGAGACACTTGTCACTTGTCGCCACCTACTGGCATAGCAATGTAACGTGTAAATGTAACGCAAAATGTTCACATTTGTACATTGAAACCTCTTGAAATCCAGAGTGCCTTGGCCCATAGTTATGAGGTGTAAGTACATTACTGCAAATGCATTATCCTGTGTTTTCAATCAAATTGATTTTGTTTGATAACTGACAGCATTCCACAGATTTTGTTGATATAGATTAACTTGTATTGGACTCCTTCCTTTAAAATCTGACACTTACATAATGGTTTTAGTTGGAATAATAAATAATTGAAGATTAGCTGAAATGAGCAGAACTTGGCAGGCTTGAGTTATTGTCTTCTGCACAGGTAAGGCCATACTGCACACTGTGAGGAACTTTTTCAATCCGGATTTTGGTGTGCGAAGAGGTTACCCACGGGTCATTGTGGTTTTTGTTGATGGGTGGCCTTCTGATAATGTGGAGGAGGCTGCAGTTTTAGCCAGAGAGTCTGGCATTAACGTCTTCTTTGTGTCTGTGGCCAAACCGTCTCCTGAGGAGGTGAGCTTGGTGAGCGATCAAGACTTCATGAGAAAGGTGAGATGTTTAACAAATGAATTCATGAACCTTTCTCTAACACACACAAACACACACAAACACACACACACACACACACACACACACACACACACACACACACACACACACACACACACACACACACACACACACACACACACATACACACACACACACACACACACACACACACACACACACACACACACACACACACACACACACACACACAAAATTCATCAATGGGAACATTTGAGTTTACTGAAATCCACTCATACTGACATGTATCTCACAGGCAGTGTGCAAGGACAATGAGTTCTTCACTTTCACCATGCCCAGCTGGTTCAGCACCAACAAGTTTGTGAAGCCACTAGCCCATAAACTTTGCTCCATCGATCAGATGCTCTGCAGCAAGACGTGCTATAACTCAGTAGACCTGGGCTTCCTGATCGATGGCTCCAGCAGTGTAGGTGATGGGAATTTCCGGCTTGTGCTGGACCTTCTTGTCTCCATCGCACGCAACTTTGACATCTCCGATATCGGATCTCGCATCGGTGCCATCCAGTTCACGTACGACCAAAGGATGGAGTTCAACTTCAATGGCCACATCACGAAAGATAATGCTCTGAGGGCCCTGCAGAACATCCCATACATGAGCGGAGGAACGGCCACTGGAGACGCCATCAACTTTGCTGTGCGGAGTCTCTTTAAACCACGCACAGGCTCCAACAGGAAGTATCTCATCATCATCACCGATGGACAATCTTACGACGATGTGAGGGGGCCGGCAATGGCCGCCCAGAGAGAGGGTACGCGTTTTACACTAACACTTCATCTTGAACCTCAGGGGTTTCAACAAGTCCCTTAAGGTCCAGGGGGTCCTTTGAGATGATAATGTTCTTATTTAAAGATAGTATAAAGTGTAATCAACAAAGTGTAGCTTTATTTTTTATAGTGAATGTCCCTGAGGTGTTGAGGGAGTAGGTGGGGGTCACTGCATATGTAAAGGTTGAAAGCAGCTAACCTTGCACATTTAAGAGATTTTAAAAGTACTTAATCACAAAATATAGATATAGTGCATTTAGAAAGTAAATATGTGTGATGTCACCCTAAACATGCACTTCCTGTTTTGTCACAGGGATCACTGTGTTCACGGTTGGAGTGGCTTGGGCTCCAATGGAAGATCTGAAGGCCATGGCATCCGAGCCCAAGGAGAGCCATGTGTTTTTCACTCGTGAGTTCACCGGCCTGGCGCAGTTCCAGCAGCCCATCGTACGGGGCATCTGCAGGGACTTCACAGAGTTCAATTAGATAGTGCAACTGCTTTACTGCAAGAATAGAAAGTAAGAAATGGAGGAAAGGAAGGAGAAAAAGGGTGGGCGTGAATAAGAAACAACACTTTTGTCTTATGGCTTTTGATTTTTTTGTAGGAAAAGGGATTTGAACGGTTTTGTTATAAAGGAACTAGTATGTTTGATCCAAAGGTTTTTTCAGCTTTTTTGAGAATGTATCACAGTATTGTATGTCAACTTCTCTATAATGTGGAGAATGTAATTATTTGTGATTTGTAGTCTGTCTTTATATGTTCCTGGTGTTTTTGTTTCCCCACTGCTTCTGGCAAGTCTTTCTTCCTGTGGAGGGGTCACTGTTACAAAAGACTCTTTTATATTAATTTCGGGACTTGAAGATTCAATTCCAGTTAAGCAAAGGTACTAGTGCAGAAGATGGTGAGCAAACGCAGTCATGAAGAGAATTGTCAGTGAAACAGCGCCCTCTTATGCATTCTCATTCCAGTACACGAATACACAGCTTTCATTCTCACAATTACATAAATAGATCTGGGTTATATAAGACATGGTCCTTCCCAGGGGTACCAAACAATACACATGCAATACATTCACAACGTCACAATGAATCAAGTATGTCTGGGTGTGAGACGAAGATCACGGTTGAAAAGTTTGCGTTTTGATTATGTAATACCCCCCCTCCGTTTTCTTAAATTATACTTTCATGCATTTATCGAACCTATTTTCTGTGTACCTTTCCATATGCATGATTTACCGCCTCACGTAATGAACAGAGAGGGGAGGAGGGGCATCCAACTGCTTGTACATTTGTTTATAATTTATTACTTTCTTCTCAATAAAGGACAATGTGTTTGTAAAACTTAACCAGCTGAATATCCTCTTCTGAACAGGCTGAGTATAATCAGAAGCCACAACATATAAAAGTTACATGTATTAATTTATGTAGCAGAAGGTGTGTGTTAAATCTTAGTCTCTCACACGCTTTATTAAAATCGTGAATCTTGGCAATCATTATTCGTCATCGTCATCATCAATGACCCGTCAATCAAATACAGTGTTAACGCACAGCTGCATTAATTATCGAGACAAGGGGTATGTTGCATATACAGATACACCATTTAATATTTATTATAGACATTTTATATACATAACTTTTCAACAGTTGTTTTGCTATGTGGTACAATCTTTAAAATCTGTTGATTCGTAGTAAATCAAAAACCTTACAAAACTCATCAAAACTCTTCAAACTGATCGGAACTTTTGGAAGACTAGAAAAAATACTTTATTGTAGTATTAATCATGCATTACACAAACAAAAGGTCTTTTGTTACACCATAAACTGCATTGTTTTCTTTAAAATCGAACAGATTGGGGAAGAACGACCAAACCAAAAAATTTGTATAAATGCAAGCTATTCCACTCCCAAAAAAAGTTAAATGGTGTCATCTTTTACTCATCCTTGTGTCTTTTCAAACACATTTGACGTTTTCTTTTGCGGAACAACAGGCGCTATATGGACGTTTTAGTGATCATCGATTTATGAGGGGGAGGGGGGAAATGACAACACAGAGACATTTCTCAAAATAGCTTTTATGTCCACAGAAGAAACAAAGTCATACAGGTTTGTAAAGACATGAGGGTGAGATGATGACATTGTTTTTTTTTCTAGGGTGAATTATCCCTTTAACTTTGAAAATGTTTCTCTCCTGATTTGAAAAAAGTTTTGAGGTGAATTTAAACCCAGGTTCCCGCCAACTAAGAAACTGCATGTTGAAAAGGATTTTGTATTAACCTATATCCGTTAAACTCCTATCGGATTACCTGTTCTGTTTGGTTAGCAACAGCCCAATCTTTTACTTACCATCAAAGGATAAGACTATCCACACAAACTGAAAATAAATAAGCCAAAAACGTTCGGATCTCTAACCTGTGATACTTAAACTCATTTTACAGTAAGGTGTACAGAAACATCACATAGTGACAGGATGCTGCAGTTTATTTGTAGATTCCTAAAAGCTCTCGGGGCACCAGGCGCTGTGCCCCTACTAGCGTACAGTCTCTCCGTTATGCGATGATAAAACAACGTTAAAGCAATGTAGTTTGCGTAAAGAGAGCACTCATCCAGGGCTTCCATCCCGAGACACAAGACCTTCATGAAGGACCACCGCGTAAAATGGAGGGCTTGAGTGAGATTATAGTCCCTTTAAAAAATGTGATTTTCAGCGGTTTTATGACAGTCTTTATTTATATAAAATTGATTATAAAAACTATACTTTTTTACACAAAAAAAATTAGACAAACGCTAAAGGTATGAAGGTTGACCGAGTTTAACTGTATTTGTTTGCACGCTACATTAGGGTGAGGAGGGCGACTGAGATTAGGGTCTGGTTTATGGCTCGGCAGGGCGGGACTCAGTTCCCCGGATGATGGTTGGTGACAATCTACTGATGGATGAACATGATAACCACTCCATGGTCACTGAAACATACCTACAGGACACATTATCAGCTCAGTTCAAAACCAGTCGATAGGCTACAAACACTGGTTTCACTCCAGCTTTGACTTACAGTAAATTAGTTACTTTTTTTCTTTTTTTGAGGAAACAAAAAGAAGATTAAAACTGATTTGAGCACTCCACACTGGCATCGCAAAAAACGGCACGTCCCCCTCTTGGCACCTGGTATTTTGTGTATGGTGTGAGTCTGACAGCAAAGGTGGAAGCCACTTTCAATGTAGTGTGAGAAATGCTACTCTTGTTACACAAGGCAGTGAAGCAGTCCTTTCTTTCACTCGGTCTTTACGTATGTGTAAATTCAGACGTGCTTTTATACAAACACTTTGGCCAGGGCATCGGCTCCAGCACTTCCTATGTATGCCTTAGATGGGTGGAAGGCAACGTCGTATATGGCCTCGTCTGACTTTTTCCTGTGAGCGGTAACCTCCTGTACACACGTCTTACTGTCCAGGTTCCACAAGCGGATGGAACTATCGTGACCTGTGTTAGATGAAGAAGAGGCATTAAGTTTATCCTTAAAGAGATAGTTCAGCACAATACTTAAATTGTGTCATTTTTGCTAGACCTCCATAACTAGTGTTCTTTCATATAATGAAAGTTTCATCGTATGGAAAAGAATGTCCAGCTTGGACATTCTGCTAAAGATCTCCTTGTGACAAGGACTTGCAATGATGTGAGCGTGAGCTATATCTTCAAGAGTGACAAAATATTACCAACAAATATTATTATGTAGAAGACTAACTGTATAACTTACATAAATGGTAAAGTAGAATGAAATGTGAGCAAGTACAAGGGCAGCGTTGAAACAGTGAGCTGAAGAAGAAAAAAAACACTTACTTCCTGACATCAAGTAGATGCCATTTGGATCTATAGCCAGACTAGTAACAGCATCCAAGTGAGCCACCATTGCATGGATAGCTTTACCTTAAAAAGACAGACAGAAGGAAGGTGATGAATAACAGATAGATTTTTAAATAACTAAATAAACAAAATAAGAACATAAAAAAGCACATGGTTGCATAATTTATTAATATAATAATAGTATCAAAAATAATTCAGACACATATTTAAGGTAAGAATTTTTTAATCAAAGATATTAATATTTAAATTTTTGCCAAGATGCAATAAATTGATAAAAAGTCTATAATATTACAAAAGCTTTCTATTTCAAATAAATGCTGTTCTTTTGAACATTCTATTTAAAGAATCCCGAAAAAAATGGATCATGGTTTCCACAAAAATATTAATCAATACTGTTTTTAACTGATAATATTATCTATTGGAAATGTAATAGGAAATGTTCCTTGAGCACCAAATCAGCATATGACATGTAACACTGAAGACTGGAAGAATGATGCTGAAAATTCAGCTTTGCCATCACAGGAATAAGTTACATATTAAATTAATAAGTGAAATTGAAAAATGTAATCTTTTGATTTATAATAACTTTTCACTGTATTTTTGATCAAATAATGCAGCCTTGCTGAGAACCCAAAATTTGAACAGTAGTGTACGTATTAGTGTATTTGACAATAATACAAGACAACACACTGACCTGATTTATTATCAAAGAATTTGATGTGTCTATCCTCGTGAGCGGTGACTGTGATTGGCAGGGTGGGGTGGGTGACTACTTTATTAATGTGATTCCCAAAAGGAATAGCTACAACAAAGCAGAAGAAAGTAAACACCACAAATCCAATTCTCACACTTAATTAATTGAATGACTGAACTATATATAAACATTATATCATATCTACACAAGTGTACTCTGTTTTGTTAAGAACATATGTGAAGAATGTACCACTCTCTCCCTGTGCGGCGAATACCATGACGGGCTGTGATGTCTCCAGATCATAAACGACAGCATCTCCCGTGTTATAGGACGCCACCATATGAGCTGGATCACACCCATTAAAATCAATCGACGTGGGAACGCCATGATCTGAAAGACAGGAAACGAAGAAAATTTGTTGCTAACCCTTCAATCAATTATTGAACGCCACATAGAAGACGCATTGCGCTCACCTCTGTCAGAGTTAAAGGTGCTAAGACATGGGGACTTCTCCTGAGGGTTCCACAGCTTGATCGTCCCATCGGCTGAACAGGAGAGCAGCCGGTTTTGGATTCCACTGTAAGCCAATCCCCACACTCCGTCACTGTGACCCAACAACGTGCCAGCCAACACGCTGGGCTCTGAGTGAAAACAGAGTACATATCTCAGCCACACATAAAGATACTGGCGATCAGGCAGGTTTCTTGATTTTAAGTTCTATCAAAAGAAAACCGTGGTTTTATCTTCTCACCATATGTGTCATAAGGGTCTACATTAGAGCTGGGGATGTTCCACCACTGTATTGTTGAATCGATTCCACCACTAAAACACTGCTCACCACTCGAGGTCACAGCCAATGAGAGCACAGGGCCACTGCAGAAACAGAAACAACAGGTTCAGAGGATTTGAGATCTAATGGGTGGATTCAGCGGTTTACATCATTGTTGATACAAAAAGTGATTAGATACACTTAAAATTGTAAAAATGTCAATGGTTGTCAAGGCAAAAACATCAAACCATGTGGTATTTTAGTAATATTTATTTTTAATATTAAGGGGGAGATACAAAACCATTAAGAGCATTTAATATACATAGGCGTAATACAGCCTATTCCGCACTCAAGCGCACAAATAAAGCTTGCTGCAAAGCACTGGCAAAAGGAATGATTATGAATGCGTCGGAATAAATTGCAAGGACACATTTTAATTATTTATTAATAAACTAGTGTTTTCTGAGTCAGTATCAGCTGCAAAGATGCTGACTCAAAGTGTACCTTTGAATTGGTTTGTTTAAAAGTTCAAGCTTTCAACAGATATATTTCTTATGCCTGTAAGGCAAATAGCCAACACACTGTGTTTCGGTTAATTTTTCAGACGCACTCCAGTTCACGGAGACCGAGGCAGAAAGCGCATCTGTTTGTTTTCTTTATTTTACAGAAGCACAGCGTTTTGTTGTCATTGTGAGTTTACACAAAAACTTGGATATGCGCCTAATAATAGCACACATTTATCAGGTCAACGTTAGAGCGAGCGGCCATGTAAAGTTGCTACTACTTGCCTTTTAAATGATAAGCCATATTTGAGGTTGATGGATGACAGGCAAACATTTTTTGACTTTCTGCTCGACATACTGTAATTATCACAAGGACCAGCCGTTAACGATCTTTCCTTTACGGACTGCAACTTTTTTTCTGTGACTAACCGACTAATACAATTTTGGTCGACTAAGCTTCTTCTTGTCGACTAATGTTTGTCGACAATTAGGGGGCAGCCCTAGATCATTATGTCCATTTTTATAAACTTGGGTTTATATTCCTGCCCTGATCAGCTATAGGTGCTGATATTGTGATTTGAAAACTTCCTAGACCTAGAGCAACAACAGGGAAGACCACACAAGCTCACAAGGACAGGACAGAGATCTCAGAGTGTAAATTTCATTCACCCTCACTTGAAACACTCACTATCCAGTTCCAAACGATAACAAAGACTGAGGAGACAATTGTAAAGAAGAGCTTCATGACATGGGTCAAACTGTGAAATGGAGGTGCAGTAAGCGATTTCTGAGAAAAGTTGTTGAAAGCGTATACACTCATGATGGGGAAGTAGGGAGAGTGAGTAAGAGGGAAATTTTTAGAAAGACTGTAGTACGAGAGATGGCTTAGATACATTACAAAAGAGAAAAGGTCAGAGGAATGTCAAAAAGAAGGGTAATAATCAGACAAGAGCTTTAGGACCTGCGTTAATATTCAAACGCTGGAGTGACTTAAACGGGAAGGCCTGGAAAATGACGAGGTTGCGTTGTTTCTGTACCATACGTGAGTAAGATTGATTTTACTGTGCTTCACAAAACCAAGATATGCTGTTGTTGTAATGCTATATTAACAGAACAGTTTTGAGTGTCATTGTTTGTCTGGAGGTGGTGTGCTGCTGGTGACTAAAAATAGACACTTGCTTGTATAAACTCTTGTGTATTGGCTGTGATTGCTTTGGTTGAAGTTTCTCAGAAGTCACTTAGTGCATCTTTTTTTAAGGTGCACTCAGTCATTTTTTGTATACATCCCATTACCAGCCCTGTCATCCAACTTACCAACTACTACTATTATTAACCATAATGAGGACAAATGCAGGGACTTCAAGCACTCACTCAACCGCTGAGAACAGACTGATCATAGTGTAATGCAGCAGCCAGCTGTGTTCCACCAACAACACATGAAAAATCATTGGGACTGAATCCAAAAATGTCCTTTTTATTGATTTGGTGGTACGACAGCAAAACACACACAAATGTCAGAAACGAACAAGTATCCACACCAGTAGGTGTCAGTATAGAGTAGAAGAGCACTGGGACAAATAAGGGCAGGAGAAATGTAAACCAAATCGTAATGAATGCACCTTTGAATAACTAACTTCACTATGCTCATGTTGTGGAGAATTAGTAATGAATTACGCCACCATCTCATGAATGGGCTTGGCAAAGGTCAGGGGAACAGTAAAAAAATAAAGAATCATCCATACTAATCACAAATCTTTGACCCTATAATTGAAGTCAATATAATCAAATCAATACTTACACATGCCCTCTAAATGTGTATATGGGCTCCACATCAAAAGAGGCACTTCTGCAAAGCAAGATAAAACTTTGTTTAGCGGTTTGTTCGGAACATTAATGTGAAAAACACAACATGATAAAATCGACGTGCTCCTTGATGAATCCTTTTTAAGATCAAAACCCCCGACAGGATGATGAGGAGGCCACAGAGCCGTGTAAAAAAATCACCATAATGAGCATGCACGTTATTGTTATCATAGGCACTTCAAAATACTGTGAACAATTATTTATTACCAACAGATTTTTAGAATACTTTTTCATCAACCGGATAAAATGTACAATAAGTGTGTGTGCTGCGTCAGAGACGTGCGCATTCTGATGTAAACAACACCAACATGCATGAGCAGCATAGCGGAAAGAGTGAAGGAGACATGCTGAATGAAAAAGCTCATTCACTCTCTCCATCAGCAGATGGCACTGACGGAACAGTCGAAATGCAGCAGATACACCAATAACCCCGGCGTAAACAAAGCTGCAGCGCTACTTTCGGTTTCTGAACAGTATTTAAAGGTTTCAAACAGCCATTCAAATATTTGTATTCTCAATGGTGTTGATCACAACACCAAATATTTAAATAAAGACTTGAACATTTTTACATTTTTATATGGACTTACAACATGCCCTAGATATAGATCGAAAACGTTCTGATTCTTTATTATTGTTTGGTAACAATTTACAATAAGGTTCATTAGTTAATATTAGTTAAATTGACAATGAAAAATACTTCTAATGCATTTCATTAATCTTAGTTAATGTTAGTTTCAACATTTAATTATACATGATTAAAATCAAAACCTGAGCTAACATGAACTAACAATTAGCAGTTGTATTTTTTTAAACTAACGTTATCAAAGAATTATTACTTTGAAGAACTTAAGTTAAAAAATACACTTCTGTAACAAATGTCGCTATTGCTTATTGTTAATGTTAGGTAATGCATTAACTAACCTTAATAAGACCTTATTTTAAATTGTTATCTATTGGTCTTTATAATTCTTTTGCATCTATTTGAAACATTTGTTTACTTTATATTTTGTGTATTGTTTTATTGTAGTTCTTTCTGTTATAAGAAAAAAAGTTTTTACTTTTTTTGCAACTTATTTTTAATACCGCGATAATACCGTGATAAAAGCTTCAGCAATTATCGCAACATGAAAATGTTATACTGTCACATGCTAATCCCAGGATATCTCTTTCCTTGAAAAGCCACAGTGAGAACTTACTTTTTGGCAGGAACGGTCTTCTGGAGGTTCCACAGTTTGAGGGTGTGGTCTTCTGAGACTGTGACCAACACCGGTTCCACAGGATGGAAGGCCAGGGCCCGCACTCCATCAAAGTGGCTTCGCAGGGTATATTTGGGATTCCATGTCTTCCTGAATGCATCCTTATTGGCTGGCAACTAAAAATAGAGGGTGGGGGAGGGGCCGTTGCAGAGGCATTTTAACAACTGTGAAATGAAACCTGGAAATTGCAGGTCGACTGACTGCAAGGCATTAGGATAGTTGTCCTATTTGAGCACACAGCAAACCACACCAGCGTGGACAAGTAACCTTTATCCAGAATGAAACTAATATAGTACATGACATTTGAGTAAACATGACGGGCTGTTTTTATATAACTGTTAACTGACGGTTAACACAATACAGACAGCATTTAAAAATTGAGCAGGGAAAAGACCTTGGCTTTTTTTTTTTTAAAGTAGAGGCTATTATTTATTAATGCCAGAATAAAGTAGAGGAGCAGTCTGTGTCATACTTACATCGTAGTTGTATTCAGCCTCGTCATTGGACACAGTCAGATCTGCGAGGTCTCCCAGGCCCAGCACACTTTCCAACATGTCATCAGAGCCCATGATAAAGGACTTGCCCCCACCAGGTGTGAATGGCAGAGGCTCAGCTAAGAATAGGAAAGAGAAGGGCCCAGTAAACAAGGTGCCACACCTTGGAGTAAAAAAAAAGCAGGGCTTAAGCTATAGACTGTTTTACAAACATAGACCAGCAGGTCAACACCAGAACAACTTTGTGGTGTTATAACCCAAAATTAAACAAAGTAGAGTGAATAATACGGGTTGGATCAATGTAAATTTTAGCTTTAATTTGCCACCAGCCTCTGGTACCTCAGGAGGGTATTTCCGAAAAGCAGGCTATGAGACATACTGGGTATGTTACGAATAAGTAAATGGATAACCGCAATATTTGGTTTCAAAAACTGAGGTAAGTTTCAGGGTAAACAAGTAGGTAGCCAAATAAACATTCTCTTCTTTGCAACACACACAACACACACGCACACACGCACACACGCACACACGCACACACGCGCACGCACGCACGCACGCACGCACACACACACACACACACACACACACACACACACACACACACACACACACACACACACACACGGTAGATCTGCATTCAAAAGGTTTTTTTATGTAACAGGATATTTTCGATACTGTATTTCTATAAAAGAAATACATCTCACCTTGCAACAAATATGGATGCAAAATGACTAAACTTATAAAGCCATAATGTCTTAGCAAGCACAGACTGATTTTAGTGCAATCAAGCTTTCTTTTTTAATTTATACATTTTGCATTAAACAAAGAACTCTTATTCACAGTAATATATATATTTTTTCATTTCATATTATACTGTGTGTATATATATATATATATATGCATACATAGTGCATTTTTGATTTATACAGGGCTCAAAAATAAAAAAAATTAAGGTTTCCTACAGTCTGTCTAATTATTATCACCAGTCCAACCACAAAAGAACAATTTTCTTATTACAATTCATTATATTAGTCAGAAATAATAAAAAATAATAATGTACCACATTTATGGTAATAAAAAGTCTTCATTTAAGGGTGACACACATACTTATACTTCTTTACCAAAAATACATGTCCTATTTATGGTTACATTTACATAATCTTTAGTTAAGAAGTGGGTCAGAATAGACAGAAGAGAGTAAGACAGAAAGAGGCAGAGAGAAAGAAAGCAGAAGGGTGTGGGACGGATGTAATGGGCTGATGTGTTTGACCCAGCTGGCTCTGGTCTGAGCAGTGAGAGAATCTCTTGTGTTGGAAGCTGTCAGGAATGCTGATGCAGCAACAGGCCTAATTCAGAATCCACCGCAGGGCCAGTGTGTGCCACAAAGCACATACAAAAGACACGCATGCACATGTTCACCCAAAAAAATTAAGTATTTATAATTTATTTTGTGAATAAAAAAAATAAAAAATAAAATAAATATAAAACTACATGCAGTGTTTCAGACCAGCTCATCTCCATATATTAAAGGGTCACTCCACCCATTTGCATTAAGCTTTCCATTGTTAGAAACACAGTTATACTATTGAATGGTCGTGCTACACTCTCTCATTTTCACCTGAGACGAGAGAAATCCTCTATTTACCTTTTTCACTTCCTCCTACAATGACGCAAAAATCGTCATTTTACGTCATTGTAGGAGGAAGTGTAAGACAGGGGGATTTCTGTAAAGACTACAAGCACTAGATCTCACCCTTTCAAACCCGCCTATAGGGGGCTGGACCTATTACGCTAACAGACCAATCACAGATCAGTGCCAGTGCGTTTGATTTCACCGGCAGAAACTTTTTGAAAATATGGATGAAGGTACTGAATACGCAGACGGATGCATTATGGAGGATTGGGATTACACATAGTGTCAGCCATCTTTTTTGGAAGGTAAGCTAGCAGACTCTTGTTCTGTGGAGAAAGCTGAGTAGTAATTTTAGGGGTTACCGTCCTCTTTTTCCCAGACATGTCCGGCCGTCAATGTCCGGGATTCAGCTTTTGCTTTCTGCGGTCGCCATTCATTGTTTACATGCACAGCTTTTGTTTCAATCTAACTGAATTCATTCTGATTGGTGAATCTGAATGTAGTGTTTACATGAACGCTAAATAAGTGATCGGTTGATGTGCGTTTTAACATTGCTAAGAAAATTCCCGCCCCTCCGTGAGAGATACGAGACCGGTGCGACTCACAGGCTCATCAGTAATCACGTCACCGGCCTCGCGTCGTTCTCCACACGGCCTTCACTCGTCCTGCTCGCCACAGTAAACATGATGAATGGCGACTGTAGAACGCAAAAGCCGAATCCCGGACATTTTGGGCGATCTCGAAACACATTTTCGGGCAGACTCACGGAGACTCACTAGTAGCCTAGACTTAACTTCTTTAACTACTGCGCTCTGTTACCGGTAGGCGTGGCCTCCTAGGGCAGCGAAGCAAGTGCATTCTGGGAGTTGTTGTCTTTCATCCACATAAGCCAAAAATACATTTTCTGTCTTTTCTCAGTCTAGAAAGCTCCAAATTCAAAAATAATTTCACTTTTCTTCTACATATATTACCCATTTTAAATACACATTCATCTTTCCAGAGGTGGAGTTACCCTTTAAAAGTGGATGGTGATTTTTACTAATGAAGTACCATCTCTTATGCTCTACATTTCTAGTCTTCTGGACCCATATTAGGGCTGTGTGATTCATTGTTTGGTTTTGGCTTCCAATGATTATCAAAACAAGTTAATCAAGGTAAAACGATTATTGTGCTGTTGCAGTATTCTGTCCAGTGCACCTTCCTTTCCTTCACAGTGGTGCACTTTTGCTCCTCTCTAAATATCCAAACTTAACATCCAAATCAGCCAGAAAAGTGAGTATTGTAAAATGCAGTCTATTGTTTCTAAACTGTGGGACGTGTTTGATATTAAAGAGGTCCTATAATGCACTTTTCACAGTGTAAATGAAGTCTTCTATGTCCCTAGAGTGTGTAAGTGAAGTTAGCTCAAAATACCCCACAGATATTTATCATTTTTTGAGGGTGAGCAGAAACACATCGTTTTTGTGTGTCCCTTTAAATGCAAATGTGCTGCTGCTCCCGGCACAGGGGGTGGAGCTTCAAGAGCTGGTGTGGGTTAGCAGCCTTTTATGTTCAAACAGGAGTCGGACAAAGGGGTTAACTATTTCCTAGTCATTGATTAGCATATCTGTCACGATAATCTATAAATCACCACTAAACCTACTTTTAATGACGCTATAAGCTCCACCCAAACACCGGTGTTAGACTGCTGGCCTGGTGCTGCTGTCCTCAGACTGCTGTGACGTATGGTTCTGCGGATTCTGGTGGTTATTATTGTAGCCTAATGGCCCGGGGCCAGAGTAAAAGTCACTCTAGACAGTTGACGCAACTGTCACTTGCCTGATCTGTCCAGTGCTGCATCACGAAAGTTTATCATTTGCATGTGTTTTTAAGCTTTGCCAATTTAAGCATCCAAGTGCATGAAGATGCAAAAGAGAATTTAATTTAATAGTGTGAGAAGTTTTGTGCACGCACACATCCAAAGTTTCTCAGACAGCATGCAAATGCTGAATTGATATCTCTTTCAGTCTTCTTGCACTTTAATGGACATAGAAGAAAAAATAAAAATAAATCAGCATATAAAGTGAGTGTCTCTCTCAAAATTTTGACTAAACTGCCCAATTCATTACGATTAGTTTTATGATCAGAAATGGTGAGAGAACATTGTGCATGGGACGTTTTTCGTTTTCAGCCGACAAAGTTTAAATCCTGTCTGGCTAGCGTGCCCCATAATGTTTATGCATTAGTCAGTAGGTGGAGAGCAGGCGGTCTTTTGTGGCTGTTTGAATGCATTTGAACACATGAGTGTTCACACCACGAAAGCTATCCGTAGAATGCATTTTAGACTACCTTTGAAAGTGGTCGAAAGTGTACACCTGTATTTAGCGTCGTCCACTTGTGATCTGATCGACCAAAATGCATCTTAATACCAGGTGTAAACAGGGCCTTTATGTCTGTTTTGGATTCTTTCAGTATAAATCACTATTCACTTTCACTGTATGGAAATTCTGCCTAACATCACTATCAGTGTTAATTTTGTCAGCAAATTTTGATTTAGTTTTAGTCTTAGTCTTTTGACTAAAATGCCATTTAGTTTTAGTCATATTTTAGTCATCTGAATTGTTTTAGTTTTAGTCTAGTTTTAGTCGACGAAAAACAATAACATTTTAGTCGACTAAATCTACAGTAGATTTAGTCGACTAAAATATAATGGGTTTAGTTCAACTGTAATGCATTAATTTAGAATTTCTCTAAAATTTCCAAACCCATATACTCCCGGAGAAAACATCTATTAACCTATTAATATGAATGATTTTTAAGTTTGAACATGCAATACAGATACAGATTTAACAGCTGTTACTTAAAAAATATCTTAAAATGAAATAAAACCACTTTTCCTAAAGTACAACACAGTCTTCTTTACAATGAATGATATATTCATTCCTTATAACTACTTACACATAATTCTTTATTCTTTCAAGCAGACATATTTATTTGTATGTATTAAATATAATTAATCCTTATTAAAGCTATTAACAAACAGTGAATGCTTTTCTCTTTTTCTTTTGTTGCTTGATCAAAATTAAGGACACGGACCGCATTAGGTTTATTGCCACTGTCACTTTAAGACGTCGGATCATGTCCAATGACATGCGGATAGACATAACCAGCATAGTTTACATGAATACTCTCCAAAAAGGACATTTAGACATACTGTTGTGTATTTCTCCATTCAGACACGAAAGAGAGCTCAATTCAGTAGCCTACTCGCGCGCTGTAGGTGTATTGTGCATGACTGCACGCTTCGGGTTAGGTGTGTGCGCAAAGAAAACCGCACCGAATAGAGCTCTTTTTTGCATCGTCACTCTTATTCAGAGATCTATATGTCTGCTCTACTCATTCTCCCAGACGTTCAAATTTTTTAACGTTTTATGACCGCGGGGTAGATCACGTTACAGTAGCCTACAAATGTGCGCATCTACCACACACGCAGGACATCAGTTCTGACGGATCGCTTCCCAAATCGTCACTATCTAACATTTTCGTCTAGTTTTTATTCGTTGACGAAAATGTCAATAGATTTTCGTCATAGTCTTTGTCATTCAAAACTAGGTTTTATTTAGTTATCGTCTCGTTTTCGTCTGTGAAAAAATGTCGTTGACGAATAATTTTCGTCGTTATTTTCGTCAACGAAATTAACACTGATCGCTATCTGTTTCATGGGATAAAAAATAAAAAAACAGGGCTGGAACAACATGAGGGTGAGTAAATGACAACAAAATGTTCTTGTTTGGGTGAAGTAGTCCTTTAATTGCAGGCCTTATTTTAACCCTACACAATAACAGACCTGAGGTCATTATTCTATGGTGGATAATACCAGGAAGGTATTGGCACAATTTCACCTAAGTCAGTCTGGTCACTAGGAACCTACCACAAGTTTTGGGACATGAAAAATAAAAAAACCCTTAGGTGAATTACAGTAGGTCTAATATTTTTATTAAAAAAAAAAAAGAATTGTGTACTGTGCATACAGGGAGCTACTGGCACAATTTCACCTGTTGTAAGTCAGTCTGGTTAATAGGAACTACAACCTTTGTTCTGTTCTGAATAGTATGTATTCCAATTGTGACTAGTACCAAATATTAGATACTAGTAGTTATTCATTCGGTTCTATTACTTATGTTTAGATACTAGTATTTATTCAATAAATGCATTAGATATTAGTACCTATTAAATAGATACTAGAACTTAATCATTAGCTACTAGTACTTATTCAATAGATACTAGTAACTATTTATTAGATTCTAGTATTTATTCCAAATGTTACTAGTAAGATTTTTTATTTTACTAGTAAGATTTTTAATTGAACTCTAAAGTGGCCGTTCTGACTAGTCATAACATAAGACTAGTAAAAAAGCAGTTGTGACTAGTAAGATAAGAATAGTTACTAGTAACAATTACAAAAGATACTAGTGTCTAATAAATAGGTACTAGTATCTATTAAATAAGTACTAGTATCTAATTAATAAGTACCAGTATCTACTTAATAGGTACTACTATCTAATGAATAAGTACTAGTATCTAATAAATAGGTACTAGTAGCTAATGAATAAGTACTAGTAGCTAATGAATAAGTACTAGTATCTATTTAATAGGTACTATTTAATAACTAGTAGCATGAAAATAGAGACTAGTAGGTTTAAATGATTAAATGTTAAAACAGCGTTAGAAAGTTATGGCAATGGTGGCCTAATATGGGCAATTCAACGTACTGCATTCGAAAATACGATTCGTTGGAGGACCGGCTAAGTTTACATGCACAACTTTTGTTTCATTCGGACTGAATTCATTCCGATTGATGAATCTGAATGTAGTGAACGCTAAACGTGATTGGGTTGATGTGTGCGTTCAAATGGGAATAGATTTTTTGACATGCGCACATTGCACGAATATACAGATTTCCAGCTGTTTGCACATACTAACTATTCTCTTACATTGGTTCTTTATTTGTTTTATACAGCAGACTTAATGTTTAAAAAATGCCCAAAACCAGTCATCTGTGGATGAGAGTCTGAAACGAGTACTGGTGGGACGTTGTCCTGCTCCACTTTAGGGGTGCACGATATATCGACTCAATATCGTTATCGTGATATTATATCGAAAGTTTCGCGATAATTATTCGATATTTTAATAATTATCGAATTATTATATAATTATGAATTATGAATCGTCCCGTCCGACATGCACCTCTCGAAAAATACGCGCCGCTTGGTAGTGTTGCATTTCCCCCGACTCGTTTCCTGGTTCTCCTTCCCCATAAACAACATGAAATCAAGGAGAGGGTTAACTTTTCATGCTACAGATTTCCCAAAGTGGTCAGAAAGAACAGGGGAGACTCGATATGGTTCTAGAGTCGCTACTCGCTCCAAAGCTAATCGCCGTCACTCTCTCCGTTCTCCCACGCTCTACCGAGTCCCCACAGCCCCCCCCCCCCCCTGTTTTTTTTATTTATTTTTGTTGTTTCTAACATGTCCTGTTCTGTAGACTTGCTCTTTATTTATTGTTTTTTATACTGTAGTGTATATACATACAACCAGTGCCACATGTCCTGTTCTGTAGACATGCTCTTTATTTATTTATTTTATACTGTACAACCAATTAAACATGTCCTGTTCTGTAGACATGGTTATTATTTATTTATTCATGTTGTACCAGTCCAATATGACTGTCAGTCGAAATAAACTTGTAAGAAAACTTGTTTTATTTGTTATGAATCTATTTTGATGTGTTTTCCCATACCTTTTGTAATATTACATGTTTAAAAATATTGAAATTATCAGATATCGCAATATTCATTATCGATCTCACAATATCAGATTTTTTTTCAATATCGTGCACCCCTACTCCACTTCACTGACGCTGAGTGAGTGAAAGGATAATTATAGAATGACAGGACACTCATTTATATGACACTTTATTCAACAGGAAGAACAGCTCGTTCAGCGCGTCATACATCATTAAGCTATGTGCAGTCCTTTCAGCTTCGGGTTTCAATCTGACTCTCGATTGGATTAGAAAAGGAATAAACCACCAATCCAATCAAAATTTCATTCACATCGAGCTCATTAGGATCGATTAAGGTGTTTACATGAAGGCTTTTCAGTCCGATTGAGCCGTCAATGCGTTTACTGACGAATTATTTGGTTGCAAATAATGGTGTTGATATATTTTTTTAGACTGCTTACTCTATAGATCAATGGCAAGGAAAACTAACTAGAGAGCCTTCTAGTGGTCGGGAGCATTTCCACTGTGTTGTGGCTAATTTCTGGTGTGTTTTGGATTCATTTCGTTGTGGCTTAATTTCGTGGTGTTGTGAACTTATGTTTGCTTTTTAAATTTCGTTGTGTTGTGGACTACTGGATTATTCCGTATTATTCAATCATCACACTCAAATCTTTTAAGAATCTCAAGTGATGTTTTCATCATCACCTTATTTTCATCATGATTAATGATAAAAAAATCGACTATTTGAGTCATTTTACCCCACTCTGTGCCGTCTCCTGAACTCCGAGCCTCCCAGGCACCTTCTCCATCCTCTGCATTCACCAAGAAGTCAAACTCCTTCAGTGCCTCCTCTGTGTCGGGGTCATCCGGCAAGTCAGAAGCCAAACCTTCATTTCCTACCTGGAAAAGTAGTCAAGTTGTAGACTATATTACATAGACAATCTATACTGAGGAAGATTAGTTTGAGATCATTATATCATTCACGCCAATTACCACTAAAACGGTTGCACACCTTAATTTTGTGTTTTTTTATTCTGCGTTTATCGCTCCTGTCAGGCACATCCTCCATTATGTCACCCTCATCATATTCCTCTTCATCACTATCGTCAGCATTTTCTAAAAAATTAAATGTCTCCAGAACCTCTGGATTCCTGTTGAACCAAAAGCATCATGAGAAATGTTTTAATTGTTCTTTCAACTGTTTATATTAATCTTCCAGTTGAATTGGACCAAATATATCAAGAAAAATCTGTACCTTTTCATATCTTGTCCCTTTCTTTTGGCTGGAGACTCTCCTCCATTGAGAATTTGCTCTAGGTTCTTGGTTTCCACAGAACCGTTTTGCTCTGAGCCGGACAGCCCCAGTAACGACCGAACTCTCTGCGACCGGACGTCCAGTATTGTGTCCGTATAACCTACTTCCTGAAGATATCTTGAAAAGACAGATGTGTAAAGAGATTCAGAACACAGCTCAGACATTCAGGTGATAGAAATAGTCCATGAGCTTTCTTAGCAGGACTAATACTGTCCCACCCACAGAGGAAGTGTCACTCACAAAAACATAATGACTCAAGGCTAACTTACTGTCTGAGGAGTTGCCTGCCCTGTTTCCACGTTAACTGGCTGTTCTGGGGTATAGCAGAGACCTCTGTTTCTTTGGTATCTTCTTTAGGAAAAAAAACAAAACAAAAAACACATCAGTGAACCTTGAACGAAATCTCATTCACAGTACATTCAAAGATGTAGGGGAGGTACTTTTGAATGATAGTTTATATACACTTTTTCGAAAGTAGGTTGAATCCTCTTACCTGATTCAAAGCTAGGCATTTTTACTTCACCTTGATTTAGTTCTGTCCCATATTTTAATTTATGGTATTTTGCTCTGGTAATGGAAGAAATCATTTTTGTTAAAATACAAAAAAAATATATTTTTATGAATACATTTAAAAATGACATTACCTTTTTATCATTACATTTAAAAAGGATTAAGAAATAAAGAAATAATACATGAAAAATAATGGTAACACGTTTTAATAAGGTTTCATTAGTTAACATGATCTAATAATGAAACGCTCTTCTACAGCATTTATTAATATTTGTTCATGTTAATTTCAACATTTACTAATACATTATTAAAATCAAAAGTTGTATTTGTTAACATTAGTTGATGCACTGTAAAGTAACATGAATAGCCTAAACAAAGAACAGCTGGATTTTTATTATAGATTATAATAAGATTAAAGATACAGATTACAAATATATAAAAAAATGTATTGCACATGGTTAGTTCATGTTAGTTAAACTTAAAACATTAATGTTAACAAATGAAACGTTATTGTAAAGTGTTTTAAAAAACAAAAACGCAACGTAAGAAAAAAAAAACCATTACAAACCTTTCTTGCTTTAATGCATATTCTAACATTTTTATTCTTCTAACAAGGTCATTCTTTAAATTTTCTTGACCCTTTCTTTCTCCTTGGAGGAACGCTATCCGGGCCTGGAAAACAAAAGCAGGTCATGAAGACATGTGACAGGTTAAACCAGTGTTTATATATTTTAACTGAGTTGTCAGCTTGTGAATTGTATGTAATGAGAAAGAAAGACTTGTCCTTGAAATAAATAAAAAAATATATAAATATATAAATATATATATATATATATAGACTAATAAATAGTGATGTCCTGACTGACATCATACAAAAAGGAACATTTAGCAAAACATGTATTTGTGAGCGAATTATTTGAATAGTGCAGTTCTTTTCTGAAAACAATTGGCAAATCAGTCTGAATTCAATCCAGAACTATGTTGGATTGGATGTAAGATGCCCTGGGTAATCTCTGGTGATCTCTGGAACCCCCCCGCCGCCAAAAAAAAAAAAAAAACACAGATCTCTATATTTACTAAAGAGGAACCAACACAAGGCCACTGGCAGGCGACTGCCCAGAGGAACAGAGCTCTACAGAGTAGGTTAACATTAGCAAATGAGAGCAGCTGTGCAACTTGACCCCTGTTAAAGGCCAGGAAGTGAATGAGAGGAGGCAAAAGGGAGGGGGTATTTATAGACAACCAAAACCCTCAACCTTTCTGGAGAAAAAGAGATCTTGCAGGCTCTCATGACATCCTTGTTTGTTTGGCAGGTAAACTAGAGGAGGACATCCTGTGCAATTTTCATAGAAACAGGGAAGGTGAGGTGGGCTTGTCATTCGATGGTCAATAATTTCCTAAACTGCATGATGACAGAAAGAAACCTGGCATTTAATAAGGGCTGTTAAATTTCAGCCTGTCACACAGTAGAAATAAACGCAACAACAGACAGTCAGTGCATGTCACTAGTAAGTGATTTCTGCATGTCTCTGCATGTGAAAGAATGGCATGGTTTCGTCTGATACCCAAACTCGCATACAGTTGTGGTCAGAATTATTGCCACCACTGGTAAATATGATCAAAGATGGCTGTAAAAATAAATCTGCATTGTTTTTCTTGCTGCATTAGGGGGGGATGACATTATGAAATAAATGTTTTTCTCCAAAACATTTTGGTCATAATTATTGGCACCCTTTAAATAATTATTGCCTTTTTGCAACTTTTGCCAAGATAACAGCTCTGAGTTTCTCCTATGCCTGATGAGTTTGGAGAACAACTGACAAGAGATCAGAGACCATTCCTCCATACAGAATCTCTCCACATCCGTCAGATTCCCAGATCCATGTTGGTGCTTCTTCTCTTCAGTTCACTCCACTCATCTTCTAAAGGCTTCAGTTTAGGGGACTGGGATGGTCATGGCAGAAGCTTCATTTTGTGCTCAGTTACCCATTGTTGTATTGATTTTGATGTTTGTTTTGGACCATTGTCCTGATGGAAGATCCAACCACGGCCCATTATATGATTTCTAGCAGAGACTAGATGATACCATGTATCTGAACAAGAACTCAAGGACCTCCAGCAAACAAATTGGCCCACAACATATAAGATCCAGCAGTATATTTAACCGTAGGCATGGGGTACTTTTATCCCTGTTAGCACCAAACACATCTGATGGGTTTGCTGCCAAAAAGCCCTTTTTTAGTTTCATCTGACCATAGAACCTCATCCCTTTTAAAGTTCCAGTCGTGTCTGACAACTGAATATGCTGGAGTTTGTTTTTGGAGGAGCGAGGAAGATTTTTCTTGAAACCCTCCCAAACAACATGTGGTGATGTAGGGGTTGTTAGATTTTTTAAAGGCTTTTTGACCCCCGAGAATCAAGTAATCTCTGCAATTCTCCATCTGTGATCCTTGGAGAGTCTTTGGCCACTCAAACTTTCCTCCTCACCGTGCATTTAGACAATATAGACACACTTCCTCTTCCTGGCAGATTCATAACATCTTTAGTTGATTGGAACTTCCTAATTTTTTCCCTGATGGTGGAAAGCTATTTTCTTACAGCCACTTTCTATTTTGTGATGCTCATCAATCTTTTGATGCACATCAGAACTATATTATTTGGTTTTAATCATTGTGATGGATTAAGGGAATTCCATGTTTAGTCACCCTGGTGTGATAATTTTTTTTAATATTCATGAAAATATACTTCAGAGATATTTTACTCATAACAAATTCTAGGGGTACCAATAATTGTGGCTAACGTGTTTTGGTAAACATTTTTTTCATAATGTGATTTACCCCCCACTTTCAATTCTTTTACTTCAATGAAAGGTTTGAGTTTTGTGCAGTTTTTTTAATGAAAGATCAAAAAAATAAACAATGCAGATTTATTTTTACAGCCATCTTTGAACATATTTACCAGGGGTGCCAATAATTCTGACCACAACTGTATGTGACACTCATGGTGTTTTCAGCGCCTGTCGTCTCAATATATGAGGACCTGAACATCTTTAGAGCTGCTTTTTGAGAGTCACTTCACAAGTTTCCACTGTTTCATTTGAGAAAAACTACTGTCAAATACACAGGGATTAAAGTGAAAAAAATTCTTCTGACTGAAAATTTTTTTCAGGCCAAGTCATATTCCTTTAACTTTATTTAAATAGTCGAGACCAATATCGTTTTAAGGGGAGATGTTTTAAACCGCTTTAATATTGCCAGTTTGCATATTTTAAAAGCTATTTTAATCTATGAAAAAAAATTACTTAGCTTGACAAATAATCAACCATCTACATAACTTTTCAGTGCATGTTTTTATTTATCTTATAAGACCAAACAATGCTAAATTATATTAATATATAGTTTGTTTAATGGCAAATCGTTTTGGCTGAGGGCAAAGTGAAGTTTCATAACTTTATATATTTAGGCTATTTAACTTTAACTGTGTAGCCTATTAGAGAGCTGACTAATGTTTGACTGAATTGTTTGCTTTATTTCTCATTGTATAGCTTCTTATAGCCTACATATTAGGCTACTTATACTTTTATGGATATTATTGATAATTAAAACTGACATTTAACAAAAAGCAACAGGGTTGTGTAATGTTATATATTCTAAAATATATAAAATATTCTTTATATATTTTACTATGCATTCTCTTGTATGTGTACATGCATAATAAAATAAAATGATACAACCCTGTCTCTGTTTGTTAAGTTTGTCAGTTTTAATGATCAATAATGTTTCATATTTTTAAAATGAAAACAAAAAGAAGCAGGGTTGTGTTTTATATTGCGTGTTGTTATAAATATATGGAGTGAAGATAATCAATGTGCGTTATCTGAACCACATTTGTGTGGCCATATAGGCCTAATATGTTTATGATAATATGTTCATTTATAAATGAAAAGAGGTGTTTTGTATATATTTCGTTTTATTGTTGATGAAAAGAGGCAGAGTTGTATTTTATACCATATTTCATTTTATTGTTGACTAAAATATACATAAAGAGATAACCGGAGTAGCCAGAGCGAGATGAGTGACGAAACCAAGATCGGCGCGGATCCGTTTGCAGAATAACCGGACTCGCGTCCTCGGGAGTTCGTTCTCCCGAGCAGGGGCGGAGCGGGGGGGGTGGCTAATTGGGCTTAAGCCCCGAATGGTTTGTCAAAAGCCCCGAATCTTTTAGGTTTTTTAAAATAACTTCAACTTTGTTTAATTTCCTCTCAGAATTTCTGATGGAGCGGCAAAAAATTAAACAATGTGCGTGGTGGCGGACGGTAATGCATCGCGCATCACTCAGCTTGTTTGCCAACTGCCAAAAAAAACTAACGAAGAAGAATATAAATTAATCTTCTTCGCCGTTGTCATCAAGGGTTGGCCGCTTGCGGGCTGTTGTATGTTTAAACCGGCGTCGTAGCGAGCTTACTGGCTAACCGGCTGAAGTTATTATGGACATCATAAAGTTTTTTTATACGGAACACTAACAGTAAACCTCAGCGGCCGGAGAGAGATTCAGAAGCAGCGTCAGACGAACCGCGGACAAGTGTTACATGTGAATCTGCTGTTGTAGGCCTAACACTTGAGTTAAGTGATGACAACAATTCCAAGTACAGATGCATCAATATCGTCAATAAGTTATTTTTCCCCCCATACTTTAATTTAAAAAGTAAATCTTTAATATATTCTAGATTCATTACATAAAAAGTTAAATATTTCAAGCCTTTTATTGTTTTAATCATGATGATGGGCTTACAGCTCATGGAAATCAAAACTCCAGTACGCCTATCTCAAAATGTATTAGAATTTTAGAACAAAGAATTTTTTATACGACCTGACAAGATCTCTAATCAGCTAATCAACTCAAAACACCTGCAAAGGTTTCCTGAGAATTCAATCTGTCAGTTTTGTTCTGGTGGTGCAGCACAATGACCTTTTCCACAATATTACATTTTTTTGAGATGCGCCTGTAATAATGTAATAAACATATTAGTATTTACATAATTAAAGGAATTGTTACGGTGAACAGTGATAATGAATAAATGGTAGCAGCAGAGTATTGCTAATTAAATGAATATCACTGTCCACAATTGTATATGTAAGCTTTTTGGGCAACGCATCATTAATTTACTGTAACATATTGCACAATATCATCAATATTTAATGCAGCAATTCTGAACAAAAAGTATACATATTTAATAATAAGACACAGGTCTTTGGAACTTTTATTGCACACATGAGACTTAAATTATTCTCAGCGAGTTATGGTGGCGTTTTGGCCCCAGTCTAAAAGGGCTGCTATATAAGTTTTACACGCCACCAGATACCACTGTGTTTTACCTATTTAGGCAAACTTAAAAATAGTCTGATAATGGTTGCCTCTTTTTAGTTGCCAGGGGTGAAAATGAGTCATCCTTAACATTTTTGGTGTTTTGGATTCACTACAGCTGGAGAACAATTACATATAAAATAGGTTGTAGGCTCTACTCTGTGATTTTTTTTTTTTTTACTGAGTAGGCCTAACTATCATAATTTTCCCAGGTAGTGTATAGATTTTTAGGCTTTCTAATATCTCAAACAGCCTGAAAAATAGTGCATTTAGCTGATGTAAATGGGGAAAAAATCTCCAAGGGAGTATGCCCCTGCCTGGACCGCCCCTAGGTTTGGGCTAAGCCCCGAATGTTTACATCGTCTGGCTCCGCCCCTGCTCCCGAGTCGAACTTGCCAAGTCCGAACTATCAAGGACGCAAGTCCGAGGTTTGCGTAGCCTATTGGTATTGAGAAACGGCCAATATTGACCCGCGTTCTGTTTTCTATCATGCGCCGTGCATGTTTGCGTTGACGTAATATGCACGCAAACACACCAGGGTTCGATAGAATTAAGTTGAACGTGAAACCAGACCAACGCTGCGGGGGGCACAGGGAACAAACTCGCTCGGATTCGGACCGCAGCAAACCAGCTGTAGCCTGACATGCACTTCTCCAAAACTAAGATTAATTGAGTGAACACGGAGCAGTTTTTCCGTGAGCGGGAATTGAAAACCCGGACTGGACCATAAGCGAAGTGATTACAGAATGTTAGAGTGGAGAGAGGAACGTGCTTTCGCTCCGATCCAGGCTTTATCACATCCCCCTCAGCAGGGTGAATACACCTCGTCTTTCCTTAATTTAAGACCTATTCAAACTAAAATTAAGACATTTATCACACTATTTGAGAAATGAAAGCCTATTTACGGCCTTAACATTATGAAAAGTGAATTTAAGACATTAAGGACAGACGGGAACCCTGCAATTGACGGAAATCCGTCATAGACTCGCTGCAATTAACGGAAATCCGTCGTAGCGACGGAGAACTTTAATCCCTGAATACAGTCTGAAACAAAACTAAAAAAACATTCATGACAAACCATCAAAATTGAAGAAATTATGACAGAAATATTTCACTAATGTAACCTAAAATGTACTTCTCAAAGTAATAATAATAATATTTCTACAGAAAATCACATAACCAAGATATATTTTTTACCCATGTATTAAATTTATACAGTTCTGTTGTGCAGCATCTTCGACAACGTTTTTTATTGTAAACTGTTATATTTTCATTTGTTTACATTTTAAAAGCTTGATTAAATTGTTAACGTTTATATACATTTTTAATAAATCATTAAACAGAATCCAGAAAAAGCTCCAATCGTGAAGTGACAACAAATATAGGAACTTGCATAACTAAGTCTGTCAAACAATTCAAAATGTAATTGAATTAAATAACTGCCCATTTTCACTATGATGTCTAAATTCACTAAATTCAAGTGTAGTATTTAAAATAAATTTTTTTTTTTTAAATTTAGACATATTATTATAGAATGTTAATATCAAAGATGTAGGCCTATCTGCTATTGGCTTGCTATAACATGAAAAAAACTTGAATTGTTCCAATGGCACTAACCTTCATTGTGGTGGAATTTAAATACAGTTCGGGGGCATAATTAATCATGTTAATTAAATTTTCAAAAACACATTACTCAACCAATTAAACTATCCTGAGAAAGATGTGAGAGAACACAGGCTAGCTGGGCAGGGTGCTGAAAGCTATTACACTCTTGGATTGAGCTTTCACACAAGACAGCTGTATGTACATGTCTTCAGACTATGGACATTTTGGAACGAGACTGACACACAGAGGCTGGCAAAAAATCCATGAGACCTACTCAAAAGCCCACCATGTGTACGACCCCACATGTATAACTCAGAGACTACGGTATTACTGCATGAGGTGATAAAAGGTCTTAAGAACAGTCCAAATGTCAGGCAGAAGTGTGCTTTCACAATCCACCCCTAGTTCACAGTGCTGGTGTGAGGTCACTCCATTGAGACGCCTCACAGGCAGTCCGGGGGAAACATAGTGAGATCACTAGCCAAAACTAGAGCCTTACAAAGGAGCAAGCTGCAGCGCATGGGGCAAGAATAGCCCTCACCGACGCATGACACATTCCACCATACAGCTGTCAGATTAGATAGTTAAAAGCAAAGAATACTACAAGCAAATGAAGATTTTTCCCTAAGACAGGAATAATGTGTCATCTTTAATAGCATGGGGAGATAAAAACTGACGCTCTAATGAAAGCTGCCCGACTACTGGAAGTATTCCGAAATAAACTGTACTGGAGGAAGACGTCACCTAAAATAAAATAGGTCACTAAATAGCAAGTTGACCCAAAGAATGCAAACTATGTAGTGCTATGACAACATGGCTTTGAGCAGCCCCACATGGCAACACTGTCTGATTGGTTTGTCCAACCAATGGCAGACATGGGAATTGTCAGAAAACCAATTCAAATTTGTGCTATTTCGTTGTAGTCTGATTTATAGCTGAACCTGAATATCATGGAAATATACTTTTTTCAACACCATATAGGCTACATATGCTTCATCCATAACTGATGCATTTACACTACTGTTCAAAAGTTTGGGGTTGGTAGTGGTAAGATCAAAGTCTCTTATGCACACCAACGCTGCATTTATTTGATCAAACATACAGTAAAAACAATAATTGTGAAATAGTTCTACAATTTAAAATGACAGTTTTCTATTTTAATACATCTATTCCTGTGGTGGCGAAGTTGGATTTTCATTACTGCAGTCTTCAGTGTCATATGATCCTTCAGAAAACATTCTAATACGCTGATTTGCTGTTCAAGAAACATTGATGATAATAAGATGTTGAAAACAGTTTTTTTCAGGATTTTTTGGTTAATAGAAAGTACAAAAGAACAGCATTTATTTGAAATAGAAATATTTTGTAACATTGTCACTGTCACTTTTGATCGATTTAATACATCCATACTGACTAAAAGTACAATCTCAGGAAACCAGCTGGAATATATGAACACAACAAATAAAAAACTCTTTGAAAAAGTCTGCTCACACTGCTGTTACTGCAGATGTATTCACTTATTCCCTAATTCAAAATCCTTTGACAAGGGCAAGGCTCATTCAAATATTCAATGTAAGCAAGTATAATCAGACTTCTAAGTGACAGCAAAAAACACCACTAAAAAAGTAATTAATAAATAAATAAATACCTAGAGGGCTCCTTCGGACAAGTAAATCGGTCATTCACTAGTCTGAGTAAAAACGTTGCTCGTCCAAAAATCCCCCGATAAGAACGAAACGATTCGTTCTTACGGTTGAATCATTCAAGAATGAGGCAATTGTTTATGTATGGGTCATTGAATCATTGACTCAACTGATTTGTTCAAAAAGCTGAATCATTCAGTATTGAAAACACAGTTGCTGTGAGATGCGCTGTTTCTGCTGTGGAACTATTTTTCTTTTGAAACCATTGTCGCTGATGAAACAGAACAAAAACAGTCAATATTGCAAATAAAGTGACGTTTATTGACCTGTTGTATGAAACCAGTGTCATTTTCAATCATGAACAGCACTCATGGTCTTGTGATGTTGTAATATGGCATAAATATAAAAACTCCAAATTTAGAATTTTTACTGCAGTATGCTAACTGAGTTTCTTTGTGTGCTGTGCTCATTTGTTTTGATTTCTCCTCGAGAAGCTGCACGAGCCCAGACAGCGCAACCTTGTTACCGTCTTTATATTATCAACAATTATTAATCACCACTTACACTAAATGAAATAAAATCAG
Source organism: Siphateles boraxobius (assembly GCF_051911475.1). Taxonomy (NCBI): domain Eukaryota; kingdom Metazoa; phylum Chordata; class Actinopteri; order Cypriniformes; family Leuciscidae; genus Siphateles; species Siphateles boraxobius. The sequence goes on along the minus strand of NW_027508833.1, from coordinate 33,374,494 downwards.
ATTCATTCTCAGGTTTTTTTTTTTTTTTGTTATTTAGTAACTTTCTTGATAAAGCACTGGCTTGATCGGGCAAGTGACAGTTGTGTCAACTGTCCCGAGTGATGTTTATGCTAGCCCCGGGCCATTACAATAATAGCCAAATGCAGAATCCACAGAACCATACGTCACAGCAGTCTCACACCGGTGTTTGGGTGGAGCTTATAGCGTCATTAAGGGTTAGTGGTTGGTTGGGGTTGGGATTCATTAAGCTTGAGCTTATAGTTATAGTGAAGGGTAGGCTTAGAGTTTTGGCTGGGTTATGTGATGGTGAGCACCATCCTAACTTCAGGTCTGACCCTGTTGGCCTGACTCTGTTGTCTTCAGACAGCTGTGAGGTATGGTTCTGCGGTTAGATATATCTTGGCCATCGGGCAGTCCTTATTGTCAAGCCCTGTCCTCTGTTGAAATAAAAGACTCAGGGTAACTTTACTCCGTCTTCTCTATAAGCAAGGACTAAAATAAAGCAATTTAATATGAATTAAAATTGATTCTGAAATAAACATCTTTCACATAACAGGACTGGTAAATGAGTGGATATTCATTTCAACTCTATAATGGCTTCCTCATAACTTCCCCATCCATCCCTCCAAGAGAGCCCATATCAAACACAAGTTCTCTGAAAGTTAACATCTTAAAAGATTCCCACCACATCTAGTTAATCATAGTCTTCTGGTAAAGTGCGAGTTCACCACACAAGAGTTCTCCAACAAACAAGGAGCTTGAAGCGATCAGATTACTACCTTGGTTCATCTTTGAAATGGGATACATGCATTAAGATCTGAATATTAATGAACTGAGTCTATATAAGTAGAACATTAGGTCATTAGAAATTCACCTTACTAAGCGTTTAAAATACAAGGAAACATCAACAGCATGCACGCAATCTATTACTCCTGAACTAACTTGACTAGACCAACATTTTTTGGCAAATCAGTTTCACTGTCACTTCTTAAGCAGTGCGAAGTGCTGGCAGGTAATACTAAGGAACACAGTTGTATTAAATCAGCAGTGCCCGTGTCAGCAGAGTGTGAGGATGGCAAGTACACATATGGTCAGGAACAGCTGGCTGCTCACAGCCCTGAGCAGCTCTCTGATGCTTGCTGGAAATCTCTGTCACCTACCAGATTTAAAGTTCGGCAGAACAGCATTTCAGCTGTGTGAACTCAACACAGACACTAAAAATACTCTGCCTGCTGTGGGAGAAAAACAGCTGAATGAGGGGACCCTATAGGTTTAATAATAGTACAATGGAAACATACTGGAAATGTAATGGTACAATGTTTATATAAGTAAAATGTGCATATAAACCAGACTGAATAGCACATTTAAAGCAGAGCTTTATATTTAAATAAATAAACAGCCTGAAAGGGGTTTTAAGAAAGCATAATGGTTTCAATTCATATGGTTACAAAAATGCTTCTACATGATGCCACTACAATATGCCAATTCCAAAAGTTAAACATTCATCAAGATTTAGCTATGGTTATCAAATCTGACTAGTTACAGTTAGGCTGTGGGATGTCTTCTTTTTTTATGCCAATTGTCTGTGTTTATGAAATTTCATACCAGAGTGCATGAGTGGTGAAAACTGAAAGCAGAGTGACTAGATATTATTATATTTGTTGGTACATAAGAAATATACAAACTAACTGGCTAACTTTTGACTAAAATGTAAGATATTTGATATTAATGACTTGTTTCTTTTTTCCAATGTCGTTACTGTAAACTGAAACTACAACTATTAGCTAATTAATTTTCATTAATTAAAATAAGGCTGAAATCAAATATCAGATGACAAACTTAGTTTGTTTTGCTGTTTTGTTTTACTCGAAATGTTGCTGGCTAACTCAAAATAAAATACATTTAAACTGTACTAAAAAGTATTAAAATGTTAAATATTAATACAAAAAAACAAAAGCTAACGGCAAAAGCACATAGCAAAATTCCAAAACAAACTAAAATGACAACTGAAAATATAAAATAAAAGCCAATTCAAAACATTAATATATACTAAAGTATAGGCTATACATAATAATAATAAAACAACACTGGTTAATAATTAAACTGCTGAATAAAAGCTAGAAATGTGGTTGATGACCTGTAAATGAATAATTATGTTGTGATCAATCACGGTTTAGTAATCATAATGATTTCAGTTAGAACTTGTCAAATGTTAATGTAGGACTTGCAGGAAGTTCCTGTAATACGACCCCTAGTACAGATATCTCAGCATATGAAAGAGATGAAGATTTATAAACATGCATGATATATTGATATATCTCAATTCAATGATACATATAAACCTGCACTAAAAATATCTGATGGCTGGAGAGTTGCAGTGAGCCACAACTGTTAAGATGTGCTACAATGACCTACAAACCCTGAGCTAACCCAGATAACTCTATTCAGGCCTATTCCTGATGTGACTGCTCAGGACATCTCTGCTAGAAGCTATGCCTACGCGGCCCGGCAAACTGACAGGAGGAGTTTCACATCAATTAGAACCAGACAGTATCAAATGAAGACTAAACCACTGTCCATTACGATGACGTTAGCCAGATCTCCTATAGCTACATACACAAGATTCAAAATGCATGGAAGAGCAGCACCTGATAATGAAATCTACATGCAAGGCTTTAGAATCAAAAAGTTTATAATTGGCAACATGATTTGATATGGTTTAACTTGCAGCATTATTTCGTTTGTGGTGTTTTCAATACGTTTCGGATGATTAGCTTAAGCCTAGGTGACAAGTGAACATCTGAAACATGCAGTGCAGAGCTGATAAACAAGACCAACCCCTTTTCTGAGAAGACCTGGATTGGTATGAGTGTGGAAGAGTACAAGCTGACTTCCTCTGAATAATGAACAGTGCCCATTAGGTTTGAGGAGGGAGTCATCCTGAAAGTATGTCACTGAACAAGTCTGTACAGGGGTGGTGAAAACTCCTCAGCCTCCTAAGGGAAGACTGACTATGTTTACATAACGCAACGTCCTGCCACAGACCTTCCAGCTCCTTTCTTCATTCACAAAAGCCAAACTGCCACCCTCATCTGAAAATATGCAGGCTGAAAATAAGGGTGGCTGGGAAATTTAGCCATCATGACACACTTAAGGTAAGAGACGAGTTCACCCAAAAATTAACTTTCTATCATCATTTACTCACCCTCATGTAATTTCAAACCTGTATGACATAGTATGCAGTCGCATTAACTAATTTTAAGTGAAACGTCGCAGACAAAAAGGTCAATTGTCTATTGTCAAAGTGTAGTGATGTATGAAGCACAGCTCACTCGCAATCACTTTCAAACCAAACAAAAAACAAACACTTGAGACATTTAAAAAATATCTTCTTTTATGTTCTATAAAAGAAAGAAAGACATACAGGTTTGGAACGATAAGAAGTTGAGTAAATGACGACAATTTTCCTTTTTGGGTGAACTATCCCTACGATATTGCAGATGTTAAAGGTTAGTTAACCCCAAAATTAAAATTCTCTCATCATTTACTCACCCTCATGTTGTTCCAAACCCGTAAGACTTTCATTCATCTTCGGAACACAAATGAAGATTTTTTTCATAAAATCTGAGCCAGTTCTGTACTCTCCATAGACAGCTACGCAACTACCACTTTGACGCTTCAAAGAGTTCATAAAGAGATCGTAAAACTAATCCATATGAATTGAACCATTTAGTCCAAATTTTCTGAAGAGACACAATCGCTTTATATGATGAACAGATTTAATTTAGGTTTTTATTCACATTTAACATTGATCAGTGAACATAAACAGAAGCTCAACCGAACCTGCTTGATGTGTGAGAACAAAACCTCTTGCAGAAGCTCAAATGCGTAACACACAAGAATTAACCTCATTGGTTCTTGCACATCAAAGGAACTTGTTTGAGCTTCCATTTACCATAACTGATGTACATTGGTAAATGTTTATGTGAATAAAAGCTTTAAATTAAATTTGTTCACCAAATAAAGTGATTGTGTCTATCCAGAAAGTTTGGACTAAACCACTCAATTCAAATGGATTAGTTTTACGGTCTCTTTATGAACTTTTTGAAGTGTCAAACAAAGTTTTAGATGCGTAGCCATCAATGGAGAGACAGAAATCTCTCAGAATTCATATTGTTTCAAATGTTTTCATTTTTGTTATGAAGAAAGTATTGAGGGTTTGGCTTCAGAATGACATGAGGGTGAGTAATCAATGACAGAATTTTTATTTTTGGGTAAACTAAACATTAAAGGTATGGCTGTCAAAAACAACTTGCAAACACAAAACTGGTCAAATGGAAGGCTATGTGTTGTACACCCAAAACACCTACAAAATATAATATTTTTTTAAACCGTGAAGGTGAATGGTAACTGGACCTGTTATTTATGCAAACATCTGTTTTTGTGTTGCACCAAGTCAGTCATACAGGTTTGGATAAACAACAGAGTGAGTAAATAATGACAAATATGATGGTGGAATAAATTTATATTACATCATGATACTATCATTTGAATAATGTGAATGATTTATCAGAAATAAGATTGTTATAATCAGATGGGGCACAAAACTTGAAAGACTATCTGCTTATAGCATTCTTAAAGGGATAGCTCACCCAGAATCGAGCATTATGTCATTATTTACTCACACTCATGTTGTTCCAAACGTGTATAACTTACTTTCATAATGTAAGTAAATCGCAGTCTCGGTCACTATTCCCTTCCAATGCATCTTTTTTCATACAGTAAACGCAATAGGTGACTCGCTGTCATTCTGCATAACAGCTCCATTATCTGAGGACTATTACGTGGATTCTGAGGAAGATTAAGTATTAAACGGCGACATGTACTTCTTATTGTTTTAAAAGAACAGATATGGTGTGTTAGAAAATACCGCAGGGTGTGAATGTGAAAGTGAGGGGTAACGTTAGTAGGATGGATCAATAAAAGAAGCAACCCATACGGACGCCATATTGACCAAAACAAAATGGCAGAACAAGAGAATAGTTGACAAAGTCTGCTGGCTTTCACTGACAGATGGTTTCTCGTGACCAGATACATCCACAACGACGACTTTTAAATCTGCTCCTGTGTTCTTGGGTAAGATAATCTGACTCGATTGTACCGAGTGTCAAGTAATATCGCTAATACAACGATGTCATGTTAGCTTAGCTTAGCCCATTCACAGTACAAGCGAGCGAGTGACGCGAAATACTAGATCACCGTATTAAAATACGAGCGAACTAAAGTATGCGAGACATTGAGTCTGTCTCGCATACTTATAGTGCAAACAGATTCATTTATTGTAATGCAACTGTTCCCGTTTAGTGCAAATGGAGGCGGCCAGGAAGCTCGCGAGATCTGTAGTAACGTTACATTGTTTACTAAATCAACGTTAAGTCTTCAATTAAAGCAGCCGATCTGACGGCTATCAATGTCCCCACTTGAAGTTACGAACTAGTGTGTCAGCAAATCCACGGGTCTGTACCTGGAGTTCGGCCCTCTCCACTTCCCAGTGCGCCCTTTCCATCTCGAAACGGGCCCATTCGTGCTGGATGTAGTGTAAAATCCCCGGGATAGTGTACTGCTGGGGCCTGGGCATCTCGTCTTGCTGTTGTTGAACCATAGGCGCTCCTCCAGAGCTGGCGATCTGGGGATTAATGCTGTTGTTTCCCTGCTGCGGTGCGGGCTGCTGCTGTCTCTGGGCGGCCATTCCTCCTCCTCCTCCTCCGCCGGGCTGTTCATCCATGTTTAAAAATAGGAAAGTCCTGCTAGAAGTCGCCGATTGTTTCCCCTCAACCCGCCCTTGTTTACCGTTCGTGTAGCGATGCGACGTCGCCCTGCCCCCCACGAAATAGGCTGGCACCTGAGCGACTGTTGTAGATTTCGTGTCAGCGCACGGATTTGCCGACCGCCATTAGTCCGATCCCTGGATGTGAGTCTCCTACTGCGGGGTGAGTGAGAGAGTGAGGGAGGACTGGCGCGCGCGCTGCATGATGGGACGCGTTCACCCAACCCTGCACTGTCTCGAGTCATCCGAATACCGACTGACGGGCGGATACTGCGCATGCGTAGACAGCGCTGTACAATGACAGGCTCTGTACCTGACTGACAGTATAAAAATAAATGTTGTTGAAAAATAGCTATACATGTAGTTGGGCAGAGTTAAGTAAAATATCAAATAGCTTCGGTTGATATAATTAGTTTTTGTTTTCACTTTTGACTTTTTTTTTGTTGCACTCATTTTTTGCTCATCATTAAAAAAAATCCCATTTAAAGATTTTTTAATCCAAAAAAAATAAACTGCAACTTATTAAAATGATGTACACACATGAAAACAAAACCTTTTTTCTACATGGAGTAGGTACTCCCCTCATGGACGCTGACACATTGGCGTCACATGACCAGTATCATGACAAATCAGGTCCTTCCTCGAAATCGGGTCTCCATCAACTATCATGATAATACTAAGTACATAAGAACGATAATAATTTAAAATAGAGCTTACTATATAGTGCATAATAAAACAAATTGTACATATTTTTTTACTTGATTAAACTGTTAATATGCTATTATTTTTAATAATAAATTATGATTTAAGTGAATACTTGAACATTACATTTGTTCTTTTTCTAATTTGAATATCTTGACATTTAACACTTAATTGAAGAAGTAATTACATTAAAGATGATTGTGAATAGATGTATGTAGGGTAAGTGCATCTGCGTGTATAAACTAAGTTATCAGGCTAATCTGTATCTGTATGCTATGTTAGTACATACGCTAACTAATACAGACATTAATGGGCATTATACCATAGTTAAAACAGCTGTTTTTTTTATCATAACATGTTTTTGTAGGAATTGTACTCAGGCGCTAAAGAGAGTACCTAAAAGTAATTTGAGCCGATGGGATCTTCCTAACGGCTCTGTCACTCTCTGTCAAACAATTAATTTAGTGTTAATTATTTTACAGTAGTAACAAAAATTGTGGTAACTATGGTATTTTAGTGAAAACTGTTTGTTACCATAAATACATTTATGTAATTGATTTATCACTTTACAGATGACATCTGTGATAATTTCTCATTTTTTTCATATAAAATGTGCCAGTTAAAATAGCTATAAAGTCGGAGAGAGTGAAATAAAATATCAAATAGCTTCAGTTGGTCTCATGAGATTTTTTTCTTTCATTTTTTCATAATATAAGGTGCACTCGCTTTTACTCATTTAAAATATTTGACAGTCTTCGCAAAAATAATAATAAATCACTAAGCAACTTTGAGAAATATTCAAATGATGTACACTACCACAAAAGCATGGAGCAGGTCACTTCCTCGTGACGTGTACGCTGCCATGTTGACGTCACATCAGCAATAACAAACCGCCATCAATTTACAGTAGTAACAATAATTGTGGCAACTGTGGTATGTTGGTGAAACTATCAGTTATACCGTAAATAATGTGATGTAATTTATTTATCGTTTTACAAATAACGTATGATTAAAACTGCACATTTTTTGCCCTCCATTGTTGTTTGCTAATGACGTAATTTCTCCTTTCTAGTGGTGGCTACTTTTCTAAATGACTATGATCAAGTTCCTACTTATGGTCAACAAACAGGGGCAGACTCGTCTATCTAAGTATTATGAACAAGTGGAGCTTGGGAAGAGAGCAGCTCTTGAAGCTGACATGGTTAGGGGATGTCTCGCCCGGAGGAAGGAAGAGGTCAGTCGTGCTTCCCTTTTACTCTTAATTTAATGGTATACCACACAACATGTCATAATAGCCATTGTCTGCGGTGCAGAATATCATGAATATCACTGACCCTCAGGATAATTCTAGTGATATAAAGGACAGAAACCTAGTTTGTTATACAAATCATTATCTTTGCATCTACACATTTGATTTACATACATCAGGTTTTCATTCTGAGTGGTCTTGAGTTTTATTTTACTTTTGTAAACTGGCAATTCACATCTTCAAACTTGACCCTTTAGAATTAAAATTATCTGTTGATTATAAAATTATAGTTAATAATTATTTTCCTCAGTGTTCATTTGTGGAGTATAAGGACTACAAACTGGTCTATCGTCAGTATGCAGCTCTTTTCATTGTTGTGGGCATCACTGAAAATGAGGTTAGTTATTCATACTATTGATACAATTGTCTATTTACTGTCATTATCATTTGGAATCAGTATTTCTTTAGAGCTTTTAAATTCTGTTATTTATAGTCCTTGGCCCTCTTTCCCACAGAATGAACTGTCAATCTATGAGCTTGTGCACAACTTTGTAGAGGTGTTAGACAAGTATTTCAGTCGTGTGGTAAGTACTGATACTTTTGAGAAAGGCATAGGCCTATTACAATTTTCCTGAGAAAGTATAAACTGATTAACAGATGTTTTCTTCTCTTGACAGAGTGAGCTGGATGTATCCTTTACCAGTAAAAATTACACAAGGTATTATTGACCAAAATTGGCTATGATTGCTTTTTTTGCTGGAAATATATTTGTCATTTTCACAGACTAATTCATGATTACCACTTTTATCATCCACACAATTCTAGTAAAGTTTTTAACATTTTCATCAGCAGCTTCTTCTTTATGTTGTCTCCAGTTCACCACAATACAACTTTAGCAACAATGACTTTCACTTCTAAGAAACCCTGAAATGTGAAAAGGGTCCATTGTGTCTTTAGTGATACATGTTTATACGAGTGTTCCATTCCTTAATACGAGTGTTCCATTCCTTAATGGGAAATCAGATCATGTTCAATTTAGATAAAGTACACATTATACTTGATGAAATGATCCTCAACGGACACATTGTGGAGACAAATAAGAACCGAATACTGGCACCACTACTGGCCCTGGACAAGATGGCTGAAAGCTAAACCAGAGCAATTGAGTTTTCATTAATAATCCATTAAAAATTTAAATAAAAACTTTTCTTACCAATTTAAACCTCGTTCATTTTCCATTCTTCCACAAAAAGTTTGTCAAAGAGATGAGAGTTGATACTTTGCAAACATTTTAATGATTATTTTTGGAGCATACACATTTGAAAATATTTGTTTACTTCAAACTGCAACTTGAGTTAAATAAATGTTTATAATATACAAAGAAAATACAAGGGAAAGCACAGCTTGCTTTTTGCTTTGACTTTTTCTCTTTTTTAAATGTGCCTTGCACACAGAACCAGTGTTTCTGTATCTATAGCTTTATTGTAAAATTACACAAATGCACTCAGGGACTTTGATCCTTTAGCAGGGAAATGAAGAGTTGAAACCATTCTCAACACAGTAACGGAAGCAAAAAAGAAAGAAAAAGCATGTGCATGATTGTATTTAGACATTAATTAAAACAAATGAAAGGAAAAAAAAAATCCTAATATTTCAACAAATGCAGGCACTAGTAAAACTTAAAACCTGTTAAGGAAATGCCCAAACACTCTATAGTTAGCTCTACAGAAGCAGGTGTGCTTGTGTCCAGGGTCTGACGCTACAGCTGCAGGTGGTGATGTTTAAGTCTGAAAAAAGATGATCTATGCCAAAATTTACACTGGATCTGGAGTAATGACAGTAAACACAGTAGGTGAGGAGAGACTACCCTGGCTGCTAGTGGCTCAAGCCCTTAAAGCAGTAGAGTGACCTGGGAAAGGCCATGTGAAGCAGCCAGTTTAGGAGGAGACCCTAATTGGTTTCAGGAGCTAGTGGAGCTGCAATGGGACTGTTTTTCCTGTGTATTTGGGTACATGTCGGGTGCTTGGGGTGGGGTGGGGGGGATTTCAGAGCACAGCTTTATTTTCTGCAACAAAACACAACAGGCTTCACCAGTATGGGAGTTGGTCAATGATGTAGGGAGAGCATGCTCAGTTGAGGTGGAAGCCCTTCTCCATAGTGGCAGCAAGGAGGCGCTCTCTCATGATCTCTTCGGAAGAATATTCCGGCAACTTCAAGTAGTGCACACATGTGTTAACTGAAGGATAGCTGGCATCTGTTGCATCAACCTACAGGAGAAAAGACAACAGCAGGTATGAAGAGAGAATGTTAGTTGTTCTTAGATAACTTATTGGCTTGGGTTTAGCTTCATGGATCTTAGCAAATTGAAAAAAGAAAAGAATAGTGAGCTTATATACCTTTCGGACTATTGTGAGGCGTGGATGGAGGTTGGCCAGTCCACCAGGGGGCAGGGTCGAGCAGCCTGTAGTGAACTGGAGGAACGCCTTCCTTTCATCTGACGACATCCCACACAGGACTCGCACAAAGCGCAGGAAACCAGGACTGCAATATAATTAAATCACCAAAATGATATATACTGTCTGAAATGTGCCCAAGCACGTTTTGGAAACCTGAACACAAAACCTTTATTTAGCACGTTACAGGAAGAGTGCATCCACAACGGATTTACACCTTCTTGACTATAAGTTCGCTTCTGCATTCACAGCCTTTACCGGTGATTCATCTTAAGTTTCAGCGCATGCAGCTCAAATAGCAATGCATGACATTAACAACTAGGATTTGAACTGTCATATTACATAACATTATAGAGAGAACACTATTGTAATAACACGTTGTGAACTCTGGGTTTAGTTGTCGCGTTGTTACAGGAAGAGCACCTCCACAACAGGAGTGATGGATTCCAGGGTTTTTCCTGGCTCAAAACGAGGCGGAGGTGGTCAAATCCTGATAATGTATTTTAATAATAAGATGATTAAATTTGTATTTTTCGTAGACCATCAAATAGCCTACTGTGTTTCCCACAGTATTTTTGTGGGTGGAGCTCAGTACGTCTAGGGGGCTCCTAGAAGTACACAATAAGAAAATTGTGTACATTTTAAAGATAAATTCGTGAATCTGGTGTACTTTGAGTCACCCGAATACACTGTTAAAAATAAATAATCCAACCGCCCAAACCTATGATATTCTTTGATTTAGATATCTGCATCTGATCATCATTACAATGCACATTACAATTATTCAAATTCTTAGTGTTAAGCATGATAATATGGTAACATATAACACTGAAGTAGGCTGATTTAAAAATAACGTTTATTTAAAATAAAAGTTCTTTTTGTGGCAAAATTATGTTTCCTTAATAGCCTAAACAGAGGCTTTACTCCCTTCAAACTAAAATTGTCAATGTTTTATTGCATCACTGTTGGAAAAAACTCTTATCAGAATAATTATTTTACCTTTATAACGGGGCATTCCCCCCCCCAATTTTATTAAATGTGTGCTCCATCTTTCATTTCAAATTCTTAAATTTGATCAATACATTCAATTAGAATAATAAGACACTAGGCAGTTACAAATCAATTGAAATAATTTAAATTGAAAAATTACAACTGTATTAAATGAGATGAGATGGTTTTAACTATTTTTTTGAATATACAAATAAGGAATGTTGAAAAGAATGATACTTTGAAACTAAACCGCCAATAGGTAGAGGCAGGTGACGGCAATGAATGAGTCATTCATTCAAACGATTCGATCAAACGGTTGATTTATTCAAAATGAGGCAGTTTATGAATGGGTAATTGAATCTTTGACTCAACCAATTCGTTCAAAACGCGGAATCATTCAGTAACGAAACATGGCTGAGTGTTCCTGTGAGATGCGTAATGGGTCTGCTGTGATCTTTGTTTGGAACTATTTTCGCTGCTGAAACAAACAAATAGTTAAAGTTAAGTGACTTACATTTTAGACGCAATGACTGTTTTTGTTCTATTGAACTGTTGTTAAATGTTAACTAATTGGAATGTTATGTTTTTATTACTTGGCCCGTCCGACCCGCGGATTATGATCCATGCAGCACTATTGGCAAACTATACAGTTTAAGAATGGACACAGGCCGGGAACCCGCCACAGAACAGTCACGGTGGAAGGTGTATCTGAGCATGTGACTGTCTGTTCGAGTTTTGTCGAGAGCCGGAGGCGGCACAAAATTTGAAGGAGGCGGCCGTCTCGTAATTCTCTATGCAGGAAAAACTCTGGATTCTGACTAGCACGTAACCAGTGTTTCCCATACATTGATTTATTTGTGGTGGCCCGCCACAATATCAACATTGACCACCACAAATAGATTTCAGTGCCCATTCATTAACTACACTGTGGCGGCACGAAAATATATTTGAACTTCTCATAACAACATAAAAGGTCTTTAATGTTATGTTTTGCGCAATTACTGTCAAACTAACTAAAATGGAAAGCGCAATGTCCTTATCAAAAGACTGTCTGTTTGAAAAGAGAAGTGAGCACTTGCTCACGCGATCAGCCCCGCAGGTTTGATTCTCTATACTGATTCACAGTGAATGATTGCAGTGAACTCCATCAGTTTAGCGTGCATTTGGGAACGCAGTTATGCATTATTTCCCAATTTGCATAGTTGCGATTACAGCATTTCGTTAGATTTTTAAATGAGACGTGTTTGTAAACTTATTTTCTAACAAAATAAAAGCTTAACTGTTTCAGTCAAAATAAAAGCTCACGGGTTAATCATATATAGAAATTATTATAACATTATTATTGATATTATTATAATTAGTAGTATGTAGTGTAAATGTAGACTGAGACACAATATTACAACTAAAGAGGTTTGAGGTTAAAGTCCAGGTACAAGTCAATGCACTCACTTTGTCTTTGTTCAATTTGCACACTGAATATGGGTTGGAGCTCTTAATTCTGAACTCAAAGTGCACCAAATTTATTAATTAAACTTTAAATCGCACTAAATTTTATTCAAAGGTCCACTTACAACAGTTTCACAAAATCCTGTGGGAAACACTGATGTAACTTAGTTCAAGTTCACTTGTGCATTTGCATCATTTTGTGCAGATTTAAGTTGTAATATTAAATTTATGTTAAATAAATATCTGATTAATATAATATAGGATGCGTTTGGTTGAGCTAACAAAACCCACTAACAAAGCGCCTCAGGTTCCTGGCGTTCATTCAGCTCTTCAGCTTCAGCGCACGCAGCTTAAACAGCAATGCTGTTATTTAAAACAGTAATATTAATTTTAGATGTTTTCAAAAACATTGATGCATTATTATTAATAACTAGCACATATTTTCTTGTATCATTTTCATCAACAATATAGTTTATTAAATGATTTCAATATTGTCCGCACAGGCTATTCTACAAGTAAAGTTGTACAGTGACTTGTTAGCATTATTTTATTTATTTGTAAGGAAATAGATTTAAAAAAAAGGATAAAGAAAGTTAATTTTAAAATAAAGAAAATAATTGTAAAACTTACACTGGTTCAAACTAGGCTTCTGTACATGTTTGATCTGCTTGGGACATGACTTTTAATGGTGAGACTTTGTTTTTGTAATCAGGCTCTCAAAAATGATATAAAAATTTGGATTTACATTTATCGGCTTTCAAATATAAAGAATTATCGGTAATGGCAAACATTTTCATATCGGTGCGTCCCTAATGATTACTAAGACATGAATGTTCTTTTTCCATTTGAAATGCTGCATTTTTGTAACAATAGACTTACATGCATTTCGGTCCCATATAAAAAAAACAACAACAAATCACAGACCTACCCAAGAAGTGTATGCCATCACAAAATGTACAGCAATAGAAATAATAGTAAATGTCTACCTGTCCCTTGTGTAGCCAAGTTTAGGTTCTGTGTAGTTGACAATGTCTTCAGCGGTCCAGGATGGAGATTGGTTGCCACACAAGATCATCTGCACCTCTTTATGACTAAATGAGCTGAGTTTCTCCATAGGGAACACTCTGTTAAAGCCCTCTGTATCAAAAAAAAGAAAAGAAAAAAAGACATTTCAGCACCATATTTATAACTGACATGAATAATGTAGTAATGAGTGTCATTCATAATATACTGATATCTGAACAGCATAGTTACACATACTTTTTTTGTAAGCTTTGGTACACACTGAGTGTAGCTTAAATGGATTTAACGTGCAAGGCATGAGAGTATTGCCAATCTTGTCATACCTCTAAAGGCCTCCATTTGCTTCTGGATTCCTGTGTGCATGCAGAAGTCAAACATGAGCTCTACATAGTCCTCAGCATTGTCCATGGTGACCATCTGAAGAGAGGACAACAGAATTATTAGCATTTATATCGTATTCTATGTAAGATGACACCAGAAACAATTACATAATTAGATACCAAGCAAGCAGTGTGCATTTCAAATTCTGCCACTTGGCCTAAAAACATATAAACTACTAGCCTGGTCCCACCAGACTCTCATACATTTCATTTCATTTGTACAGAGTCTGGCACCGCTCCTTTGACAAGCGTTAACTTCTTTGTAGGCGGGTACTCTATTGAAGTCTAAAACTATTGGATCTGCCCAGAGTCACTCTGGATCTGCCATAACCAATCGCTAACATTTGGTCGTGACGTATGTCATCCACATATGATGCGCATACAACATCATTGTCACCAACAAAACTAAGCAAAGATTGTTGTTCCTCCGACTTTAACTTCTTGATATTCGCCAGCGTTGCCACAACGGACCAAATGGCTTCTCTCGCATCTATCTCCGCAGCCACTACTGAACTACAACTCAAAATAACGCACGACATCAACGTCATCGTTCTCAGCCACTCTCTCTGTTCGCTGATTGGCCTGGTAAAAAATTTATCGGAGAAAACCAAAGACTACAGCACAATCCCAGACCTAGTACTGAAGGAAAATGAAAATTGAGAGGAAGTACGTAGGAGGGCGGAGCCAGGCTAATAAACTACTGTTCAAAAGTTTCTTATGTTCACCAAGGCTGGATTAATTTGATCAAAAATACAATAAAAATAGTAACTATGAAATATTAATACAATTCAAAAACGTATATATACAGGTCCTTCTCAAAAAATTAGCATATTGTGATAAAGTTCATTATTTTCCATAATGTAATGATAAAAATTAAACTTTCATATATTTTAGATTCATTGCACACCAACTGAAATATTTCAAGTCTTTTATTGTTTTAATACTGATGATTTTGGCATACAGCTCATGAAAACCCAAAATTCCTATCTCAAAAAATTAGCATATCATGAAAAGGGTCTCTAAACAAGCTATTAACCTAATCATCTGAATCAACTAATTAACTCTAAACACCTGCAAAAGATTCCTGAGGCTTTTGAAAACTCCCAGCCTATTTCATTACTCATAACCGCAAATATGGGTAAGACTGCCGACCTGACTGCTGTCCAGAAGGCCATCATTGACACCCTCAAGCAAGAGGGTAAGACAGAAAGAAATTTCTGAACAAATAGGCTGTTCCCAGAGTGCTGTATCAAGGCACCTCAGTGGGAAGTCTGTGGGAAGGAAAAAGTGTGGCAAAAAAACGCTGCACAACGAGAAGAGGTGACCGGACCCTGAGGAAGATTGTGGAGAAGGACCGATTCCAGACCTTGGGGGACCTGCGGAAGCAGTGGACTGAGTCTGGAGTAGAAACATCCAGAGCCACCGTGCACAGGCGTGTGCAGGAAATGGGCTACAGGTGACGCATTCCCCAGGTCAAGCCACTTTTGAACCAGAAACTGCGGCAGAAGCGCCTGACCTGGGCTACAGAGAAGCAGCACTGGACTGTTGCTCAGTGGTCCAAAGTACTTTTTTCGGATGAAAGCAAATTTTGCATGTCATTCGGAAATCAAGGTGCCAGAGTCTGGAGGAAGACTGGGGAGAAGGAAATGCCCAAATGCCTGAAGTCCAGTGGTGCTTCTCTGTAGCCCAGGTCAGGCGCTTCTGCCGCTGTTTCTGGTTCAAAAGTGGCTTGACCTGGGGAATGCGGCACCTGTAGCCCATTTCCTGCACACGCCTGTGCACGGTGGCTCTGGATGTTTCTACTCCAGACTCAGTCCACTGCTTCCGCAGGTCCCCCAAGGTCTGGAATCGGTCCTTCTCCACAATCTTCCTCAGGGTCCGGTCACCTCTTCTCGTTGTGCAGCGTTTTTTTGCCACACTTTTTCCTTCCCACAGACTTCCCACTGAGGTGCCTTGATACAGCACTCTGGGAACAGCCTATTTGTTCAGAAATTTCTTTCTGTCTTACCCTCTTGCTTGAGGGTGTCAATGATGGCCTTCTGGACAGCAGTCAGGTCGGCAGTCTTACCCATATTTGCGGTTATGAGTAATGAAATAGGCTGGGAGTTTTCAAAAGCCTCAGGAATCTTTTGCAGGTGTTTAGAGTTAATTAGTTGATTCAGATGATTAGGTTAATAGCTTGTTTAGAGACCCTTTTCATGATATGCTAATTTTTTGAGATAGGAATTTTAGTTTTTCATGAGCTGTATGCCAAAATCCTCAGTATTAAAACAATAAAAGACTTGAAATATTTCAGTTGGTGTGCAATGAATCTAAAATATATGAAAGTTTAATTTTTATCATTACATTATGGAAAATAATGAACTTTATCACAATATGCTAATTTTTTGAGAAGGACCTGTATATATATATATATATATATATATATATATATATATATATATATATATATATATATATATATATACATACATACATACATAGTTATTACAATATATTTTAAAATGTAATTTATTTGTGATGGCAAATCTAAATTTTCAGCAGCCATTACCGCAGTCTTGACTCTTCAGCATCACATGATCATTCAGAAATCATTCGAATAAAACCACAATTTTTTAAAGGATTCTATCAATACAATACAGCATTTATATAAAAATATTTGCCTTGTATCAATCCAAAAGTCTTTACTGTCACTTTTGATAAATTTAATGCATCCTTGCTGAATGAAATGCATTAGGGATTAATGTTGATGATGACGATACTGAAATTTCTAAATTCGATACAAAACCTTGAAAAAAATATATATACCATGGGAAAAACTGCCATATAGATATTATTATTATCTCATAATCTTTGGATAATTTTGGTAATTTTTGTTGCAATATCTTACACACAGCACAGGGAGGCTTTATTTGAAACTTTAAACTAAAGTAAACCGTCAGTATGGCATTACATTGCATGTCTGAGAAAAAACGTGACATACCTCATCTTCTCCATTGGGCTTCAAGTCTACTGATGAGAAGCCATGTACTTTGGATGATGGACAGAACTGGAAATTTAATCTAATAAAAAATAAAACAACAAAATTTAGAGAAGCAACATAGACAAACATGTAAATAAAATACCCGGTGACAAGGAAGAAACTAACACATGATATTGATTTCCTTGATTAATAAACAAAGTGACATTCATATCTCACCCAAGATCTTCTACACTAAGTGGAGGGCCAGAGTCCATAGGATTATTAAGCATGAGATCCTGTAGCCGTGTGTTCTTCTCATCTTCTGACAGACTCTTATTGCCCAGGATCTGCCTGCGCTTCACAGACAGTGCCTTCAGCTCTTTTAGGAACCGTGCTCTGTGAGGATTCACCAGTTCAAAGTCCTCCCACGTCAAGATGCCGTGATACCAAGCTGGTGGCTTGGGCTTGGGTGGGTCAAGGATAAACTCAGACTTGGAGTCTTCATCAAAACTACCCACTGAGTATGTGTCCTGACCATCCTCAGTGGAAGCCTCAGACTGGATTTCAGAGAAGTGGCAGTCCGACTCAATATGGTTTTGATAAAGTAGCTTACTCATGTTGCTTTTGATGTCACCCATACAGAGCAGTTTGAAGAAAGGCTGGGATATTGGCAGGTCAACGAGACGGTTGTCCTGGATGCATTTGGCCAGAAAGATACCAAGGAACAGGAAAAGCTTGGTGATACGCTCCAGTTCATCACTGTCCTGAGGGAAGGGAGCAGGGAAAAGGCCGCAGGATCGCTGCACATAATAGCCAGGTGGTTTTAAGCCTCCGCCCAGATCCACCTGATGAACAATGAAAATTTCAATTAATCAGCCAATTGAGAACAGTCTCATACCTATGGCTAGAGCCTTGTGGTTAACAGGTAAACATATGGTAAAGCACTTACTTGACGTGACTCATCATCTGGGAAGTCGTCGTCACAGAGCCAGATACCAAGGGAAGTCCTCTGGAACTCTGCAGCAACAAGGGCATAGAACTCCAGGGTGGGTCCAAGACCAGTGCCCTCCTCCCCCTGGAACTCCACCTGTGCAAGATAACCATCATTATTAGTCTTAATCAAACAGTCAGAGATGGATTTTCATTGCTCTAGAGCAGAGGTTCTCAACTATGGGCAGGGGCTCAGCAAACTACCAAGGAGGACACGAGATGACTTCATATATTAAAGAAAATTAATTACAACTGAATTAAAATGCAAAAACAAAAAAATGTCATGTCGTAATCACAGAAGAAATACTGATGACAAATTGTGACATTGACCATGGAACTCCTTTGTACAGATGTTATTGCTTCCACTGAAGTACAAGATGCCCTTGTATCATGCTGTACAAAATATAACATGACAAAATAATTTTGGTTACACTATTTTAAGGTGTCTGTGTTACAGTGTAATTATACATTTAAGTACTGAGTAATAATGATTAACTACATGTAGTTACTATAGGGTTAGGAATAGGGGTTGGTGTAGGGTTAGTTGCTTGTAATAATGCATCATTTATAGTTATTACTACAGTAAATACATGTAACGTGTAACAAGGACACTGGTAAAATAGTGTTACCATAATTTGTAATGAAAACAGAAGCACTTTCACAGTCTCTCTCAGACTTTTAGACTAAGGCTGAGGAATTTTATTGATTCTGCGATATAAATCGATATTATTTTTCCCCCAAGAAAGTATCGATTTTTAAGCCGCGAGTATCGATACATAAGTCCCATTCAAATCCCCCGAGTTTACCCCCACAGCCCTTAATGAGTGACAGAACTAAACATTCAAACGTGGTTACACTTTAGATCTGGGATATTATTTAATTTTATTTTAGATTTCACCTTTTAGAGATTATAAAAAGATATTTGAGATGAAACCATTACAGACTAGAGTAGATGCAGACAGAGCAACTTCCTCCCTTTCACAGCGATGCGCTGTCATTTCTTTCTAAAACCCAAACGTACCGTCAGAATCAGCATGATCGTTGATTGTTGTAAAATGCAGTCTCCACTGTTGCTAGATAGCGGACGCGTTTAATCATTAAAAGAGCTAGTAAAAGCACAAAAATCTGCGCAAGAGCTGTTCACAAGGCGACGCACGCTCCGAAATGGACTGCAACGAGACAAGAAAAGTATAGGCTACTTAACTTTGGGCTTCATGTGCGCTTCTAAACTATCAAATATACATACAAATATAAAAACAACCAGCTCTTCACTGAAACAGTTTATTCACTTAAACACCGTTTATGTCTTAAATGGACGTAAATAATTGGGAGAAAATGATGGTGCATCAGTCACCTATTAGATCTGCACTCGTCTTAAAGGGGCAGCAGTCTAATAAACCTGCTGACGATTGAGCCATTAGTGCTCATCAAACTACAAAAGGCACTCACAGCTCTTGAATGAATAACTTAAACTTGTCCAGTCAGAGACATATATTGTGTAATTGATGTTTTTAGTTTTCAGTTCAATTAATTCAATCCAAGTAAATGGAACACTCACAAGATGTCACCAAAATCACTCTGTCCCCTTTAAATCTTTCAGAAAATGATGTAAGTGTATCGAATTATATCGAATCGTATCAAATCGTATCGTTGGCTGAATATCGTGATATATATCGTATCGTGAGCTGAATATCGTGTATTGTATCGTATCGTGAGATTAGTGTATCGCTACAGCCCTATTTTAGACCCCACTATTTTTTCCCCAAACATTATGTTGTGGTGTTTACCTCCAGTACAGACTTTCTGTCAGCATGTATCTGCATCACACTCTCAGCCCACTCCATCATACTCTCTCCACGAGGCACCTTGACACGCTCATGCTTGAGCCGACCAACACGGAACTCGCCGGGGTCATCACGGCGAACTGTTGTGGATGGCCGGGAACGCTCCATAGTGGCTTCTCTTCGGTTTTGGAGCCAGACGATAGCCCTAGAGAGAGATGCAAATTCTCAAACGGCCATTTCAGATTTGTATGAATGAAGTAAAGATCTCTTTGAAAACTGCAAACACAGACCTGGAGGCTCCAAACGCAGTGCATGTAAAATAAAGCTGCCGGGTTTCAAAGGGTATGAGGAAAGGACACTTGCTGGTTAACTGCTCACACCAGTCTGGGAGAGCCCCGCTAGCCAGGGCCAGTGGCTCCTAAAAAGACAATGAAATCTTTTGTAACATTATAAACATCTTTACTGTGGCTTTTGATCAATTTTATGCATCCTAGATTAATACAAGTATTGATTTCTATAAAAAAAAAAACGTACAGACCTGTCTCCTGCACTATACCGCATCTACAATGTATAACATTCATAAATAAAACTGCAAACACATCAGATTACCTCGATCTGCTGCAGGATTTTGGTTGTAATTTTTTTGCTGGTGAATTCCTCAGGTAATGCATTGAACTGTAGCTCTTCCACATCTACACAAATAAATGTGACTTGTAAATGCATAAAAATGGAAGCAAAAACAACTGGTTCAAGACAATGCTCTGAGAAGGCGCTCCTTACCTTCTTGTAGTGTGCGGCCGGATGAAGGTTCTCCTCCGATGGTGAAGAGGATGCGAAGGAGCTGCAGTACGTCCTCTACGCTGCAAGCACTCTGGCCTGAGCCCGCCTTGGCCTGAGCCTGCTCACGTGCAGCACTCAGGATGTCACAGCTCTGTGTGGCGGACAAAGTCCCTGAACTCAGGCCTGAAGATCTGCAGCCACGCTCACAGAAGTCCTGTAAAACCATGCAAGAACTGTTAACACAAACTACCCATCATTTTTCCTCCCAACCTTTTTATCATCACAACATACCTATAACAACGCAATTACTAAATTCTTACAAAATTATATAGTTTATGGCCAAAGACGACAACAAAAAATTTAAAATCAAAGCAAATAGAGAACAAAGTCCACAATGACAGCTAAAAACTTTCATGGCACAACATTAACACCCATTTAGGCAATAGAATTTACAAAAGGACAGCAACAACTGTCTAACAGGTGGCTACACAAGTGACAGTCAAGCAAGAAAGAGAAAACATACTAAAAGTATAAAAGGGAAAATAAAGATGGTATGTACAGATATATATGCACATCCGATGGCATTCTATACCTTGTATGCAGCTATGAGCTGCGAACAATTTCTGTTTTTCCTAATACTTTTATTAGAGCCGGTTAATTTCCAGTGGCGCAGGAAAGTTGAGTCTGCATTCTTCTGCATGTAGGTTATCAAGTCATTCTTTGGTAATTCATCTGTGCCAAGGTACTGTTCCACATGCTCTACAGACCAGCAACCCTACAACAGGAAGAACCAAATGTTGGTCTTTCCTGATTGTAAAGTCTCACGCAATACACATGCATTACAGTAGGTTTAACCACTAGAGAGGCCCGTGCATTTAACAATAGATACCACTGGGGTCATTTCACAGTCTTCTGGCTTTAAGGTTAGTGACGTCTGACAGACAATTTACTGAGGAGGAGCATTTACACATTGGGGACAGCCACAGAAAAATCACAGCCAAGATTTAAATGAGCTGAAGAGAGTGAATGAAAGGAAGATAGGTAGAGAGATAGTGTGGAGGAGAAACATTAAAAACGTGTCATTACCATCTTTCCACTCTCTCTTTCTTTGTCAGAGTCCTTCAATTCTCTGTACATTATCCTACAAAAAACAATGTGTGTTAACAGACATCTGGGGGAAAAGCACTACAAAAATGACTAAAAAAGTTTGAATACTAAAAACAACTGTAAAACGTTACTCACGTATATGTAGGTTCCCAGATGCGTCTAAGCTTATCAGGTTTAATAGCACCATTGCATGAGAGCTGGAGAAGCTTTTGGACATAATAGAAAATGGTGGACTTGTAGTTGGTGAGAGGTAGCTCTACTTCTCGTGTAGTCCCTAGACCGGCTACTTTCAGGATGAGAGCCAGACGGGGTGAAGGCGTGCACTCAACCTCCTCTTGTACCTCTGAGCGAGGTGTACCTGTACACATTAAGCATGAGATTTGCCATGTAAAATCACAATGGATTGCTGTGTTTGACTCAGCAGGCAACCAGTGTTATTATTAAAAGGATAGTTCACCCAAAAATGAAAAATCTGTCATGTACACTCCCCCTTTATCCCCTTTCTACAGTGTCACCAGTACCTGGTGGAGGGATATCCAGGTCAGTAGTTTGCTGGACATTGGTCCGGCCTGGTCTAGGGTCAAATGCAGGTACTAAAGCAGAAAACTGTCTCTTTAACACAAAGTCGTCGTCCCATGTTCTGCGCCGACCCCCTTTGGTTTCATACTCCTCCTCCTCCTTTCAGTTCACCATTGAAAAAGCAAAGTGGGAAAGCTCTTACACATAATGCTTAACAGCTTGCAAATGTAAGAAACATATTTCACCTAACCAAAGACATGCTACACAGAGGAAACATGCTGAAGAAAAAAAAAAAAAAAAAAAAAAAAAAACCTGGAACACCAAATACACTGCTGTTCAAAAGTTTGGGGTCGGTAAGATTTTTAATGTTTTTAAAAGAAGTCTCTTCTGCTCACCAATGCTGTATTTGATTAAAAATACAAAACAAACCCATTAATATTGTGAAATATTATTTCTATGTAAAACAGCTGTTTTCTATGTGAATATAGTAAAGTGTAATTTATTCCTGTGATCAAAGATGAATTTACAGCATCATTACTCCAGTCTTCAGTGTCACATGATCCTTCAGAAATCATTCTAATATGATGATTTGATGCTCAAGAAACATTTCTCATTATCAATGTTGAAAACAGTTATTTACATTTTTATTTCAGGATTCTTTGATGAATAGAACGTTCAAAAGAACAGCATTTATCTGAAATAGAATATTTTGTAACATTAAACAAAAATTCTTACTGACCCCAAAGTTTTGAATGGTAATTATATATTTTTGGGGGAAATAAATCAAATAAATCAATACTTTAAGGAGGAATTAAATTGATAAAAAAATGACAGTTAAGACATGTATAATGTTACTTTATTCTTACTGACCCCAAAGTTTTGAATGGTAGTGTATAATGTTACAAAAGATTATATTTCAAATAAATGCTGTTGTTTTTGACTTTCTGTTCATCAAAGAATCCTAAATAAAATGGTACACAACTTTTTTCAACATTGATAATCATACATGTTTCTTGAGCATCAAATCATCATATTAGAATGATTTCTGAAGGATCATGTGACACTGAAGACTGGAGTAATGATGCTGAAAATTCAGCTTTGATCACAGGAATAAATTACACTTTACTATATATTCACATAGAAAACAGCTGTTTTACATTGAAATAATATTTCACAATATTACTGGGTTTGTTTTTTATTTTTAATCAAATAAATACAGCATTGGTAAGCAGAAGGGACTTCTTTTAAAAACATTAAAAATCTTACCGACCCCAAGCTTTTGAACAGCAGTGTACATCATTAACCCAAAGAAGAAAACAAACAAAAACACTGTTCACCAAACTAAAAAAATAAAAACCACCAAATTTCAAGTAACCAGAGGAGAACGCGAAGAAAACCAAAAATAAAGGATTTCCACTGTACTATTATTGAAACTACAACAGGTTTTACCCTATGAATATGAACGTGGTAACCAAGGTTGACCCTGGACCGTACCAGAACTTCCTCATACTCCTGTTCTTCCTGATTGTCATCCTCATTCTCATCATCGTCATCATCTGGCTCTGGCAAGTCTTCCTCGTCATCTAACTCGGCAAGCAATGTGTTGGCCCGACAACTGTCCAGGAAGTCTGAGCGGAAGGAAGGCAATGAAAATAAATCAGCCTTCATATTTAAAAAAAAAAATTTATCAGAGAACAAGACTGGAGTAATTAGTTTAGTAATAAGCAAAAACATCAAATTAGAGATTAATCTTAAAAAAAAGGAGAAAAAAAAAGCTGAGGAAGGGGATGTACTAGAACAATTGAGGGTGAAGGAAAAGAGAGTGTATTATAAATGTAACATGGCCTACCATAGAGTGAAAACTCAGCCTCCTGACCTGTGTCACTCTCGCTAGATGTAGAGGTCAGGCTGGTCGTCAGCGTGTTACTGAGCAACTGGCCGACGGACAAACCTGTAGTTGCCGTGGCTACATTATTGCTGCTGGTTACTATGGAGGTGGACATTGTAACAGTTGAGGTGGTACCAGTGGTTGTAAGGTTAGGAAAGCTCTGCGCACCCATAAGAGGAGAAGCTGCAAACAAAACCCCAAAACTGTGATTAGTCTCCAAAAAAACTAAATAAGCAGGTAACTGAAAATGAAAAGCTTGCTCTACAAACTAAACATGCTTCAAATGGCTGCAGTATGCAAATCATGACCAATATTAGAGTCCTGTTAATATTCACAGAACAGTCAAATACTCTGGAGCAGGATGTTACACAAAAATACATTCAATAAATTGATTGCTATTACATACTAGGACTAAAATACCATGAAAAAGACAAGACAAGCTTACAGATGAAATGGTACTGTATTTCAAAACAAGCCTAAGGCATTGCAAATACTACTCTCTCTCTTCTATACTTGCATGTTTCCAAGTGCAATTCTAAGGCAACAATGACTATAATTTTTCTGAGAACATTTGTCATATGATTAACAAATATAATAAGCCTCCATTTAAGTTTGTCATTAATAAAGCTAAAAGGACATCTAAACAGTGGTTCTCAAACAGGAAGCCAGGGCCTCAAGATGACAAAATAATTGAAAGTATTAAAATAAGCTTAATCAAGATATTTATTCACCCTCTCCACAACCGTTTGTTTAAAAAAAATTAAATTAAAAAAAAGTGTGATTTGTAGGGGTATCCCCAACTAAGGATTTGCATAGTCAAATCAGAATCATCAAGTCTTCCCTATAGTCGAATCATGTGTGTGTGTGTGTGTGTGTGTGTGTGTGTGGTCGGGGTTGGGGATGGAACGACACATCACACAGATATAGAAGAAAATGTATAAAGACATGTTGGATCAATAAAACTAAGAAAATACATAACTGCAGAAAGGCCAGGATTTGCATTTCACATGTCGGCAAATCAAATTAAATCGGCTAAATTGGCTGTGTGAGAAGGCTCCAAGTACAGCGCAACATCGATGAACGGAAGAATCATCAACAATTAATTTACAGAATTAAATTAGAACAGAATATACCTTTCTAATAAATAAAAATACAAAACTAAATATGTTAGAATCAAGTCGCAAGGTGCAGAACAAATGTGTGCAAAATGCCTAAAGTGCAAGGGAACATATATTCAAAATACAAGCCACACAAATAGTTAAATTAGATAACCCTGAGTGATCAATGAATAAAATAAAAATAAAGAAACTATTAAAATAATGTTAAATAAAGTATAACCAGATTTGTCAACTTTGTCTTTTTAACTGCAGAGACAACAATAAACGCTAAACTGGAGTGGCAGTCTTTGTAGCTAAACATGTTCACAGCATCCAAAAATCAAATTAGAACCGGCTGATATGTTTTGAAATCACTTGTACCCTACCTGATCGAAACGACAACAAAAAAAATCTAGTCTTTCACTCTGTCTTTGTCCGTTTGAGTCTTTTCAAATTGTATGTGAAAAATGCTTAACGGTTTGATATCCTAAGACATTAAATGAAGCATACTATATAGCCTACAGAAAAGCAGATAAGCCCAGAACATGAACACAACGCGTTTAATTACACGTTAAAGATTTTCCTCCCATAGAAAACGCGTTGCGTTCATATTCTGTTCTCATCTGCTTTTCTGTACATAGTATGCTCTTTACTGAGTATGGTCTTATAACACGGCTGTCCTAATATATATTAAGCCATGTTAAAGTGCACTTTATAGGCGTTTTAAAAGCGTTTTTCACATTAAGCGTTTTAGAATGTCCAGAGTAAAACCAACTTGTTAACGTTGGCCGGCAGAAGTGCGATCATGGTTTTCCTGATGCTAAATCCAGCCTTTGAAAATATCCTTTCTGATGGTGTGCATCGATACTTTAGATTTTCTTATCCCAGACATTGTTAAAGATTTAAATCCCTGCCACCAAGACGCTCCTCTGTCAGTCACAGATTGAAAGTGAAACTTAAATTTGTCAAGGAGGTGGTTGGATTTATTCACGCACATTAAAAATATTAAAAGCTTCTATTCACATTTTTATTTACAGCATTATCATAATAGGCTGTAAATTAACTTATTGGCAGAAAACCGATAGTTAGATGTGAAATCAGACGTTAAGCACCCCCCAAATAGCCAAAATGGCATGATTCCGTTTCATAACACCTCTGCTGAGATTGGTAGTCGAATCAGGCTCCTCTTATCCGAGCATCGAATCTTCGACTACTTGGGGTCACCCCTAGTGATTTGTAGATCCGGAAAAGTGTGAATTATGTCAATTAATAAAATCTTAAGACTCCATGGCCATTTTATAATGAATATACATTTTACTAGTTATGTCAAGCTCCAAAATATTTTATTGGGTAGAAATTGGGTAATTATATATATATATATATATATATATATATATATATATATATATATATATATATATATATATATATATATATATATATATAATAAAGGAAAATCCTTATCCAGTAAATCTCGACTGACTGGAAGAGTCATGTAAATTAATTAGCTAAAAAGAGGGAAAACACTTCAGAACCTTCTGCTCCTAAAACTTCTGAAGTCTTGAAATTTCTTTTTTTTTTCAATTAATAATATGAGCAATTCAATTTATTTTTTAATTATAATACTTTTAAAGTAATTAGCAGTGGCCAAAGGTTAAATTAAGGTCTAATAACAAAACTGCTCTGCTCTAGGGGCCTACAAATACTGTTGTGAACATTGGTGGGCTATGGAGACTAAAAAGCTGAAAACTACTGATCTAAACCCAAGTACTGACTCCCAGAAGAATGGGCAGTTGAAGATACTCACTGGCAGTGCTCATGACATTCCGCCCCAGCGTGTTAGTGTTGTTATCACTGCTGCTTCGACTCAGGTTCATGTTGTTGGTGGCATTGGTGCGGGACATGTTGGGCGCCCTGCGGACGAACGACTCCATCAAGCTGGCCTCGCGGGAGGACAAGTTGGGGACACTGGCACTGGAGCTCATGGGCGCTCCAGCTGCCAATAGTGAGCTGACGGACAGCCGTGCGCTGGTGGCAGAGCACAAGGGCCTCTGGGATGCAGCGTCCTTACTAGATGACTCTGAAACCGAGCTGACATCAGGAGAGCTCACGCTCACGATTCCCATAGAGATAGCGTTCGAAGTGCCATCGGATGCTGGTGTTTTACGTTCTCCACCTTCGCTTCCTGTGTCCGCCGTTAGTGTGCTGGTGCTGGAGATGGAGCCGGCCTCTGCAGAGGAAAGCACAACTATCGGTTCTTGGCCCTCCGCCCCCGGGGGCCCTCCGACGATGCTTAATCCCTGCTCCAACAGGCTCTCGACCCTGCGCTCCACTCGGGTGGAACTGAGGCTTAAATCGCTGCTGCTGGCCACGCTACACACCGAACTGCTACTACCCTTGCGGCTGGAGGAACTGGCCCCCGCTGTGGAGGATGAGCCACCCTTGTCTGGGCAGTTATTTTTCACCAGGCTGCTCCAGGACTGCGGTGTGCCTGCAACAGTGGATGAGACAGGTTTGGGTGACGGCGCTGACTCAGGGTCGTACCCTGGCGCAAGCTTGAGGTCAAACTTCCCTTCTGCACCCATACGATACGAGTTTGAGCCACCGGCATCCCAGGTGACATCAATCCAGCCTGGAAAGTGGGGGAGGGAGGGGGGATATGAACGGGTGAGACCCAGCAAGAGAGCAGAGAGAGACAGCAGCAAGTCAAAGACAACAGCTTTTGCTTGACACTGGACCAGAAACAACAGAATAAACCAAGACATTGGATGAGGTCAAATTTAGTTTTGTATCTCTGCCAAACCTATTCAATTCATATTATTGACGATTATCTAAGAGGACACCCAAATCACTCTGGTCCAGGTGAAGCAGTGAGGTAGAAATATGAAGCACAGAAAATGACAAATTAAAAAACAAAACAAAAAAGCAGTAGAATTTTGCAAATGCCAAGCTACGAAGCCACTTGAGAAAAAGAACAGAAGAATCATTTCGGTAAGTGTCAAATACACTTGCAATGGAGTTCGTTCGGAGCTGGCAAATTGTGACATCAACATGCACTTCGCTTGACTGATGGAGACAGGTTAAAAAGGTTGTTTTACACACTGAAACATGGCTGCCCAAAGAATCAATAGCAACAGAGTGGATGCTTAAGATAATACGAGTAGGATATGTAAAAATGTTACCTGTTAAGTTGGGGGGGAGGGATAAAGGTTGCACTTCAAAATAGCAAACTAACAAAAACAAAAAAGTATGGAATGACAGTTGCAGAGAGCAAAAAGTAGTAATCTAACACGTATCATTGAACTTCAGAGTGTGAAACAGATCTTTTTTTTATAATTTCATGCAGAATAGAAGCAAGAGGAAAACACAATATAAGGAAGTAAACAGGGAAAAAAGACTAGTTTCAGATCAACCCCCATCAGCTTAATTTTCTTTAAATACGCAAAGCATTTGTGAAGTCACTTGAAAATGAAAAGGGCTGGTCTGAAAACAGTCACTCTGAGGCAAGATGGGAAAACAAGTCCAAATGTGATTTAACATTAGTTTTTTTTACTGTGTGAACGTCAGTAATGGGTAACTCCATCTCCCCCCTCACTTTTGATGGATTTGCTGCAGAAAGCTCTAAAACATGCAAATGCACTTGATGTTCACAATTTGTTTTCCCTTAAACACTGAAGTACCACTGAACTCCATTGTTGATTGGCCAGTAATGCACTTTTCATGTAGTGGTCCGATGCAGTGATGCCTTGAAAACCTCTGAACAGAAATCTGCTATGGCATAAGCATTACACATTATGCTGTCCTACACAAGCTACCAATGGTTGGATGCACACACTAAAGGTGATGATACACAGGGCAACTTCTTGAGCAATGTTGTTGGGCAATCTTGCCAAGTGATTGTTGCTTGGGTACTTTCCCATTGAAAATGGGCAATACATTTTTATCTGGATAATTTAGATCGGTCGTCGGCCCTGTCTCTCATCTGGTTGCCCGTTGACAGAACATTGCCCAGCAACATAGGCCAAAAAGTTGCCCTGTGTATCATTACCTTAAGAGCCACAGAAGTGACTCTAATCCTCACCATTATGGGCCTCTCCGGTCACAGTGCCCTCTCCTGCAGGATTGCCATCCTGGTCCCTCCACTTCCAGTCAATGCCACGCACCACCCGAGCCCCTGGAACGATGTACTTCATCACCTGAGAGCGAAAGAGACGGCGCTGTCGTCTCAAGTTGGCCTCTGCCTCCTTCACTGCTTTACCTGACAATGCAGAACAAACCTTTGCTGATTGGAAACATGAGCAGAGACAAAGCAACCTCAAATTAAAAAAAGCATGCAGTTAAGGGTAGTAATTTTTCTTTTGTGATACTTTAGACAAATTAAAATGTTTACTTAAGAGCTCTCTTTTAATGACTTCCAGTTCATATGTTAATCATAATCCAATACTTTCATGATGACAGATGTCTTTTAAAAGTTGGTATGAAATGTAAATTATTATTGTCTTCGATTATTGGAAAGAGAAATTTGTTTTTAGATCAGTTTCACTCGGCTGTACACCACAATGTGAAAAATCAGATCTTTAACTACTTCCTTCACATTACAACTTAAAAGCCAAACTTATTGTTTGGTGAAATATCTAGTAGCACATTCCTGAATCTTCAATGTTGCCATTATGGTGCTTTGGGATACAAATCCCCCCCCCATCCCCCCAAAAAAATCAATGGCGTTAGATTACTGCAATTAGGTTAATCACATGTAAAATATTCACATATGGACAAGAAACAGCTCTTGAGTAAGCATAAATATTATAATTAAATTACAATATGACAAAAGTAGTATTAGAAATGATTGGCACTTACCCAGCTGGTCCTCACACACACCAGTAACAGTGCCATAGATCTCTAGACCAGACAGGGAGAGGTAGTGTGTTTGTCCACTGGCATTCTTCCCCATCTGTTTAATACGAATGTGTCTCCAGCCCTGCTTCTCATCTTTGGATGGATCCAGAGGCCAAGTGGCTGTCGACCTAATGCAGTAACATGAGTCAGATAAGTAGGTGCAACCCCCCCCAAAAAAACAATAGCAATCTCCAAAATACTGGTTATAACACGCATACCCTGGCTCATTGAGAGAGCTGTCATCCACATGCGTGTAGAGTGTCATCCAGTTCTGACCATCTTTGGACACTTGAAATACCCAATTCCGGAGGGCGGATCGACCGTATCCACGAGCGTGGCGAAGTGTGTACGCAGAAGGGATGACCCATAAACCAAGGTCGATGGCAAACCATGCGTTTTTATCATCGTTGGTGTGACAGTTGAGGGCTGAGCTGTCTCTGCTCAGGATGTCTTCAAGTCGGCCATAAGGCAAGTTTCTGCCCTCGGAAGAGGTCACAACCACTAATCCATAAGCAGCAGGGTTCACCCATTCATACGCAGTCCTGTGGACAAACAGAAAAGGATTAATTTCCTTATGCATTATTTTTTTTTAAATGGGTTATATTGTGGTTCAGAGTATGAGAATGATCTTTGTTGATCATTGAAATAGGTTTTAATTGAAATTAGTTGTGCAAAAAAGAAAAATCTGCTTACTTTGCGTTGGTGCCGATCCAGTACACAATTCCGTTCTCGTCAAAGTCATGTTGGTGCCTGAAGGTGAAGCTCTGGCCCTCTCTGAGCTTTCTAACAAAGATGAATGAGGACCTGTCAAAGTCATACCACTGCTTGGCCACCTGGGGAAAGGGAGGAGACAAAGTTATGATCTTTTCTCAGATGCCTGTGAGGATACAACGAAGTAAATATGGAACAGTAGAAATAAACAAAAAAGCTTTCCTACCATCTTGAGCAAATACTGCTCCAGCGACTCAACAGTGGCCAGCGGCTCCATCTTTAGCATTCTACCAGTACGATCAATCAGGGCCGTTTCACCTGGAGCACGCTCCAAGCGGAAGCGTAACCTCCTTGTCAGTATCTAACACGACAGAAAAAGATTTAAATGAAATGACAATTCATAAAGAAAGATGTCACTGTTTCACATGCACCAAACTAAAAATACACATCCAAATATAGAGACTGACCTGTAAATTATATGTTGAGCCTGGTGTATCATATAAGTGTAGAGGTAGCCGCTCTATTGACTCCAACACTGCTATCAGTTTGCGGATTAAGGCAACTGCGGGTCGGCTGGAGGACAGAAACAATTAAATGTATGACAAACAAAAACAAATTTGCTAAACATGTCCAAACTAGAAAAATAACTTGCTGGATGAGACTCAGATATATAGGGAAGAGATCACTTTTGCATGCAGTGCCTGGGTAGTACACAATGACCTTATGTGTAACGGAATATATACTTTACCTTTCGTCATCTTCATTTTCAGTAAACGCAGTCTTGAACACATTTATTCTTTCCATCAGAGGCTTACAATCATGTTTCACATCTAGTTCCACACTCTGTGATGCAAACATGTAAATAGGTAAGAGAGTAATGAGTATTGGGAATAAAAGTGGACATGCTTCCAACTGACAGTAATGTAGATGTGTATGTGTGACTCACATTGCTGAGGACAGTAAAAAGTGCTTGCACGAGGCCACTGCTGCACATTTCATATGGAGAAATGGTGTTCTCGTCTTTGAGAACGACTATTAAATTCTCCAGAGCCGTTTTCATGAGGTCTCGCCATGTGTTTTCACCTTCAATACACTGAGGGGAAAAAAGCAACAAAATCTTACTCACCGTTGTTTTCTTTTTAACCTCAACTACATGGCAGCTAAAATAAACTGTGACAAAGTTTAGAATAATTATACCTGTCTGTTAGTATGCAACTCCCAAGCAGACTCTAGCTGGGTGGCGATGTTTCTCAGAGTGACCACTACCCCTCTCGGCATACTCTCCACAGCCTTGAAGTGATCGTCGTACAGATCTCTTGCCATGGTTTTCACCTACAGACACAGAGGTGGAAAAAGAATGTTGAGTAATTTTATGTAATACACTACAGTTTAAAAGTTTTGGGTCAGTGTAATTTTTAAGGGTGTATTCAATTGATCAAAGTGACAGTAAAGACATTTATAATGTTACAAAAGGTTCCTAATTCAAATAAATGCTATTCTTTTGAACTCTATATTCAGAAAGAATTCTGATGTAATGCATCATGTTTTCCATGAAGTGCTTTTCGTGTGTAAAAAAATAATAATCATGTGACACTGAAGACCATCTTGTGACACAATCATGTGACACTGAAGGCTGAACAGTTGTGCAACCATGGCTCAAATAGGCATGGTCAAAACTATGAGTCAAGCTCTAAAGGATAAAATTAATGCTCATTAATCATACCTTCTGTTTAGTTTTTTCCAATTTGGATTTAAGCTTTCTTCCTCGCTTACCAGTCCAGCCAGTAACAAACTCGGACCCTGTTACAAACAGAGGCACCAATAATTGAGTGAATTAGGAAACATACTGACAAAACCGATGCTTTTAATCTATTATTCCAAACTTACCTAGAGAGGTTTCTGCTGTGAAAGAGTGCTTAGTGCCTCGGTTTGACTCAAACACAAAGCCTGGTAGGTCCTCTTTGAGGATGGTGGCCTGCTGGCCATCTGAGTTATGGATGGCAATCTCACCCTCTTTCAGACAAGTGAGAGACCAGTTGCCCACAGTGAGTTTGGTGGGACCTTGTGTGGACAGAATGGGCTGGCTGGCTGTCACTGGTTTGACCTGACTCCTGGCACGCTGCAGCTTCTCCAGAAACTCACTTCTGCTCTCTACAGGAAGGAGGGAAAGAAAGCATCAGCTATTAGAGCGCACAGGAGTCAATCATAATTTAACAAAGAAATAAAATGTATTCAACTGGTGTCAGGAACTTTTGTTTTTTCATTCATCGAGGAGTCTATGCAGGGGACCTACCCGAACTGTCAGAGCCACCCTCTGGGCTTCCACTGGAGTACATGGTGGCCAGTTTACCATCCAGGATGAAGCGGAACCAACCATTGCTTCCATTGGAGAGCTCCAAAGCAGCTGCGTCACTCCAGATATAAAGGCAGTCCCTGCCTCTGATGATGGACCAGTCTCTCCAGTGGTAGGGCTTCCCCTGCTGGATCTCTTTGGCATCCTCTTGTGGTTCATCATCCTAGAAAATAGACAGATCAACTTCAGAGCAATTTCTAAATATTTCCAAGAATTATTTTTACAAAATAATTGCACAACAATAAAGACATGAATCTGAACTGCGTTGATTCAGACCTTCTCAGGCTTGGCCTCTTCCTCATTTTCATCATCTGACGTGGGTCCTGCCAGAGTGGACACCTTATTAATGACACCCAGTCTGGCCAGCTGATCTAAAAACACGTCACCTCCCTTATCCACTAGATCCCTAATGATCTGAAGTGCCAGCAGGTGACCATCATCATCATCCTGTGAGAGAGGAGTAGAAAGGTCAGTAAGACTTAACTTTAGCCCTATTAAATTTAAAAAAAAGATCATCAAGAGGGAAAGACTAAAATTATCTGACCTCCTGATCCAGGACAGTTGCAGTGATCTCCACAAGTACAGTGGGCAAGTTGTGTCCAGCATCAGAGTCACACACTTCCTTAAGTAGAACTTCAGAACTGTAGTGCACCATCTTTCTGATCAGAGCTAAACTGGCTTTCCTGTGAAAGAGATGATGCAAACTGTTATCCAAAATGCAAAACATATAGCACTAAACGTTTTTCTTTTTTTTTTAAATGTACTTCAGCACTGATGGTCCACATGAACCCCTCACCTTATTGAAGGCAGCATGGTTTGCTGAAAGGTCTGTGCAAATACTGGGAGCAGCCTTTTCAGGTAGATAGGTGCCATCTCAGGGTCACCTTTCGGCTCACTGCCCTCTTCCTCTTCTTTATTAATATCCTTCTTTTTCTTGTCATCCCCCTTGTTGACAGGGCACATCCAGTCTCCTACATCACACATAACATGAAACTCTTTATTTGCAAAATCCCATGGAAGTCACCATTATGAAATTAATGGTGAGTGACTGCATTAAAGGACAAAGGTGTAATTTCTATGCCGACAGTGTCACCACAAAGAATCGCATAAATAATAGTTTTTAAACAGGGCCTTCCAAACACTCCCTCATCTGCCATTGGCTGTCCAAACAAGCTACTCTGTCCCAAATTCACACTATTGGTTTAGCCAATACTGCGGTGTCTGACTGATTTGAGATGCTTAAATGACAAAGGCAATGTTCTGATTGCACCATATGGCCTCAGTGTTGACATTTTTCAGGAGAAATTAGCATTCAAATAGTTTATAATAGCCTCTGCATACTAAGAAGAAATAAAAAAGTATTTTACCAAACACTTTAGCTTTAATCTTCTGAAGCATTTACTTTCAAATAGCAAAAGGGTAACAACTAATATTTTATTGGTGTGACTGATACCAGTGGTTAACCGAAATGTCAGGAAGTTAAGATAAAAGCTGATGGACTCACCAGGTGACTGGAGAATTGCTACAACCTCACTGTGTCCCCTTTCTCTAGCTTTGTCTAATGGAGTTTTTCCATCTTCATCTCTCAGGTCAGGGTTGGCCCCATGGCGGAGTAAAGTCTATTGGGACAACATTTGCCATAAAATAAATAGAATGTGTTAAAAACAATGTATAATGAATGTACAAAGACTGGGTCACATGACAAACACTTTACCTTGGCTACTTGTGGCCTGCCAAAACAGGCAGCATAGTGCAGAGAGGATGACCTCTGGCCTCTATTGACATCAGCACCTCTCTCGCAGAGGAACTCCACCTTAAGCAGGTCAGAATACAGTGAGATCTTGCAGTCATCAGAAAACTATGTTCATCTGTTACACTGACCCCATTCTTTAACTTACAAATGCAATCACCAGACCAAGAGGGTCAAGAAATTAGGTTGTATTTGTTTTCATTATGTACGAAATTTGTAATATTGCTGCTGGTGGCGAGTCAGCCAGAATTACAATCATGCCAATTCAGCTGTGTCTCCTCCACATAACCATATTGCACAACGTAAGAATAGTGTCATCCTAAATTCAGAGTGTAAGATTTATTCATAAATATGTGTTTTGTTTGCTCATGCTGTTGCAATTTCTTGCAACATGTGCACTGAAAAAACCCCCCAGCTATAAATAAAGCCTACCATCTCTTGTGTTCCAAATGCAGATGCCCAGTTCAAGAGAGTCTGTCCTACATCATCCATGAAATTCACTTCGAACGCTTTCAGGAGGAGGGAAAACAAGTAAACAGTACAAGTCAGGTAGGATGTCGCCTCAAAGCAACAAAAGATTTCAAAGTCCATGTCCCCCTAATATATTGATCTTGCATGCACTACTTAAACACTTACCACCGGTGTCAATTGCATCAATGAGAGCATCGGTGTCTTTGCTGCGTATACAGTCAATAAGCTGTCGGTGGGAACGTTCCCCGGAGCTGTCAAGACGCCGTAGACCAGGGATACGGCCGGTAGAACCAGCCGTGGATTTGGGCAAAGCCTTGCGGCCCTCAAAGAGCAGCACCAGCAGCAAGTCCACCAGCCGCATGGTGTCCAGCACGCAGCGCTCATCCCCCTGCAGAGCACTCTCCATGGAGTCAGGCAGCTCGGAGCGCAGGAGATCCTGAAGGAGGAGAGGAAACACAAATGTCCATAAATGTAACCAGTGGAAACTGGGATTTCAAATTCATTTCAGAAATGTCCTCTAGCAATGTTCTGTACGGATCTTATGACATCTAGCAAATGGCTAGAATATTTCTGTGAATATACATCTTACATGTGTGACAAGTGGTGAGCCTCTGCAGAGTGTAGACAGCAGGCTGACAATGGTGGACACTTGGTTGCTCAGTTTAGAGTCTGCAGCAGATGGAGCGGCTCCACTAGAAGTCCTGCCAGGCTTGCAGGTGGAAGAGGGTCCAGATGCCGTCCCTCCTGCCGCAGCCATACGGGACAGCAGCTCTTCTGTCAGTCCATGCTTAGCTAAAGGAGCTGGGTCAACTCCACGCCGTGTAAACCGGTCAGCCAGTGAAGCAAAGCAGCGAAGAGCTCCATCAGAAACCTGTGGATTTCACCAGGACAATTATCATTTAGTTCATGTAACATTTGTGCATCATTTTACCAACAATTGTCAGTTCTCTATACCTATTAGGATGCATTCAATTGATTAAAAGTGAGAGTAAAAGTAATTTATAATGTTATAAATTGCTTTTCTTTTGAACTTTCTTTTCATCAAAGAATCGTAATTTTTAATCAGTTTCCACAAAAATATTAAGCACCAAATCTGTTTGCAATATTGAGGGGGAAAAAATCAGCACATTATATTTCTAAAGGATCATGTGATACTGAAGACTGCAGTAAAGGCTGCTAAAATGGAAAACAGATATTTGAAATTGTAATATTTTCCAATATTACTGTTTTTGCTGTATTTTTGATCAAATAAATAGTCTTGGAAAAGAGCCTTTTTTAAAACAAATGAAAAAATTTTAAACTACCTCAAACTTTTGAATGAGCGCGCAATTTTAAATTCTGAACAACTTAAATTTCAGTCCGTTTCTCACAAAAAAGCTACAGAAGTCTTGTGGTTCACCCAAAAAAATTGCACTCTATTTTGTGAAATAAGTTTTAGTCATGTACTACCTGGTGGTCTTCATGTTTCAGCAAACTAGACAGGGACTCCACGCATGTCTCAAGGGAAGAGTCCTGTGGCTCCATCTTACTACAGAGGCGAGAAACTACTGCCATGGCAGAGTGCAATGTGTCTTTGTGCACAAGATGACCACTGTCCCTAATGAAGCTCAACACACAGTTCAGTCCACCCGCTTCAAATACAGCTCCAGACTCCCGTGTGCAGATCAGCTCCAGAACCTGATGACAAGACAGTATATGGTATGACCATCATGCATTGTGGAATTTACTGCTCCTTTGTAAAAATCAAGTAGCTTCATATAGCATCTTTTCAACTGTTTAACCTCGTATTAGCAAATTGATTGAAAAACCGTAAGATGAAGAAAAAAAAAAAAAAAAAAGAAAAAAAAATTCACACCAGCCAATAAAGCAATATTTACTTTTACACATTGTTCAGCCAGATCTCTGCTGGTCCTGTTGTTAAGCTCCACCACCACTAGCCGGTTACACAGGGCTTTGATGGCTCCATCTACTCCCACAATCCTGCGGGTGCATTCAGCAGAAACGTCCAGGTAGTAGGTGATGGCCCTGGCTGTCACTTCCAGCACATTATCTGGTGCGCTCTCATCCAGGAAGATCTTACACAGAGCTGGGAGAAATGTCCGTGGAGGACACCTGTGGTGGTGAGACAGCAGTGTCAATGAAATGAAGGTACACATTAGGGATACACGATATGGAGGGACAACGGCGATACATTATTCACTTGTTGAATAGCAAAATGCGATGCAACAAATCTTGTGTCAAATAACTTATGTTAAGACAGAAAATAATTATAACTAATATGCATGTCTCATGTTCCATGTAAACAAAGCATTATGCCAACCTCTCAAAGGCCTCGTTTAGACTGCAGGTCTTGATGCCCAATTCTGATTTGTTGCCTATATCCAATATTTTTGATTGTCCGATTACACATTCTTTCACATTCTTTCAACCCATATCCGATTCATGAATTTATACTTTCCATACTATTTGAAACATTGTGCATGCTTAAAAAGTGTTCTTGCACAGATGGACGAACGCGAAATATGCTTGATGCTAGCTTTTATGCAAGTTTTGCCAAACATCACCATGATTTTGAGGCGGAGGAGCGAGGAGGATGAAAAGGGTCATCATTGCAGCCTGCGCATATGCTTCAGTTATTGTGTGCGAGAGAGTTCTCAGGACTGGCGGGAACATATTGTGGCGGGCTTTAACGAGGAGCAGTGGGTGCTATGAAGTGGGTGGGTGCATCCGAAATTTTAGGATGATTAAGCCAACTTTTGATATGTTGTGTCAATGTTTGTCAACATTCCTCTCCTACGACGACATGACTTTGCTTCGGGCCATCCGTCCCTTTTCAGATGCGCGTCGAACGGCAACAAAAACAAACTGGGCTAATCCGCACCACGAAACAAACTGTTCCAGCCAATAACCGACACAAAGGATTTGGGGGTGGGGTTTAGGGGGTTAGTGCGCGGATGAGGAGGAGGGAGGGTCTAGCTAGCCTCCGATTTGTTTGACAACACTTCGAACGTCAACAAGAAGTGACGTCACCCGACATCGCTTGGAGCACATTTAAGTCTTGGCGCCTAAATAATGTCTATTAGCCATTGGCTAATAAAATTCTTAGATTTTTAGAGGCTATGTATAAGTTTTGCATAGATATATTTTCACTCGCTGAACACTCTGACATAGTACAAATCGCTAAAACAAAGAGCAAAACTCTCAAGCGCTATTTCAATTCAGCTCAATGGATGCGCAGCATACCTGTATTTGACATATCGTAAACTCGAGTGTCAAGTTGCACGACTTGCCGTCTCTTTGCTGAGAGCCCTGTTTCTCTCACACACACGCAAAACGAGAGAGCGAGCGAAAGTCTTGCATACCACGCAGAATCAACACGGTACGTGTAAATAATAGTCTTTGTTGTATTGAAATTATTCAGCTTTTAAGAACAAACAGAAGATATGCTGATTTCTCCGGTAGTTGGCAGAACTAATGCTGGCGCTCATCTATTACCATCCCTGTTTGGATTTCAGCAAACACTTCGAGCGAACGCTTACTGTGCGTTCACACCGGACGCGAATAGTAGGGGTGGTGAAAAAAATCGATTATTGATTAATCGCGAATATGTTATGGACAAGTATGAATCGATTATTAAATCTTCAAAAATCGATTTTTTATTTATTTTAAAAAAAAAAATGCATTTTTTTTGCAAGGCGCCGTTTAGGGCTTATATCAAACTTGTTTCACGCACACATATATGAAACACTTGCATACACATATATTAAGTAGTCAAACATACATGTATACTGCTGAATGCTCAAACAAATACATATGAAATGCACAACGACACACCTAAAGTCGGTCACGCACATACACGCAAACTCTACACACACGAGATGCGCGCACATACAAACTCTCCACGCACATAGCCTACTCATATGAGACACGCGTGGCACACACAAACTCTCCACGCACATATGAGACATGCGCGCACACACTCATATGAGACGCGCGCGCACACATAAACTCTCCACGCACATACTGACGCGAGCATACACACACACAAACTCGCGCACAAACTCAATGAGACGGAACACATACAAACTCTCCGTGCACATACTCATATGAGACGCGAGCACACACACACACACACACACACACACACACACAAACTAGCACACATACTCATCTGAGACGCATGCTCACACAGTACATGATATGATTCTCAGTGTGAACAGAAATCACACATTAAGTGCATTTTTTGTTAACAGAGACAGAGTCCATTGCTTTTATTGTTTTTGGTTGTTTTGTTCATTTAAATAGTCTTTAGAAATAAAAGTTTATTGATCTTTGAAAAGGTGTACCTTCATTATTATGCCATTATCATTATTTTAGAAGAAAATGGAACGACTTTATCAATATTATCATTTATCGCAATAATTTCTTGGACAATTTATCGCCCAGCAAGATTTGTTATCATGACAGGCCTATAGGTGTTACTGAAGTTACAGTAAGTTGTTCAAAAATATTCATTTTGTCTTCTTAATGATTAAATTGGACAATTTTCTTCTAGAAAGGTGTTCAGGTGGAGAGAAAACCTTTTCTTTACCTTGATATGTTTCGACTGCAACCTACAGTCTTCCTCCACCTGAACAACACCTTGTCTTTCTAGAAGAAAATTGTCCAATTTCTACAGTATGTTGGTTCTGATCTACTTCCTAAAGGAAATAAGCCTTTGATTTATTTGTTATTGTTTAGTTTAACTTGATGAGTCACAACACAATGTGATGTATTCATTTCTGTGTTCTACAGAACATAAGCTACATACAAATAATTCTTAAGTTATAACTACACGACACAGAAAGTGCTTTGAGTTGTTGTTACTCAATAAAAGAGTTAAGTAATTCAGCAGGTGAATTTTTTTTAATACTGCAATCACTTTGTAGTGTATTTTCGTTTACTGTTGTGAAATGGAAAATCAATAATCGCTAATCGAGAATCGTTAATAATCGAAAATTGACTGTAATCGAATCGGGACTTCAATAATCGTAATCGAATCGGGAAATCAGACAGATTAACCACCCCTCGAATAGAGTGTCAAATTCGCGTCTAGTTTGACTTAATTCTTCACTTAAGTTTGTGTTAATTCGCGCGTCAAGAGTGAAACTGACGAAACCCGTTGGTGGCCATCTTATTCCAAGATGTCTGTTGTTGATAGGTCATTTATCGAGAGAGTCACCGCATTGTATTTGCCCTGGAGACCAGAACAGCGGCGTAGGGATCATCATCGCTGTATTTGGGTCCACCAGACCCTTCGGAGGCGAACCCAGTTCGGCGAGTTTCACCATTTGCTCCAGGAGCTGCGCCTGGATGATGGCCGGTTTCAGCGGTACTTCCGCCTGTCCCGCGCCAAGTTCAATGACCTGCTGTCCCATGGCTGGTTCAGTTACCTGCTGTCCCGCATCGGAGCGAGGATCACCCTCGCCCACCTAATCTGTAATTTATTTTTCTTTTGATGATAAATGGAGCCAGCCTAGGCTACTACAAAAGTGATTAAACTGTCCAGTGTTTTTTTTACCTCACACAACACTGTCCACGAACTATGTTCTTGCACTAAAGTATGTTGGTTCTCTTTACATTAGAATAATAATAATAATGTTTCATATAATCTAGATTAGATATGGAATAAATAGCATACAAAATTAATGTCTCATATATTAAAATCAAGTTATGTGGTAATATATTTACTTCACCACGTGACAGCAGCAAGCTGGCTCCTGATTGGTTAACGCGGCGTGAATTTGACGCAGAAGTTCAGATTTTTCGGCTCGGGCGGCAGACGCGAATTCGCGTCAAACTCGTTAATGCACAAAAAGAACTAAATAAATCAATCATTCGCGCGTAACGCGTCAGACGCTCAATTTGCGCTATTCGCGGCATTCGCGTGAACTTGACGCGCGAATGAGACGAATTCGCGTCTACCGCGCGCCGCCCTCTACGCCTCATTCGCGCCGCAGGAATTTTTTAAACACTTTGCATTGTAACGCGTCTTTGCATTGACTTAACATTGAAATCACTCGCGCTAGACGCTCTATTCGCGTCCGGTGTGAACGCACCATTAAAGCTTGATAAATATTCATGAATCCAGAAGCTCATCAAAGTGCGTTTTATAATGTTATTAGTAGTAGTATTAGTATTATCTTTTAAACACTGAATGACCAACAATATCTTAAGCACCACTAGGGCTGGGTTTCGTAACACAATTTTCGATACCGATACCTTGACTTCGATACCGGTTCCTAAATGATACTTTTTTCGATACCAATTTTATGAAACCAGTTTTAACAATAAAACATTACCTAAAAAAAAAAATATATTTACATTTTTTTCAGTTTGTTGACTTTTTTTACACTCATATTTTGAGTCTGTAAAAAGGCACCAATGCTAAGGTTTTCTGTGTTTCCTAATCATTTAACAACATTTATTCTTTACTTCAATGAGCTCATTGTTTCTGCCTTAACTTAATGCATTGTTTAACAATGAAACTGTGTGTAATGCATTTCAATTCATTTTCATTCAGTCACCTCTGATAACAGATCACTCTAAATTGTAATTTAGCTGCTTTAAAAACGATATGTATTATGAAAAATGCTATACGAATAAATGTGAATTGAATTAAATATAGGCTACTGGGGTGCGGGATATATGCCTCGCGCTCAGCACACATGAAGCTTGCCGCAAAGCACTGGCAAAATAGCCTAATGATTATGGATGTGTCGGGAAACAATAGCAAGGAGATATTTTAATTGTTTATTGATGAACAAGTGTTTACCAGAGCATGTGAGCGGAGCGGAGCGTGAGCGGTAATACTTCCTCCTGAGCGGAGAGCGTCTTTCTGAAGATTCCGCTCCGCTCGCTCCGTCCGCTCAGCGCCGCTCGCTCTACTCAGAATGCCCTATTGTGATTTGGTAGTTCGAGACTCAGTGAATTAGCTAAAGCAATAGTGGGTTGGTTATGGAGTTCAAATATAGTTTTAAGGCAGGTGCGAGCCTTATGCATAACATGCATCTTGTTTGTGTGTGTAGGGCCCTATGAAATCAGTTTTATTTTTTCTCAAATTCAGTTTTATTTTTTTTCAAATTCCATTTTTTTGGATTTATTTTTAGCCCTTTCGGATTTGCTTGTTTTCTTTTCACTCCTAAGCAGTATTGACCGTTAAATTCAGTTACACAAACTCACAATTCAGCTTTTTTATTTAAACTCTTAATATATTCAGCAAAGTACATTCAAAATTCTCCAAAATTAAGCCAAACCTTCAACAAATCTCTGGCCAAAAATAACAGTAACATGGAGGTAAAAGTTACAAGGTAGGATTTATGAATATTAAATCAAAGATTAAATGCAGACATGCTGCAGGGAGACAGAAACATTGAAACAACGATATGTGCCTGACAGAAAGCCAACACAATGACATTAAAACCACTTTTCCTAAAGTAAAAAATTCTTTATAACTACTTGCATACATCATTTATTCTTTCAAGCAGACATATTAACAAACATATTAAAGCTATTAACAAACAGTGAATGCTTTTCTCTTTTTCTTTTGTTGCTTGACACGGATCGCATTAGGTTTATTACCCACTGTCACTTTAAGACGTCGGATCATGTCCAATGACATGCGGATCCACTGATGCACATCCGATACACTCACAACTGTTTAAGACATAGCTGACATAGTTTACGTGAATACCCTCCAAAACGGACATTTAGACATAATGTTGTGTGTATTTGTCTATTTAGACACGAAAGAGAGCTCAATTCAGTACTCGCGCGCTGTATGGCTGCACGCTTCGGGTCGGGTGTGTGCGCACAGAAAACCGTACCGAATAGAGCTCTTTTTTGCATCATCACTCTTATTCAGATCGCCTGCTCTACTCATTCTCCCAGACGTTTAAATTTTTTTAACCTTTTATGAGAACGCTGGTTAGATCAGCACGTTACAGTATACAAATGGACGCATCTACCACAAACGCAGCCCCCGTTAGCTCTTCAGAAGCCACTCGCTTCGACATTTTTTTCCCTACGCGTGAACGTGAGGTCGTATGGTTACTTGGCAACATGTTTAACAATGCCATTTGGCTACAGTTTAGCTAGAGAGCTTTCTACGTTTGTTGTTTTAAACTGAAAAATGAGAAGTAAAAAAAATTGTTTATTTAATATGTCAACAAAATATATGCAAATTCTGTGTGTATAAGAGAATTC
Source organism: Siphateles boraxobius (assembly GCF_051911475.1). NCBI lineage: Eukaryota > Metazoa > Chordata > Actinopteri > Cypriniformes > Leuciscidae > Siphateles > Siphateles boraxobius. The sequence continues at coordinate 33,330,872 of NW_027508833.1, read as the reverse complement.
CGTTTTCACGTGTAAATTCCGTGATTCCGTCCGCGTTTTCCGCATCACGGAAATCATAGGGCCCTATGTGTGCTAGTGTTGTCAAAAATATCGATATTTCGATAAATATCGATACTGAAATATTGGAACGGTACCAATACTAATTTCCCGAAGTATCGATACACCGATACTAGCCGAGGGGTCACTTTCACTTCTCGCCGAAGGCGCGTTGACAAACACGACACGTGACGCACTCGTCTCATTCGCTCTGGTTAAATAGCAAAAGTGAAAGGGAAGATGGCGAGTGCGGCGCCGCGACCGGCTTTGGTTGATTGATAAAGAACACCGCGAGCGGGCATGCCGGAGAATAGCGCGGACACGTGTAAAAAACACACTGCGAGCGGGCATGTCGGAGAATAGTGTGGACAGGGCACGCGCTACACACCGCGAGCGGGCATGTCGGAGAATAGCGCGGAGACGCGCTTCACACTCCAATTTGATACTGTTAAGTGCTTTGACACAATCTGTATTGTTAAAAGCAATATATAAATAAAGGTGACTTGACTTCATGCCAATCCATTGAGCATTGTTTCCGCGTGTGATGCACGCACGTTTGCATTTAAATCTGTTCATCAAATTACGTTAATGTAGGCTATTAACCAGCATTTATGACCGATGAACAATGCATTTGTCACAGTATATTTTAATCTTTGATCCACGTTAATATATTAACCAGCATTTATGACCGATGAACAATGCATTTGTCACAGTATATTTTAATCTTTGATTCACGTTAATATATTAACCAGCATTTATGACCGATGAAAAATGCATTTGTTACAGTATATTTTAATCTTTGATTTACGTTAATGTATTAACCAGCATTTATGACCAATGAACAATGCATTTGTTACAGTATATTTTAATCTTTGATAACAGTAGGTAATAAAAAAAACAACGGATCATGTTAGCTCTTGTCCAATGAAAAAATATTAACAGATAGAACTCAGGACATTTTTTTCATGTAAAATATACCTCATTGTCATGTTCTACACTTGTTATATTTAGCTTTAAATAAAAAAAGACCCCCTTAATATTGTGGCAGTTTTTTCTCTGTGGTATCGAAAATGGTATCGAATATCGATATTTTTCAAGGTATCGTATCGAAGTTAGAAATTCTAGTATCGTGACAACACTAATGTGTGCGTGCGTGAGCGTTTTAATATGCCTGTTTTGCAACTGCAGTTATGTTCACGGAAATAAAATAACGAAAATCAAATATATCTTTTCAGTTATTGCATTTAATAAGCAAGTTTGCCAAAGGGCTAGACATGTTTTTTAATTAAGTTAATTTAATGCATTTAAATGAATAAAAAGAACAGACTTTTATTCAGAATCACCCCGAAATAACTTCTATTTATTTACAATCCTAGCTACTGTAAATGATACATTTATTCCAGATATTCATTACAAAGTACAAACAGAAAGCAAGTAGCCTACAGAGACATTATGTCTGAGCGGGATTTGTTTTACCGGTGACTGAGTGGAGCGACTGAGTGGAGCGCACGCGCATAGAGCGGAATATTGAGCTGAGCGTCACACCGCTCCGCTGACATGCTCTGGTGTTTACTAAGTGTGTTGGCACGAAGATGATTGTGGCGATGCTGACTCGTCATTCCTGCAGTATTGAACGCGCACGCGTGCCTGTATGGATTATATTTATTTCTAATTGTTTCGTTTAAAAGTAGACAAATTTTGACCGTCTATAGGGACTATAGTGAGGCAAGCATTTTAAGTGCCTTATCAAATTTGTACTTTAAACAATACTTTAAACATCAACAAGAATTGACGTCACCCGACAACGCTTCGTGCACCTTTAAGAGTGTACTTCAGATACTTCAAAAGCTGTGCCTTTTTACAAAGATTATAGCTTATCTTTTACGACGATTATAAAAAAAATTGTATATCTCAGTCAGGCGAGTAAACTAAAAAATGTAATAGCCAATGTTGATTCTATTACCAAGGTGTGCTTAGAGGGTTGCTGTATATATTTTACTGTAGAGGGTAACGGTATATATTAGGAAAAAGTAATATCCATCATTAATGACAATCAGTGGGGCTGGGTTAGCCTGGTTAAAACCAGACCCTTCTCAGTCGTAACTGAGTTAGGGTCTGGGGAAGGTTCATTCACAGCTCATTTCCAAAGGGGTGTCACCAACGGACGTCGCTCAAATGCCTCTGTAAGCAATTGCAAAGACCTTAAAACCAATCAGATCGATCGTCATCTTGTAAAGCCCGCCACAACGTTTGTGAAAAAAATATTGCAAAAAATGCTGTAAACTATACAGGTAAGCCTAGTTGTTACATTACTATAATATTAAACGTTAAAATTGACTGATTAGTATAGGTTACTTACATTTAAATTACATTCGGAGGTTTTTATTATAATAATAATAATAATTATAATAATGTTATAATAATGTAACGGCGGAGACTAGGGCTGCAGCTATCGATTCTTTTTGTAATCGATTAATCTAGCACTTAATCGATCGATTAATCGGATTTTGTGTGTGTGTGTGTGTTTTATTAACAGAATAGTTATATTAAACTTGTGTCTATTTCAGTTAAAGCTGTTATAAGTTATATACTATGCAAGTTATAAAGCTATCTCATATGTGAATTTTCCTTTAAGATGTTATAATATAACCACTCTAAGCATCTAAGCATATTTGTGTATTCTGGTAGTTAACGCTGAAGAAGAGCTGTAACATGACTTGTTGAACATGCAGTAAAAGCTGACGCACTTTTTGTTCCGTGCGTTTTAACTGAAAAATGAGTACTCCGAATCTTTATTAAACCAACAGGCTGGGGACTTTAATTTTTTGTTGTTGTTTGTAACTATTTGGCAGACGTGAAATACAAACAAGTTCTCGCAAAGACTTCCTCCATCCCGTCCCGGTGTGTACAGTGAATGCATGCTGAAATTATTGTTGCGTGGCTACATAAAAGTTTAAGCATATGTGATGCATTGGTGCAATCGGTCTGACTGGCGTGTGTGTGTGTGTGTGTGTGTGTGTAGGGGTTCTTTTTTTAGGCTATACTCTCTTGCAATTGAACGTGATAGTTACGTTTACTACTAAAAAATGTCATCAAAGCTAAAAATCATATCTAGTCAAACCGCATCAAGACATCGCTACAAATACAGTATGGGATTAAAATCAGCGAACATCAATAGGCTTAGACTACGTTACCTTGTTTCAGCGAGTTAAGTGTATTAAGTGAATTAAGTGTGTAATGATCCCACACTTTAGAAAATTTTTGCCGTTTATTTACATATTTATTCTCCGCCATCGCGCCAACTAAATTCAAAATATATGCTTCCTGAACAGGTCCTTGTGAATAAACAGTCTGTGTGAAACAATCAAATCCCTGCGCCGCGCGTATAGTGCGCGCCATAGGAATTTAACGAGTTTTTCCCTCGAGGAATTTTTGTAATAGAGTTACTCGAGTAACTCGAGGAATCGTTTCAGCCCTAGAGGAGACGTTAAACCGAGGTCCTGACTCTGTGGTCATTAAAAATCCCAGGATGTCCTTTGGAAAAAGAGTAGGGGTGTAACCCCGGCATCCTGCCAAATTTGCCCATTGGCCTCTGTCCATCATGGCCTCCTAATCATCCCCATTTATATACTGATTGGCTCTATCACTGTCTCCTCTCCACCAATAAGGTGGTGTGTGGTGGGCGTTCTGGCACAATACGGCTGCCGTCGCATCATCTGCACATTGGTGGTTCCCCTTCCATATGTAAAAAGCTTTGAATACGCATTGATTAAACGCATTAATAATAACTTTAATGACAATTATGTTTCAATTTGTTTTTTGAAATATAAACATTTAAATGGACGCTTTTCTGAGTTAAATGGAACATCAAGTTACATTGTTTACAAGTCGTTTTATTGATGTCTTTCCACGGTTCAAACACTGATTGAGCGATTACATGACAGGATTAATTTCAGTAAGTCAATCTATATCTTTCGACATGCCTTTTGAAGTTGATGTTTATTTTGTGCTGTAATTAATAGTTCAGAGGAAAAGATAATCAGTTTACGAGGGCTTCACACTGCCACTTTGCTCAAACGACAGCGATCTGCCACGCCACATTAAAGAGTGCCAAAATGGTATTTAATGTTTGAATTTCTTAAAAAAGCTGAGACTTTGTTTCATATCACAAGTAACAAAGCATAAAAGTTATTGCGATATATTGAATGGGAGGCAAGCCAGAGTTTTTTTCTCATTCATTAACTGAAAATAGCATAGACCAAAAGATCGATTCTTGGGATTTAAGAATCGATTAAAATTGAGAAATCCATATATTTAACCCAGCCCTAACAATCAACTGTAAATATAAACAAATGGCAGGCTTAATTTACATGCGTCAATTTTGTGCAAAAAACTGCTTATACAGTTTATTGTACTTTGGTTTAAGACGTCTGTCGTATTTCTCCTATGGGTAGCCACCACCTGTGATCTACAGCTTTTATCAAACCACTAATGACTGAGTGTGGTCATCACATTTAAGACCAAAATAATCCCAAATGACTGAGGTGCTTCCTTGTTTGTCTTGACCTTCTTCAACAGCTATTGTGGCTTCCTTGTTCTGACCTCCACGCCTACTCATTTTACAAAATTAGCAAAACACACTGCTGATCCAACAAATTTAATTATAGAATTTAAGACGAGTAAAAACATTTTAACAATCTTGTGTAAACCCTTTAATTATTGAATGTTGGACTGAGTTGCTTGTGTATCTAGTGGTAGCAGACTTATATATACTCATTAAGTATATATATATATATTAGGGGTGTCGCAATATACCGGTATTGACGATAATCGTGATATTCAAAGCATGAAATATCGACATCGTGTTTCATTTGAGAGCTACTTTTTGAAAAAAAAGATAGTGGCCGAGAGCTACTCATGTAGGCTAATACAATACTTAAATCTCTTAAATAATGTCTCATAACTCTCATATTAACAACTAGTTTTGTAGAACGATATATGTCACCCTTAAATGTCAGAGAAAAGAACAGAATCAGAGATACATTTTTTTAAAGAAAATTGTACTTTGCATATTATACTGTAAAAACACATAATTATAGTTGATTTTATAGTGCATCTTAACTAGAGATGAAATGGCATGAAAATGTCATGATTATAGTGACCAAATTGATCACGGTTATCACAGAATCCTGTTCAAAAAGTACTAATACTACACAATAAAATCAATTCACCAAGGTTTATGTCGAAAAACAGCAAATAACAAATATAATTAGAATTCATTTGCACTTTTTGTTTACATAAACAAAATAACAACATTAAAAATGATGGCCAGATTTTAAAGGAGTGTCTTGCGACATGTTATCTACTAACATGTAGCCTACAAGTTAAAATAAAGTTTTGACAAAAAAAGATTTATAAAAAGCTTGCATATTTCAGCCTTTAAATCATTTTTATAAAAAGAATGAGTCAAAAAAGATAAATTACTGACGTTCACAATGCACATTAGCTTATCTTTCATTATTAATAGTAAAATTCGGTCCGATTTTCCCGTGGCGTCTGTCGTTACTATGCAACCATGCACTGCGCTCTCCACAACGACAAAGAAGTTTTAGTAGCTAATGGATTTTTCATCTCGCTGCGCCTGGAAAAAATGAGCGCGTCGCTTCAATCATGAGCTTCCTACATTTGAAATAACGAACTTGAGCACAATCAGGCCACGAGCTACTGGTAGCTCGCAAGCGACGTGTTGGAGACCCCTGCCATAGACCATTGGCAACCGCAATGCTAGCTCCACAGATGAGGCATACAGCTTTAACTTTAACGTTAGTGAAGAGGAATTCTGTTTCCCACTCCTCGTTAAAATAATAAGTCTTCTTTTTTGCATGACCTGCATCATCAGCCATAATTAATCTTTTTTTCTTTTTTATAGTTCAATTTATCTTATGTATGTACCGTCTGCCCGCGACCGCCTCAACTCACAGAAGTTACGTTGCGTTTTTGGTTTTTTTGAAACCTGCTCGACGTGCAGATTCTAAATATTTCAAATTATTTTATTATGTTTTAATGGTATATGAAATGTTTTAATGGTATATGAAATGTTACCATTAGTTATTTTCTCATTTTATGCCATCATCATAAATAATAATAAAAAAAAAGCGAAATGAAAGATTACAATTCAGGCTATTTATAGAACGTGCTCGGCGGGCGACTCAGAGACTCCATGCGGGCTACCAGGTGCCCGCGGGCACCATGTTGGAGACCACTGATTTAGAGTGTGACAATATACCGGTATTGGCGATAACCACAATGTTTAAAATGAATAGGACTCTTATGATAACATGACACGTAAATACTCCAGCGCCAGAACCTGGTTGACCTGTCAGGTGGCTGTATTGCACCCGCTGACACCTATCAAATAAGAAGATGACGCAGCGCGAGCCCGCGCAGCCACTCTGAGAAGAATATCGTCTGAGTGAGAGAGTGAAACACTATCCACACCCGAGAAAAGTAAGCTCGCCAGTATGGTGAGTTCTTGAAGTTCTTCGGCTTCAAAGAAAACAGCACCTTAAAGGGGGTCGCACACCGGGGAGTAGCGCAGCGCCACGTCTTTAAAATTCAAACACATTATTTATTTACGAGTTTATACACACCGACGGACGAATTTACACACACCGACGGCACCATTCAGCGTCTGTGCGCGGCGCGCAGCAACGGCTCGGATTTTCAGGTGAGATTCTCAATTCATTCAGTTAACGGATGCGCTCTGACTGAGGTAAAGTGTTCAGACCACAGACTTAGCAATTATTGAATTTAATTGTACAGTATAATCATAACATAGTACAGACATTATCCTAATTTCATAATGTCCTTAAACATAACAATATTGCTGGCCATAAACTGAGAAAGTGCGTGTCCGATGTCCGGAGCTACGCTTCTCGTCCGGTGTGCGACCCCCTTAAATCCAATCTGCAACCTTTTTACCCATCTCCGTGTCCATCCCCCTGCGGATTACGCTATTTTACAGAGTAAATTGCGATTATTTTACTATTCATGGAATGGGAAATGTGACATTAACCTGTTAACAGCGGGTTTCTGTGTTCATATATTTAAATAAAGGGTGATTATTAAATACCCCGTTTTCTTTACTCGTCTTATTTTTGTATTTGCACTTGATTTTTTTTTTTTTTCAAATCTGCATGACTTGCACCGACGCAACAATAGGTTTAAGAGCTTTTCAGTTCTTCAGGAAACATTCAGACAGTGTTTCGCTCCAGTATGAAACCAGATATACTTCACAAAAATTTGCATTAAAATATTGAGAACGGAAGAAGTAAATATGCATGTGCCTTGTGTTTATCAGTATCTTTATGTTTGTTGGGTAAAAAAAGAAAAAGTAAATAAAGTAAAAATAAATTTGACAGGGCTTCTATAGATTTCGCGATATATCGATATCGTGGATTATTTTGGCCACAATAACCGTGGTGTGAAAAATCTAACATCGTGACAGCCCTAATATAATATATATATTTATTTATTTATTTTGTTTTACTCTCAGGGAATATGTTCACAGTTGTAGTATGAGCATTACAAGTGCTTTTTCTCCCAAAAGTGCATATTTACACAACTCCTTTTTATAGGAGAATTACACACATTTATAGGATATTTACTTTTAATACTATGCACACAAATTCTCATATAATCTCTAACAAATTCAAATCCATTGGTTGCATCGTTGAGCTCTACTTACCAATGAAATTTGTTCCCAGGACTGTGTTTTACCAAACACCCCTCTTTTGATTTAAAAAAATAATATTTAAGAAAATGCTGTGATGTCTAAATTCAAGAGATTCCTATGTTTTAAATGTATTTTAATTAGTTTTAGATAAAACATTATAGACTTGTCGGCCATAACATTAAAATAAGTATTAGCCTGGTCTAAATTTTAATACCGGTGCATCTCTAGTGTAAGCATACCTGGAGACATGCGTGTTTATGAATTAATGCTAGCGTTGCACCGAAAATTGAAGGCCAATACAGTCACCAAAATTGTAACACTAAGATCAGACGATACCAGTTAAATAATATTTATTTTATAAAAGGGTCATAATCCCCGTCAGCAAACTCAAGTCTTTTTTTATCTTTTTTTTTTTTTTTATCTCTGAGTGCCTTTGCCACACGTTGTAATGCTATATTAAATTTGTTCAACACTTTTACATTTTGTAAAATACCAAAATGAAATTAAAAACAGTCATGAATAGTTATCTTGTTACAATCAAAAACAATGAACCACAGAAATGGCACAGCATCAGTATTCACACTTACGTTTCGAAGCAGCGGTCGACGTTGTCTGACATGAGCAACAGCATGCAGAGCTGCTCCAGGGCGATGAGCTGCATATCCCGCTCATCGCCCTGTCCCATCTGCAGCCACTCCAGCAATGTGTCCGGGTCCACGTCCGCCATGACGCCCCACTACCCTATCCACCCAACACCCAGTCACCCCGCCAGCAGCAGGAGAGAAATGAACAGGGGCAGTCACTGGTCCTCTTGATGTCTCATCAAGTCGTCACCTTCATAAGAAATAGAAACAAAATATGAGCATGGAAATGACATATGGGATATAACAGGAGACGAGAACTCGACACAAAATCCTTGGCAATGTTGCTTTGGGCCTTAACCTCCACCTTCTCCCACTTGTTTGGTGCTGAACTGAAAACACAACCCTTGAGTAATTGCATGGAAACTGTTGGTTAATAATGAAACGGGTGGAGCAGATGACTCCTTGAAGATGTATGCACTTGAAAGGTAAACTAATAGGAGTAAATCAGACTATAAACATGATGAACTACTGCTTGTAATCAAAGCACTGAAAGAAATTGCTGTGATTAGCGAATTTGTAAGCTTGGCCAACAACAGTTTGCATGATGAATAGTTCATCAATGACTCACACTGTATGGCCCAAACAGACCATCTCTTCAGCAACACACAGTAAGCAATTCAAACAGAAATCACTGTCTTTTTATTGTTCTGAGAAACAAACCATTAAAGAAAAGAGCAGCACTACTTTCCTGAGACAGGCAAGCTGATCCAAGCATGAGGATAAAATCATTAGAATGGAAGGTTTATGTAAAATAGCAAAAGTCTGTCCTCCATTACTGCCTGGGTGGCTACAGACAGGCTTCAGATAGATCCACCACCTTCTAAGAGACTAACAGAGAGATCCACTTATCAACAGATTAAGTGACTAACTTGATTCAGGAAGAATGTCCTGTTGAACTTGACATTCAAAGCAACTGTCTGTGGCCTAATCCACACATTTGCTGGATGGAGAGAGGAAAAAACCTGATCACATGCGTTGCAACTCTAAAAAATCAAGTATAAAAAACAGAGCAATTCCAATAGGGTCCTCACTGCATCGGTGCTCTGGCCCTAAGGCATAATAAAAAAAATTGTTTGGTTCCGGTTTCCGACCGACCCTGTCAATTTATGTGCGACCCAAATTTATTTTATGAGCTTGGGGAAAAATAATACAAATTAAATAAATACACAAATAAAAAACTTTGAGGCGAACTATAATGTATGTTTTTGTACAGCACCGTATTTGTATAGCCTGTTGTTCTCCAGCAATGCTAACAAACGAGGCAGCCACGGGCGTTCACACATCGTTGTTGTCATGTAGATGCACTGCTGCGCTCGTGACAGGGCGCGTGAACTGAACGAGCAGAGATAGAGAGAGAGAGTCGCGGTCGCGCGGGCGCACTCTCTCTGCGGAGCCAGGCGAAAGTATAGGCTTCACCGTCTCAAATCTAAGCACTGTCTTGCTCTCTCTCCCTCGCACATATTAATGAAAATAAATCGACACGATGGCAAGGTCGAAGACTAAAGTTTCATGTGGAGCATTCGGAGATTTCTTTTTTCCTGAATTACCGCTGGGTGGGAATTGTGCTAAAATACGTTGCCTTATCTTCAATGAAAAGCGTTCCACACATTCAGCTGACAAATAAACCACACTTTAAATAAACGAAAAAACTATCCAGTGATGAAATGTTTTCTGTGATGACAAATCTTGTGGTATGTCCTAACCGCCGGGATAATCACACAACGCGCACACGTCCGATAATGACACGTCTAATTCGCGAACTAATGACTCATTTGAACCGATTCGTTTTAATGAATGGTTAAAACAACTGATCTTTCCAACACTGAACTCACGAGACGTCTGAATCGGTGTATAACTAATCGGAAACACTTTACAATAAGGCAACCCCGTTTGCCCCCGCGCACACATTTAAAATCAGCGCGTGTGTGTGTAACATGCTGGGACACACAAGGTGGTAGAGTACATGTACAGGTAGGCTATGTTATGAAAAAATAGAGTGGCTTATCAATCGCTACTGTAAATAAAAAAATATATAATAATAATAATTTCCTTCCTGTCCCTTGCTGCCACTGAAAAAAAAAAAAAATTGTCCCTAAACATGACCTCAACTGACAACCAACCGGAACCAAACTTTTTTTTTTTCGCCTAATGAACATCACCTGATGTGATCAAAATAGACAAATATATGCCATAGCCAATGCATTAACCATAACTTTTTAATTAATGAGCTGATATTTCCAGACTTACATTTTTTGGTTTCATAACCAATTTTTAACAGTAACACTAGACCATGGTGAATCAAAACAAGTTCTGATGCCATCGCCCTGGGTTACAATTTATCTTGGAAAGAAAACTTGTTTACTATAATTATACCACCTTTAAATGAATGGGATCGGTTCATTCCCAGTCTATTAGTCCACCAGACCAATAACATTCAACTTTAGGTTTTGTTTGTTGTTAATTAACGTAACCCTATAAAAATTTACAATTTTATTTTATTATTTATATTATGTCTCTAAACTACCAACATGATCAGAACTGAAGAAAATGTTTTACACAATCATACATGCCTTCTGCCCTCTGATTGATAGCGAATACTTTTTCAGTAAAAGGCCTTTTAGCATAATTCTAAAAAGTTCCACTTTCAGATTGTGGTCCGCTTGCCTTTTTGCTTTGAAAACTTTAATGATTTTTTATAAAGTAACTTAAGGATACATTTTATATTGTTATTAATATTTCAAGATAAATATATACTGGAATGAATAACTAAGGTTTACTTAGTTACTATTTACTATACTATATTACTATATACTTAGTACCATTTAATCATCTTATATCATATCAAATAGCTATATGATACAACAGGCTTTTAGAATTGTTTATTTGTAGCCTACATCTCTCAATCATAGCATTATGTTTAGCTGTCAATTAAGAACTTTGATCATAAAACTAAGCATTAAATATCTTCTTACTAGACATCATTGGGAGAGATATAAAGGGACAACTAATATTTATGCATTTTGGTCTGATACACAGTTATAAAAATCTAACTGATTTACATTACAGGCTATCAGAATTTGCTTTGGCCATATAAATAACCACCAAATTTCGGCCCTGTGAATAAAACCAACGCATTATTTTTTCTCCTTGAGTTGTGAGCACTTTATGGGCCAAAAAGCATGATGTATCAAATATTATACAATAAAAACACTTATGGCAACTTTAAGATTTTAATTTAGATTTTTTCTAAACTAAGGTTCAATAAAATGTTCCATAAAAGGAAATAGTTATTATACTAGTTTTTTATGTCTATTCTTTCATATGTCAGTTATTGCAGGCTCATGCCCACCCACGCTAAATATAAGAAAAAGGAAGAAATTTAGTCTTGAATACAAAAGTTCCAGTCTAATTTAAATTAAGTAGTAAAGTATTTTTAGATTCTGTGTGCTGTTATTCGTACAGCATAGAGATCAATACAACTTAAAATAATCAAAGTACACTGCAAAGCAGACATTCAGCTTATCCATTGCTCCTGCTTTCACGACACTTGATGTTTCATGAACAAACATGATTCTAATGATGTTCTTTGACTTTCTGACATTGCAGCTGACTAAGGAGTCAAAAAACAACTTGATTGCAACCGATGTCATCATGACACCAGCCTATACAGCAGCACAATAAAACCTTACCTTCACAGTGAACACAAACTATGAGCGTTAATAGTGTGCAATAGCAGTGTTTGTTCTAACGTTATAATATCATTTCTTGTGTTAGCTTCATGTTTGGCCATCTAACCTGATCCTGAGAGCCGAACAGATGAACAAACATACGAATTAAACCTGAAAATCTTAAACAACAAACAATTCGACGCTATCAAACCTCATATATTCGATTGAACGTAAGGGGATTTAAGTTAAGCAAATAAATAGTCATATATGAACGTTCAATCTAACGTTAGTCCTGAATCCTGATGGCCTCTTTCTTGAGTTCAGACAGCTTATGTTAGCTTAAACGCCATGACAAAGTCAAGAACCGTTTAAATTCCTCTTTAACATCACACTTAATAAAGTAATTCCACAGCAAATGAGTAAAATCACAAATGATCGGTTGAGAAAGTGAGGTTTAATTAGCTGGGATTAGCTAAAATGCGTCCTGTTAGCGTCACTTCGACAGACCTAATTAATCCCAAACTTAATTTACTTAATTCGCATTAGGTATTAATACGTTTTCCATCCACATATATAACCGGTCAGAAAACAATTTTAAGCTAAAATACAAAAAAAAAAAAATTACAGTACTGCGGCCTTGTGTTTACCAGTAAATCTCCGAGCTAAAGTTGAGTGGGATCCCGAGGCCTGATCGCGTCTGTCAGGCTGAGAAACGAACCCTCCGACGAGCGACACAAACACTCACCGTTTATCGCCGAACGACGAGAAGAGAAGAAAAAACACACAGGGTGGACTAAATGCGTCTCGGGATGAAGTTGTCAGACGGCAAGATGTGAATATGGCTTCATTCCCCGCTTCTGCTGGTTGTAAGGTAGAGGTCAAAGTAAACGGGAAGGCGACGGGTGAAATATTGAGTGAAATGGAGAGCCGTCGAAAGAACTAGTCGAGGCTCCTCATATCACGAGGCTCCGCAGTAGCGGTCAGGAACAAACAGCGGCAGGGGGCGCTAAAACAACTCGACATTTACATTCAACGAGGTTGCCATAAAAATTACAAATCATTCACATGGATTGCACAATTGTAGAAAGTGACCACTGACTCTCTGAAATCAAGCCATGCGTGGTTTAGTGGGTTAATGTTCATCCTAAACTTAAATGCTTGCATTAAATCCAGTGATCCTAATAGACTAGACATATTCAAATTAAGACATACTATGCAGTGAGGAAAAAATGCAAATGTCCCTCTTAGGTTCTACTCTAATGTAAAAACAACGCAACTCTTAAAGCAAAACTAGATTTTATTCATCCAGTATAATCAGAAAATAATGGTTGATTGTGCCCTATTTCATGTGTACAATTTACAGCATACAAAATGGTATGGTTACAAATGCATAATTGTAAGTGATCATCAATGTTTCTAGCAGAAACCTGCACCTGAAATCTATACAAACCGGCAAAAACAATGGTCCTATATTTGTTGAAAATCTTCTATTTGCATTGTAAACATATTTGTAGTGCGTTTTAGTAGTAAATATTATATTGCAGCATGTTTAATATTTTTTTGCTCACTTAAGACCAAGCTATTACTTGTACTGCCTGTCAGTCAAGTAAATTAAGTGGTGAGATAAAGCGACACCAAAACAGATTTGAATGCACAATTAGAATATAGAAAAAAGTTAAGTACCATCTTGAACATGAAGCCATTTCCATCACAAAAATTAAAAACAAGCTTTGGTAAATTATGAGATTTAAAAAAAAGTCATTATGACATACTAAGCCAAAATTATGAGATAATTTTCACTACATTGTCAATTACACAATATAAAGTCAACATTGACATAAAAAGTAAAAAAAAAAAACCAGTGACAGTCAAATATATGACAGTCGATATTGAGGTAAGCCATAATACTTAATTATTCTTAACTTAGTAAGTCACAATGATAACTTTGTCATAATTATAACTTGGTATGCCATAATTTTGAGTTTTAACCTCATAATTATGACTTTTTATGTCATGATTGATCAAAGCATGAGTTTATTTCTTATGTGACAGAAATGAGCAGAAATGATGCAAGTATCAGTTTGTAATGCTTTATCATAAGTACATTCATAACATGCAAACATGTGAAACTCTTTCCAAATTTAAAATAATTGACAATGCGCTAAAATTGTATATGTAGAGTTAGCAGATAACTGATCACCAGCACTGCAATTGGTCTTGCAACAGGTTTAATTGCAACTTTTTGTGAGAAATTAATGATTTGCATTCTTTTAACACAATAATAAAAGATTCTCACAAAATATCATGCTATGCATAACTGAGTTCAAAATGCAAGCTTGTTGGCTAACAAGCTAACCATTAAAACAAAAAAAAACAAAAAAAGTTGATATAAATGGAAGTCATAATATTTCACTCCCATGGTTCAGCTGTTCACCTGTAAAACACACTTTTCCTTGCTTTTAGTAATATGTATTAAGTTCCTCACAGAGGTTAATGCAGTTTTAAAACGGACTACAATTATTAAATGACACATTTTCATCTGATTTATCTTTAAAAACACTATTGATTAAAAGATTCACTCAGTCATTCAAATCATAATACAGTCGGAGGATTCACCATTTAGGGATTCACCATTCTTAATGGAGGAACCATTAAGGAGGATTCACAGGAAATTGATCTTCAGTTGAATGCTGGGTGTGTTTTTGCTAATGACCCGAGGTGCTTGTGCCTTAGTGTTCACGCTCTCCTGGTTGCCCTTGACGGCTGCCTCGAGCCTGGCTTTCATGTGTGGGGCAGAGGCCATCAGCGCTTTGAAGACAGCCGAGTTCTGGGGGCCGATGCGCATGAGGTCTCTTAAGGCGGACTCGTGCAGTGAGCGAGAGGCCGCTGGAGCCGAAGCCAAAGCATTTTCATCTAGCAGAAGAGAGATGAGGATTGGCAACAGCACAGCCACAAGCTGTGGACCTGCATGGATAAAACAAATACTGACTTGATTATCTTGGTATCCTAATAACAGCAAGTCACATTTTAAACAACACTATAACATTTTGCTAACAGTAACATTAAAAACAAATTTACAGCCAAAGAATTCTCATTGTTTGTTTATAATATCATAACTTACTGTTCGTGATCAAAAGTTCAAAACATTTTTCAGGCACTTACGGTTAGTTTCGTCAGCAGCAAACACTAGTGCTTCCAGGGCTCGGATTGCGTCTTGTACGGCCTGTAGCTCTGCTGGGCCTTGCGGACGACTCTTTTCAACTTCCTCCAGCTGTGACACCAGACAGCCACCCAAAGCCAAAATTAATGGCCTGGCTATTGGGTCTGGGCCTTGAAATAAAGATACTAGCAACTGATAACTCCTGCTCAGCACCTAAAGTAGAAATAAGACAAAGAAGAGAAGATTAAAAAACATATCTTATTATTATCAATGTTGAAATCAGATGTGCTTAATATATTTGTAGAAATCTTGTGGAAAAGTTTTTTCAGGATTCTTTGATAAATAGAAAGTTGATAGAAACAGCATTTAAAATAGAAGTCTTTTGTAACAATGTAAAAGTCTTCACTGTTACTTTTGATCAATTCAATGTATCCTTGGTGAATAAAAGTTCTCCTTTAAAAAAAGAAAAGAAAAAAAGGACAGTGTAGAAATTTTGTACAAAAGTTACATGTTTGGTTCTATACTGAATAAGCTTTTTAATCAGCCCTCTTCACTCACTATGGGGTCCTTAGACTCCAGACCAGCTCTGAATGTCTGGATGCAGCGTGTCTGCAGTGGCTCCACAGTGGTCACCTCAGCACTGGAGTACAGCAGGAAGATGGTGAGGGATGTCAACATGGTAACCTCATCTACTCCAGGCTCCGTTTTATCTGTCCAAAACAATCCATTAACATGAATGTTGTACAAATTATTTCTAAAACATGCAGTGACAGAGTGTGGTGGATCAGACCGAGATAATTACCTGTACTCCAAGACTCCAAGAGTGTGTGCAGTGCACTTTGCAGCAGTTCAGTCCAGGCCCCACGACTCTTCTCAGCTTTGCTCATGGGAGAGGTGAGAACAGCGCGCAAAGCCTGTAGGATGCCTGGTACCAGCTGTCCACTCTCAGCTCCAACAGAGCCCTTCACCGCCTCTCTCAACACCCCAAGCAGCAGATAGAGCACTGTGGGCAGCACTGAAACACTGCCTGCAGAGGAAAGAAGAAAAAAAAAGATATTTTATCATTTATGGAATCAAATCTAATTTCTGTGCAAATAACATGACACATTTCATCTTGAAATATGACAAAATGTTTAATGGAGAACAAAAAAAATGATGGTGACTTAAAAAAAATAGTATTTAGGTTTTTTTGAGACCTTGTAATGGAGCAAGAAAAAAAAGAAAAAAAGGGAATCCTGAATTGAATAAACAAAATAAAAAGTAGATTTAAATGAAGAGGGCAGGAAGAATTTTTTCTCATAATCTGAAAGCTATTATGGCCGCAGTAATTCCCTGGATCTCTTACCCTCTGGTGAACAGATGGAAGGCAGTTCTGAGAGGATGGCCACAGCAGATGTGACGAGTCTACAGTCAGTATTGCTGAGAGAGCAGGTCTGTCCTCCCCGCCCCGTGGGGCTGCCGGCCAGCTTAGGGCTGAGCTGCGGAAGCTTCCTCACAAGCGTGCAGAGACACAGCTCCAGTGCTCCAAATACAAGAGACTGTCCCGGCACCAAGCCGCCAGTGTCCCGCCCCTCACCAAACTCAGGAACAGTTTCCTTCTCTGCTGCACCATCATCGACTGACCAAATGCAGTAAAGGAAGATGAATCCAGAGGCTTATTTGCGCACTAAACTTTTTTGTTTGTTTTAGACTTACCCTCCGCACTGTGGCGTTTCTCTTTGACATGCTCCTGAGCAGCACAAACGATCTGGCCCACCAGTTCCAGCACAGCCACCTGAATGCTGGGAGATTCCCGAGTGACTATGAGCCTATGCAGAACGCTGAGCAGCTCCACACTCAAAGCCTATAGAGAGAACACCATAGACTTGTCAGGAGCACAGAGTGATAAACATCAAAGACTAAAATATACCTGATATGAACTACATGCAAATACAAATACCAAAAAACAAACCTCAATGCATCACAATATCGTAATTAGGGTTTGAAATTCACTTTTTCACTCACCGGCCAATTTGGTTACAAAATGTGTAAGTTACAAGCCATTCAGATATTCTAATAGCCAAAAAAAAAAAAAAAAAAAGATTGACTACGTCACAGTTTAGGGCCTATATACATATATATATATATATATATATATATATATATATATATATATATATATATATATATATATATATATATATATATATATATATATATATTTTTTTTTTTTTTTAATTTTTTTTTATTATTATTATTATTTATTTAAAAAAAAAAAATTTTATACAATTTGAATTTCATACATTCATTTTTTATTCAACCAAAATCCTCTCTAGCCATCTCGCCCCTTCCTTTTTCATCCTTGTCACCAAAAATGTATTTTTGGTGAAACATCAAACACCATGCGGAACAAAACAAACCCTGGGTCTCAGGATACGCCAGGGTCTGCTAAAATTGTAGGATGTTGGAAAATTACAATGTATTTTCTGTTAACCAAATGCTCAAATGTCCTCAGAGCTCTTATCTTAAGCTGTATCAGTAAGGAAGTGCTGTTTTTTAGCTCAGTCTTTGCGTGTGAACTGTGGGAACTCTGCGGGAAATATTGCCACATTATTGTTGTTTTTTTAAATCTTCGCTTCAGTGCAAATGAATCGCGTGCCGTTATTTGTTGCGTAGTGACGGGTATGTTCAAGTAAGCCAGATATGAGCAGATTCTGCACAATAGGCTGCATTTAATATATCACGATGATTCACGAATTGACTATTTGTGCTAAAGCTGCGCAGATTTGGATTTTGGCTGCGCAGCAAAGTGAGTAAACATAATAAGTAACACGCCAAATTGGCTAGTGATTTGACAGCGTTATCCGCCACAGTTAATTTTTACCTGCATTTGGCGGGTTGGCAGGTGTTAATTTCAAACCCTGATCGTAATATTGTGCGGTTCACTTCAGTCCAGTGCCCTGTCTCATAGAAGTGTCTCTGAGAAATGCCAGCTTGTTTAGTCAAAAATGCAAACTCTTTCTTCGTTAATTGATAGACTTGTCAATTACTTGTCAATACTAGACTTGTCAATAAATTAATATTGTTAATTTATATGGAATTATATTTTAAAAAAAGTACTGAAGAAATACTATAGGAAGAATAACCTAACTAAACAACACAAAGAAACAATTATGGGGAAAACAAGTTATTCTTTGTTTTTAGTGCAAAATGGTAAAATGGTACAATATATACTTGCTGCATTTATATGAAATAAAGTTAAAACAGTAATATAGTGAAATTTTAAAAAGCATTTTATTCCTGTAATGGAAAAGCTGAATTGTCAGCAGTCATTACTTCAGTCTTCAGTGTCACATGATCCGTGATACATTATTTCAGAGTTCTTTAATGAATATATAAAGCATTTATTTAAAATATAAACTTTTTGCATCATTATTAATGTATTTACTGTCCTTTATGAATAAAAGTGTTGATTTATATATATATATATATATATATTCAATAGTAGAATACCTGATCGTTGCCCACTTTGGAACGGGGCCAAGGCACCTCCAATAAGGCCTGCAGAGCCTGAAGACATGAATTGATGGTTTCCAATTGTTCTCCAGAGTGAGGAGAGCACAAAAACTCCACGCTGATTCCTAAAGGAAAGATTTCAGTAAATGGATCAACATTAAAGGTGCCTTGTGTAATATCCGCAAAAAAAACAGTTCATACTCCACATTCCATACCAGATGGGAGCAGTCTACCTCCAGAAAGTGAATTGATCTACTCTAGAGTAACAAACGAGAAACGGCATAGTCTCTATGCTCCGCCCCTACCTCCACAACGACCCTAGAGCCATAGCCGAAGCCGAGCCAACTCCTAATAGAGGACGTTTTGACTCCAGAGGAACGTTGGTTGATGTCAAGTGATTTTTAAATGACATCTTCAAGCTACTCCCCTTCACCAGTGAATGTTCATATTCGTTTTGTTCATATTACATTTTTATTGTTAGTTGACATTAATTTGACAGACCGCATTCGCTGCTGTTGACCAAGCTAGCGCCATTCAGAGCTGCCAACTTTCACGAATTCACCGTCACCGATTCTGTCAATGTTATTACGCAATTCAAACAAAAAATACAGTTTTGGCGCTTGTAAATGTTAACGTTACAAGACAGATCCCTAGCGCACGTGAACCGATCATCTCTACTAGCTAATAGTATAAACACACGAACACTGTTGAAAGATACAGTATGCTACAACTTACCAAAATGTATTCTTCATACATAATACCGACCAATCATTTTTTTAATCAGCGTGCAGAAGTCAATAACATAGCTGGAGAACAAATATGTCAGATTTACCTCAGGAAAGCAATTTAGTAAACATAATATAGCTCACGTAGTTCTCATTACACCTTTCAATGTAGCCATCGCTAACTTTAGAACTTATATCGAACAGCCTTCGATACATTTCTATGTTATAACTTCCCGAAAAAACTAAACAAACATATAAAAGAAACTTCTAGCGAAATACTAACAGCATTTTACTTACCAATCCTAAAGAAATGTTGCAAGTTCGGAGTCAAACCTCATTTCTTTCATTTCCATTAGTTGTCTCCAACGATGGAAAGCAGTGCCAATGTTAACTCTGGTTTTGCTCCTTTTTTAATCCGATTTTATTTGTGATTCCGAGCGCGTTTTTTTTCCCTGCAGCGGGTGGTTGTGGTGGTGGTAAGGGTCTCTTGCCAAGGGCTTCAGCCATTCTTCCGCTCTCTTCCTTGAACTGAACTGTAGTAGTGGGGTGTACTTTCCACACGATTGACATCAGGTTCAAGTACGCCCACAAGCCGTGCGACTTATTCGTGTATTGCAGTTTGGCTGGTGTTGCCCGCATACCGCCTCCCATGGCCGAAACTGGTATTATGACGTCTGTCGGGCCGGGGCTACTAATTTAGCATGCTAATTCAGGTTGATATCTCTGCAACACTATAACTTTTCATTTTTTTTAATGACATCATCGCCCTTATTTCTTCTCATTCTTTTGATCCGTGTAACTCATTTTTTGTATATTTTTAACTCAATTCTGACACATGGCACCTTTAAACAAGACTAAAACTAAATATGTTGAATCTTTCAGAATCAAGTGAAATCCTAAACTATTGTAAGTATGGTCCTCGAAATCAGAACCTTCATGAAGAATTCAAAGCTCTGAATGACTATAATTTAGCAATGCATGCCCTATAAACACTGAACTACATCCAATTAATTAAATGGGAAATATTAACTGAGCTCTGTACCCAAGATGAGGTGGAGGCGATCAGTGTTGACGTCCTCTGGTGATTTGACACTGCTCATAGAGGCGGACTGGCCCATGGAGGTGGGTGTGACTGGCCTGGAGAGGTTTGCGGGCCCCTCGTCCACTATGATGAATCCGGTGCTGTTGAGCCAGAGTGCAGTAGCGTGGAGAATGGTAGCCCAGGCACTGTAATAATGTGGACGGGCCTCCTCCACCGTCTCTGCAGTGTAAAATGAGCCACCTGACAAAAAAAAGATGCATGTTAGAACTCACATACAGTAGCTCTAAACAAGATGGTAACAGAAATGAATAAATCAAATTACAAATCACTCCAATAAAATAATCTTCAGATTATATTGAATACACTGAATTTTTAATGGAAAAATTACACTAACAATCAAAAGTTTAGGCTTACTAATATACATTTAAAAAAAAAATTTAATTCATATTTTTACTCAGCAAGGGTGAATACAATTTATAAAAAAGTGACAGTAAAGACATCATACTATTACAAAAGAAATGCTGTAATTTTGAACATTCTATTCACCAAAAAATCCTGAATTTAAAAAAAACTTAAAAAAAAAGAAATAAAAAGAAATGTTTACTGAGCACTAAATCAGCATATTATAATTATTTCTGGAGGATCATGTGACACTGAAGACTGGAGTAATGACTGATGAAAATTCAGCTTTGCCATCACAGAAATAAACTAAATTTTAAAATATATTAAAATATAATACAGTTCTTTTACATTCTAAGAATATTTCACAATATTAATGTTTTTGCTCTTTTTTTGTTCAAATAATTGCAGCCTAGGTGAACATAAGTGACTACTTTCAAACATTTTACCAACCCCAAACTTTTGAACGGTACTGTAAGCACTGTAAAAACAATTAGGACTAATTTTGTAAATTTGTTTTTTTTTTCAATGCTAAAACACCTTTACCCATCCCTTTCTGCGCAGAGACAAATTACAAGCAATAAATCTGTTGATCAATTTCCTGATGCACTTTAAATAATTTGAGTGACCGACATAGCAACATTGGTGTGAGTTTAAGACAGGACTACCTCCTTGGCTACGCAATGGCTGACAGGTTGAGTGTTTGGGAAATCTGTTTGCGAGTACTCATTATTTTTATATTCATTTGGTTCCACTAGAGGGACGTAATTTTGGACACTGTTAAGTAAATGACTAGATCTGCTTATGTTCCAACAGGTGGGTGTATAGTTGAGAATCAGAGCATAAGAAGTGACCTGTGGAAGGGAGTTGACTGGAGTATTGTGGGGGCAGGGTGAGCAGGGCATGGTCCTGAAGGGCAGCCAGCCACAGGCGGCTCAGGGTTGCCAAATCAGCCTGAACCAGTTTGAGCAAACCAGCCCCTGCTGGACCTGCAGTCCCACCCTCCTCGCTCTGCTGCTGAAGATGGCTGCCCGGACTCTCCCTCTGCCTGGAGCCCTGCACCGCTGTGATATACACCTTAGAGACACAGATTTATTCAGATACAGGTTAGATTATAGTTTTCTGCTTTTTACAATTAGATACACTAAGGAATAAAAAGTGTAGCAGAAACTCTCTTTATATACCGTCATACCGCCCATCCCTAGAGTAAAATAATGGCTAGTTGTAGAGGTGCAACTGCTTTAATAGTTGTTCAGATTGTGTTCAGTACCTCCGCCCAGGCTTTGAGTACAGCCAGCGTCTCCATGGTGAAGGTGCTCTCATTATAGAGCTGACTGGGAACATCTCTCCCCACCTGAACTTTGGCGAGAGAGGAAGCCAGAAGCTGATGTACTCTTCTCAGGTCACGCAGGTCGCTGATGACCCCACTGGCAATCCATGCACTGCAAACCTGAACAGCAACAAAGGTTGATGTCAGAACTCAACACTTCTGAAGCAGCTTTCAGCAGCAGCAGTGAACTGCCAGACTCAGGGAAGAAATTAGGTCAAGCGAACCCACTTGAACTCGAAAAGCGGGTTCAAGAGGTTGAAAACACTGTAAAGGATTGTTTTGGGAACTTTTGACGCTACAAAATGAACATTCTTGCGATGCTCGATTTGACAATGACAACATTGTTTACTTAAGACTTTAAACAATGTGTTACATGGTATTTGGATCAACAAGTAAAAGCAAAGAAAAACAGAAAAAGCTTTATTATAGATATGCTGAAGTTCTTCAAGCAGCACACCTGGCAGGCTTTGGCAGTCACATTCGGAGGGGCATCCACATGGAAGGCAGGTCTGAGCGCAGCTCCAACCTACAACAACAAACATTGTTTAGTCCATTACACCAACAGTCAAAAGTTTGGGAGGTGTCTCATAACCCTAAAGATCCTTTGATCTAAATGTTTATGCTTTAATTAGTTTTGTAGATAAGTTAAGATAAGTGCCTATATGTATGTATGTATATATGTATTTAATCCCCAGACCTCCATTTGTGTTATTTCATAGTTTTGATGGAAAACTGTGGAAGATAATAATAAAGTGTCCATAACTTTTACTTGCATAATATATAAACATTAATTACCGTAAATGCAACATAAATACAAATTTAGTTTAAAACTATAATCCACTCTGTTTAGAAATACGTTAGCTACTGTTAAAAAGTTTGGAGTCAATAATTAAGTAATACTTTTATTCCACATTCCACATTCAATTTGTCAACATTTTTTTTAAAATAACTGCTAATTCCAATAACTTCTGTTCTTTTTTTTTTTAAACTGAAACAAAAACCTGAAAAAAAACATGGTTTTATGAAACTATTAAGCAGCATGACAATTGTACGGAATTGATGTCCTACAACCTGAGTAAAGTTATTAAACTTAGAATATTGTAGCACAAGGTACTGAAGAGGTTTCACGTCACTGTTTGAAACTAAGGCCTCCCGCTAAGCCCACAGATAACCTAATTTAGTGTAAGCGATACGGGCCCTCACATGTGTACACACACACACACACATGCACATAGTAACAAGAGACTGATGAATGACCTCAGGTACGTCTTGGGGGGTTCTAAGAATAACAGCTAAGATCTTCACTGTACAACTCTCAACATGCATTTCGAATGTATTCCTGTAGTCTAGCAGGCACAGTCTTCAAAAATTATAAACAACTAGTGGATGCAAAAGCCAAAAGTTTTCAAAACGCTTGGCCGCAAACCTGAAACTGAAAAAGCATAATTTAAATGAGCCATAGTTTGAAACAACTACATTTAATAAAAAAATATATAATTTAATTAATTTAATTCTATTAAATATTATATATTTTTTTTTAAATGTGAAGGTTTCTGCTGACATTTTCCATCCACTTTCTCCTACAGAAATGGATTTTTTTGTTGTTGCAATTTCAGCACAAATAGGTGCACACTTAAATATAAATAAATTCATAATATACATAAGCATAAACTGCTTCCTACAACTACTTTTGCAATAAGGATAATTTACTTGGATGCATTTAGGAAATACCCCATTTAATTAAGCTGCAAATCAAAGTTCATCACTGTTATTGTTCCAGACAAGCAAAGTTTTTCTTTCAAGACCTTTCTGGGTATATAATAGTATGCAAAGTTGATTTTAAGAGTGAGGCTGGATAGTAAGTTAGTGCTCACATTGGCTTGATACTGTTCCAGAATGACATGCCCAGAAAACTCAGGCTCTGGCACATTGGAGAATTTACGGATAACGACCAGCAGTGTTTGTAAACCAGCCAGTCGAAGCTGATCGCTGTGGTCTGTGGCTGCCATGAAAGCCATGCGAATGAGGTCTGCCAAGTGGAGAACTAGGAAATCTGCGAGACAGAAGAGGTGCACATAAAAACAGAATAAACAAAAGTATATAAAAATCACCCCAGAAGGTGGCACTAACATTCAGTTAACTCACTGAACACATTAAGAAAAACAAATCACAGTATACAAAGTTAACAGCAAACACACTAAAGGAATTCTAGCGTCTAACCTGTGGACTCATGTAAACGCTGTTCTTGAGCGAGTACCATGTTGAAGTGAGCCGGGTCTCCGTTCTCACACTGCGTTATTATTCGACACACACACTCCATGGAAAATACACGAGTGGACCAGCGCAGGTTATTGAAGGGGCCGCTGGACTCAGACTTTGCATGGAATGCAGAGGAATCATCATATCGATCTCCATCCTCCTCCTGCTGTGTTTCTACAGAGGCAGCTGCAGCGGAGTCTAATGAGTGACAAGACCATGAAAAACCATATACTCAATGACGCATCTTTGTAAAACTAACAAAAACAAGGATAAAAACAATGGGAATTGTACACAAAGTGAGCACAAGATGGAAAATTAAGATAATCTTTTTCTCATCTTATTCTGCTCATGAGGCTGAGATCGCAGCCCACCTGCAGAGGCAGAGAGTACATCTTTGCAGAGTTTCAGCCAGTGGGCCAGGTTACTCTCAGCAGCCGAGCTCATCATGTGGATTAGCGTCTCCTGAATGTCTCGGCACAGTTGTGGGTCAGACTCCCTGTCCAGCAGACTGAACAAAGCCCCCTCCAATCCCACCTCCTTAATAGTGACATCTGCAGGACAGACAATAATCGTTTCATAACAGCCCACCCTATGACATATATTTTAACATAATTAATTATGTTTTGCTTGAAATTTATATATATATATATATATATATATATATATATATATATATATATACACACACACACACACACACACACACAAATGAATAAATAAATAAATATAATACAGACACATGCATATAAACACACACATCCAATTGGTCTAAAGTTTGGAATTAATCTTTTTATATATATATATATATATATATATATATATATATATATATATTACTATGTTTTTGAAAGAAGTATCTTATGCTCATCAAGCCTGCATTTATTTAATAAAAAAAACTGTAATATTGTGAAATATTATTATTTAAAATTACAATTTAAAATAATGGTTTTCTATTTTAATATACTTTTTGTATATATACTACATATACAATATTAATATACTATATACTATAATAAACTATTACAATTTAAAATAACAGTTTTCTAGTTTAATCTGTTTTAAAATATGAAATATTTCTGTAATGCAAAGCTGAATTTTCATCAGCCATTACTCCAGTCTTCAGTGTCACACGATCCTTCAGAAAGCATTCTAATATGCTGATTATTATCAATGTTGGAAACAGTTGTGCTGCTTAATATATTTTTGAACCTGTGATACTTTTTTTCAGTATTCATTGATGTTAAAAAGAACAGCATTCATTCAAATTAGACATATTTTCAAACAATTTAAATCCTTCCCATCACTTTTTTATCAATTTAACACATCCTCGCTGAATGAATAAATAAACAAGTATTAATTTCTTAAAAAAACAATAATAATAAAATAATGACCCCAAACTTTTGAACGGTAGTGTAAATTCTCACAAAATATTTCTATTTTAAATAAATGCTGTTCTTTTTAAACTTTTTATTCATCAAAGAATCCTGAAAAGGTATCACAGGTTATAAAAAAAAAAGATTAAGCAGCACTGTTTCCAACATTGATAATAAGTCAGAAAAAGTAATATTGTAAAAACAGTAATAATGAGATACATTATTTTTCCAGTGTTCAGTCACATGATCCTTCAGAAAAAAGGTATTATCAATGTTAAAAACAGTTGTTATGCTATACAGGTGAAACTCAAAAAATTTGAATATCGTGCAAAAGTTATAATTTTGATGATTATGGCTTACAGCTTATGAAAACCCCAAATTCAAAATCTCAGAAAATTAGAATATTACATGAAATCAATAACAAAGATTTTAAATACAGAAATTTCGGCCCTCTGAAAAGTATAATCATGCATATGTATATAGTTATATACACTAAATTTAGTTTCACCTTTTAATTTGAATTACTGAAATACACAAACTTTTGCAAGATATTAAAATTTTTAGAGTTTCACCTGTATATTTTTGTGGAAACTGTGCTGATTTTTTTCAAGATTCTTTAAAGAATAGAAAGTTCAAAAGAACAGCATTTATTTAAAATATAAATCTTTAACAACATTATAAATGTATTTACTGTTACTTTTGATTAATTTAACACATCCTTGATGAATAAAAGTATAAAATTCTTACTGACACCAAAACTTTTGAACGGTAGTATATTCAAATGATCAAATCACAAGGTGCATTCAAGGATCAAGACAAAATTCCAGGCCCCAAAGCCAAACTAATGTATAACTCACTGCAGTCAAAGCCACCTCAATGCAGAGTACTGTAAAATCAGCAGCAGAGATGTGCTGAGATGATACTATGTTTTGCAGTGGGGGCGATGCTTGCTGACTCACCCAGTTGTGAGTTGTCTCTGCGTGGCAGCTCTTTAACCAGAGCAACTGCGTGCTCCGATACCTCCACTGCCTCCCTCTGAGCCAACTGCCTCAGGCAGGCCACAACCGCCTGCCTCAGAGACAGGTATGAGCTGCACAGGTTTATCTGTACACGCACAAGAGGCATGCATGAGATATAACAAAAGATCTTCTCATTAGTAAGGTCACACTAATGATCACTGGTGAATCTAGTGAGATCTTGATAAATAGAACAAAACTGAGACATTAGAGCTGGGTGGTATAACAACAAAACAAAAAAAGCATTTAGGCATATATATATAAAAAGCATATATATATATATATATATATATATATATATATATATATATATATATATATATATATATATATATATATTTATTTATATATTTTTATAGATATATATTTATATATATATATATATATATATATATATATATATATATATATATATATATATATATATATATATAATTGTGCTCTATCTCTCTCTCTCTCTCTCTAATATATATATATATATATATACATATTAGAGAGAGAGAGAGAGAGAGAGAGAGAGAGAGAGAGAGAGAGCACAATTTAAATGTGATGAACACCACATTTTGCACAACATAATCCAGACAAAAGTGCAAAAAACACATCAAAGTTAGTCCCGTTATGTCAAAACGATCCCACAGAAATGCTGTTTTAGTGTAGAGAAGGCTAGAGGGAGAGGAGAAAGGGACAGCAGGGCTACTGTCAAGGCTTGTTTTGAGCTTTAAATGATGTGACAAGTGAGATGTTTGGGAAGAATAAGACCATAAATCAGACCATGTAAAACAAAGCATTTTTTTCCCAATTACTGTCTAATATTGTGTGTGTGGTTGTGTGAGGAGAGAGAGAGAGAGAGAGAAAGAGAGAGAGAGAGAGAGATAGAGAGAGAGAGATAGAGAGAGATAGAGAGAGAGAGATAGAGAGAGAGCGATAGAGAGAGAGATAGAGAGAGAGATGGACTGAAGCTCTCACAGTAATAAAGCTAATAGCGTGAATTGGCATAAGGCCACAGCTGTGAATGTCATGTGCACTGTGTGGGTGGTCAGTGTTAGAAGCCTTTACAGAAAGGACCAAGCCAAGCAAATCTAATCCTTGGCATTAACCCTGCAGTTAGAGGCATTGACACTGTCTGCTCATGCTCAAAACCAGATCCTGCTTGAGTTAGTTTCACACAGGGAAATGAGAGGAGGACAACAGAGCATAATTATAGGGAAAGACACAAGTAAAGGAATATGAGGTGCAAACAATGAAAGAGCATAAAGTGGCCTGACAGCAGAGAGCTAGACAAAACCTACCAATACAGAATAATCCAATAAGATCTCCTGTACGAGGGAACAGAAAACAGTACTGTCACTACAGATGAGGGCAGAGCCAGGCCCGTGTACACTCACCTTCATTTTTTATTCTACGTAATATAAAATAAATGAATGTGAAGAATCTAAGATGAGAATAAGACAACTTTTTTGGAGCATGTAAGCCACTGGTCATTAAAGACT